>NC_090653.1:236377110-236726269 GCF_040937935.1 Hyperolius riggenbachi | reverse complement strand
AGACCAAGGGCGCGTGGTAAAGCCTCAGACCAAGGGCGCGTGGTAAAGCCTCAGACCAAGGGCGCGTGGTAAAGCCTCGGACCAAGGGCGCGTGGTGAAGCCTCGGACCAAGGGCGCGTGGTGAAGCCTCGGACCAAGGGCGCTGGGTGACGGCTCGGACCAAGGGCGCTGGGTGAAGCCTCGGGCGTAGAGTGCCGGCTCGGACCAAGGGCGCAGGGTGCCGGCTTGGACCAAGGGCGCAGGGTGACGCCTCGGACCAAGGGCGCTGGGTGACACCTCGGACCAAGGGCGCTGGGTGAAGCCTCAGACCAAGGGCGCTGGGTGAAGCCTCAGACCAAGGGCGCTGGGTGAAGCCTCGGACCAAGGGCGCAGGGTGAAGCCTTGGGCGCAGGGTGACGGCTCGGTCCAAGGGCGCAGGGTGACGGCTCGGTCCAAGGGCGCAGGGTGACGGCTCGGACCAAGGGCGCAGGGTGACGGCTCGGACCAAGGGCGTAGGGTGACGGCTCGGACCAAGGGCGCTGGGTGAAGCCTCGGACCAAGGGCGCTGGGTGACGCCTCGGACCAAGGGCGCTGGGTGAAGCCTCAGACCAAGGGCGCAGGGTGAAGCCTTGGGCGCAGGGTGACGGCTCGGACCAAGGGCGCTGGGTGCCGGCTTGGACCAAGGGCACGGGGTGCCGGCTCGGACCAAGGGCGCAGGGTGACGCCTCGGACCAAGGGCGCTGGGTGACGCCTCGGACCAAGGGCGCTGGGTGAAGCCTCAGACCAAGGGCGCTGGGTGAAGCCTCGGACCAAGGGCGCAGGGTAAAGCCTTGGGCGCAGGGTGACGGCTCGGTCCAAGGGCGCAGGGTGACGGCTCGGTCCAAGGGCGCAGGGTGACGGCTCGGACCAAGGGCGCAGGGTGACGGCTCGGACCAAGGGCGCAGGGTGAAGCCTCGGACCAAGGGCGCTGGGTGAAGCCTCGGACCAAGGGCGCTGGGTGAAGCCTTGGGCACAGGGTGACGGCTCGGTCCAAGGGCGCAGGGTGACGCCTCGGACCAAGGGCGCTGGGTGGCGGCTCGGACCAAGGGCGCTGGGTGAAGCCTCGGACCAAGGGCGCTGGGTGACGCCTCGGACCAAGGGCGCTGGGTGAAGCCTCGGACCAAGGGCGCTGGGTGAAGCCTCGGACCAAGGGCGCAGGGTGAAGCCTTGGGCGCAGGGTGACGGCTCGGTCCAAGGGTGTAGGGTGACGGCTCGGACCAAGGGCGCAGGGTGACGGCTCGGACCAAGGGCGCAGGGTGACGGCTCGGACCAAGGGCGCAGGGTGACGGCTCGGACCAAGGGCGCAGGTTGACGGCTCGGACCAAGGGCGCTGGGTGACGGCTCGGACCAAGGGCGCTGGGTGACGGCTCGGACCAAGGGCGCAGGGTGACGGCTCGGACCAAGGGCGCAGGGTGACGGCTCGGACCAAGGGCGCAGGGTGACGGCTCGGACCAAGGGCGCTGGGTGACGGCTCGGACCAAGGGCGCTGGGTGACGGCTCGGACCAAGGGCGCTGGGTGACGGCTCGGACCAAGGGCGCAGGGTGACGGCTCGGACCAAGGGCGCAGGGTGACGGCTCGGACCAAGGGCGCAGGGTGACGGCTCGGACCAAGGGCGCAGGGTGACGGCTCGGACCAAGGGCGCTGGGTGACGGCTCCGACCAAGGGCGCTGGGTGACGGCTCGGACCAAGGGCGCTGGGTGACGGCTCGGACCAAGGGCGCTGGGTGACGGCTCGGACCAAGGGCGCTGGGTGACGCTTCTGACCAAGGGCGCTGGGTGAAGCCTCGGGCGTAGAGTGCCGGCTCGGACCAAGGGCGCAGGGTGCCGGCTCGGACCAAGGGCACGGGGTGCCGGCTCGGACCAAGGGCGCGGGGTGACGGCTCGGACCAAGGGCGCTGGGTGACGCCTCGGACCAAGTGCGCTGGGTGAAGCCTCGGACCAAGGGCGCTGGGTGAAGCCTCGGACCAAGGGCGCTGGGTGAAGCCTCGGACCAAGGGCGCTGGGTGAAGCCTCGGACCAAGGGCGCTGGGTGAAGCCTCGGACCAAGGGCGCTGGGTGAAGCCTTGGGCACAGGGTGATGGCTCGGTCCAAGGGCGCAGGGTGACGGCTCGGACCAAGGGCGCAGGGTGACGGCTCGGACCAAGGGCGCTGGGTGAAGCCTCGGACCAATGGCGCTGGTTGAAGCCTCGGACCAAGGACGCTGGGTGACGGCTCGGACCAAGGGCGCAGGGTGACGGCTCGGACCAAGGGCGCAGGGTGACGGCTCGGACCAAGGGTGCAGGGTGACGGCTCGGACCAAGGGCGCTGGGTGACGGCTCGGACCAAGGGCGCAGGGTGACGGCTCGGACCAAGGGCGCAGGGTGACGGCTCGGACCAAGGGCGCAGGGTGACGGCGCGGACCAAGGGCGCAGGGTGACGGCGCGGACCAAGGGCGCAGGGTGACGGCTCGGACCAAGGGCGCAGGGTGACGGCTCCGACCAAGGGAGCTGGTTGACGGCTCGGACCAAGGGCGCTGGGTGACGCTTCTGACCAAGGGCGCTGGGTGAAGCCTCGGGCGTAGAGTGCCGGCTCGGACCAAGGGCGCAGGGTGCCGGCTCGGACCAAGGGCACGGGGTGCCGGCTCGGACCAAGGGCGCAGGGTGCCGGCTTGGACCAAGGGCACGGGGTGCCGGCTCGGACCAAGGGCGCTGGGTGACGCCTCGGACCAAGGGCGCTGGGTGAAGCCTCGGACCAAGGGCGCTGGGTGAAGCCTCAGACCAAGGGCGCTGGGTGAAGCCTCGGACCAAGGGCGCAGGGTGAAGCCTTGGGCGCAGGGTGACGGCTCGGTCCAAGGGCGCAGGGTGACGGCTCGGTCCAAGGGCGCAGGGTGACGGCTCGGACCAAGGGCGCAGGGTGACGGCTCGGACCAAGGGCGCAGGGTGACGGCTCGGACCAAGGGCGCTGGGTGAAGCCTCGGACCAAGGGCGCTGGGTGACGCCTCGGACCAAGGGCGCTGGGTGAAGCCTCAGACCAAGGGCGCTGGGTGAAGCCTCGGACCAAGGGCGCAGGGTGAAGCCTTGGGCGCAGGGTGACGGCTCGGTCCAAGGGTGCAGGGTGACGGCTCGGACCAAGGGCGCAGGGTGACGGCTCGGACCAAGGGCGCAGGGGACGGCTCAGACCAAGGGCGCAGGGTGACGGCTCGGACCAAGGGCGCTGGGTGACGGCTCGGACCAAGGGCGCTGGGTGACGGCTCGGACCAAGGGCGCTGGGTGACGGCTCGGACCAAGGGCGCTGGGTGACGCTTCTGACCAAGGGCGCTGGGTGAAGCCTCGGGCGTAGAGTGCCGGCTCGGACCAAGGGCGCAGGGTGCCGGCTCGGACCAAGGGCACGGGGTGCCGGCTCGGACCAAGGGCGCGGGGTGACGGCTCGGACCAAGGGCGCTGGGTGACGCCTCGGACCAAGTGCGCTGGGTGAAGCCTCGGACCAAGGGCGCTGGGTGAAGCCTCGGACCAAGGGCGCTGGGTGAAGCCTCGGACCAAGGGCGCTGGGTGAAGCCTCGGACCAAGGGCGCTGGGTGAAGCCTCGGACCAAGGGCGCTGGGTGAAGCCTTGGGCACAGGGTGATGGCTCGGTCCAAGGGCGCAGGGTGACGGCTCGGACCAAGGGCGCAGGGTGACGGCTCGGACCAAGGGCGCTGGGTGAAGCCTCGGACCAATGGCGCTGGTTGAAGCCTCGGACCAAGGACGCTGGGTGACGGCTCGGACCAAGGGCGCAGGGTGACGGCTCGGACCAAGGGCGCAGGGTGACGGCTCGGACCAAGGGTGCAGGGTGACGGCTCGGACCAAGGGCGCTGGGTGACGGCTCGGACCAAGGGCGCAGGGTGACGGCTCGGACCAAGGGCGCAGGGTGACGGCTCGGACCAAGGGCGCAGGGTGACGGCGCGGACCAAGGGCGCAGGGTGACGGCGCGGACCAAGGGCGCAGGGTGACGGCTCGGACCAAGGGCGCAGGGTGACGGCTCCGACCAAGGGAGCTGGTTGACGGCTCGGACCAAGGGCGCTGGGTGACGCTTCTGACCAAGGGCGCTGGGTGAAGCCTCGGGCGTAGAGTGCCGGCTCGGACCAAGGGCGCAGGGTGCCGGCTCGGACCAAGGGCACGGGGTGCCGGCTCGGACCAAGGGCGCAGGGTGCCGGCTTGGACCAAGGGCACGGGGTGCCGGCTCGGACCAAGGGCGCTGGGTGACGCCTCGGACCAAGGGCGCTGGGTGAAGCCTCGGACCAAGGGCGCTGGGTGAAGCCTCAGACCAAGGGCGCTGGGTGAAGCCTCGGACCAAGGGCGCAGGGTGAAGCCTTGGGCGCAGGGTGACGGCTCGGTCCAAGGGCGCAGGGTGACGGCTCGGTCCAAGGGCGCAGGGTGACGGCTCGGACCAAGGGCGCAGGGTGACGGCTCGGACCAAGGGCGCAGGGTGACGGCTCGGACCAAGGGCGCTGGGTGAAGCCTCGGACCAAGGGCGCTGGGTGACGCCTCGGACCAAGGGCGCTGGGTGAAGCCTCAGACCAAGGGCGCTGGGTGAAGCCTCGGACCAAGGGCGCAGGGTGAAGCCTTGGGCGCAGGGTGACGGCTCGGTCCAAGGGTGCAGGGTGACGGCTCGGACCAAGGGCGCAGGGTGACGGCTCGGACCAAGGGCGCAGGGGACGGCTCAGACCAAGGGCGCAGGGTGACGGCTCGGACCAAGGGCGCTGGGTGACGGCTCGGACCAAGGGCGCTGGGTGACGGCTCGGACCAAGGGCGCAGGGTGACGGCTCGGACCAAGGGCGCTGGGTGGCGGCTCGGACCAAGGGCGCTGGGTGAAGCCTCGGACCAAGGGCGCTGGGTGACGCCTCGGACCAAGGGCGCTGGGTGAAGCCTCGGACCAAGGGCGCTGGGTGAAGCCTCGGACCAAGGGCGCAGGGTGAAGCCTTGGGCGCAGGGTGACGGCTCGGTCCAAGGGTGTAGGGTGACGGCTCGGACCAAGGGCGCAGGGTGACGGCTCGGACCAAGGGCGCAGGGTGACGGCTCGGACCAAGGGCGCAGGGTGACGGCTCGGACCAAGGGCGCAGGTTGACGGCTCGGACCAAGGGCGCTGGGTGACGGCTCGGACCAAGGGCGCTGGGTGACGGCTCGGACCAAGGGCGCAGGGTGACGGCTCGGACCAAGGGCGCAGGGTGACGGCTCGGACCAAGGGCGCAGGGTGACGGCTCGGACCAAGGGCGCTGGGTGACGGCTCGGACCAAGGGCGCTGGGTGACGGCTCGGACCAAGGGCGCTGGGTGACGGCTCGGACCAAGGGCGCAGGGTGACGGCTCGGACCAAGGGCGCAGGGTGACGGCTCGGACCAAGGGCGCAGGGTGACGGCTCGGACCAAGGGCGCAGGGTGACGGCTCGGACCAAGGGCGCTGGGTGACGGCTCCGACCAAGGGCGCTGGGTGACGGCTCGGACCAAGGGCGCTGGGTGACGGCTCGGACCAAGGGCGCTGGGTGACGGCTCGGACCAAGGGCGCTGGGTGACGCTTCTGACCAAGGGCGCTGGGTGAAGCCTCGGGCGTAGAGTGCCGGCTCGGACCAAGGGCGCAGGGTGCCGGCTCGGACCAAGGGCACGGGGTGCCGGCTCGGACCAAGGGCGCGGGGTGACGGCTCGGACCAAGGGCGCTGGGTGACGCCTCGGACCAAGTGCGCTGGGTGAAGCCTCGGACCAAGGGCGCTGGGTGAAGCCTCGGACCAAGGGCGCTGGGTGAAGCCTCGGACCAAGGGCGCTGGGTGAAGCCTCGGACCAAGGGCGCTGGGTGAAGCCTCGGACCAAGGGCGCTGGGTGAAGCCTTGGGCACAGGGTGATGGCTCGGTCCAAGGGCGCAGGGTGACGGCTCGGACCAAGGGCGCAGGGTGACGGCTCGGACCAAGGGCGCTGGGTGAAGCCTCGGACCAATGGCGCTGGTTGAAGCCTCGGACCAAGGACGCTGGGTGACGGCTCGGACCAAGGGCGCAGGGTGACGGCTCGGACCAAGGGCGCAGGGTGACGGCTCGGACCAAGGGTGCAGGGTGACGGCTCGGACCAAGGGCGCTGGGTGACGGCTCGGACCAAGGGCGCAGGGTGACGGCTCGGACCAAGGGCGCAGGGTGACGGCTCGGACCAAGGGCGCAGGGTGACGGCGCGGACCAAGGGCGCAGGGTGACGGCGCGGACCAAGGGCGCAGGGTGACGGCTCGGACCAAGGGCGCAGGGTGACGGCTCCGACCAAGGGAGCTGGTTGACGGCTCGGACCAAGGGCGCTGGGTGACGCTTCTGACCAAGGGCGCTGGGTGAAGCCTCGGGCGTAGAGTGCCGGCTCGGACCAAGGGCGCAGGGTGCCGGCTCGGACCAAGGGCACGGGGTGCCGGCTCGGACCAAGGGCGCAGGGTGCCGGCTTGGACCAAGGGCACGGGGTGCCGGCTCGGACCAAGGGCGCTGGGTGACGCCTCGGACCAAGGGCGCTGGGTGAAGCCTCGGACCAAGGGCGCTGGGTGAAGCCTCAGACCAAGGGCGCTGGGTGAAGCCTCGGACCAAGGGCGCAGGGTGAAGCCTTGGGCGCAGGGTGACGGCTCGGTCCAAGGGCGCAGGGTGACGGCTCGGTCCAAGGGCGCAGGGTGACGGCTCGGACCAAGGGCGCAGGGTGACGGCTCGGACCAAGGGCGCAGGGTGACGGCTCGGACCAAGGGCGCTGGGTGAAGCCTCGGACCAAGGGCGCTGGGTGACGCCTCGGACCAAGGGCGCTGGGTGAAGCCTCAGACCAAGGGCGCTGGGTGAAGCCTCGGACCAAGGGCGCAGGGTGAAGCCTTGGGCGCAGGGTGACGGCTCGGTCCAAGGGTGCAGGGTGACGGCTCGGACCAAGGGCGCAGGGTGACGGCTCGGACCAAGGGCGCAGGGGACGGCTCAGACCAAGGGCGCAGGGTGACGGCTCGGACCAAGGGCGCTGGGTGACGGCTCGGACCAAGGGCGCTGGGTGACGGCTCGGACCAAGGGCGCAGGGTGACGGCTCGGACCAAGGGCGCAGGGTGACGGCTCGGACCAAGGGCGCAGGGTGACGGCTCGGACCAAGGGCGCAGGGTGACGGCTCGGACCAAGGGCGCTGGGTGAAGCCTCGGACCAAGGGCGCTGGTTGAAGCCTTGGGCGCAGGGTGACGGCTCGGACCAAGGGCGCTGGGTGACGGCTCGGACCAAGGGCGCAGGGTGACGGCTCGGACCAAGGGCGCAGGGGACGGCTCGGACCAAGGGCGCTGGGTGACGGCTCGGACCAAGGGCGCAGGGTGACGGGTCGGACCAAGGGCGCAGGGTGACGGCTCGGACCAAGGGCGCAGGGTGACGGCTCGGACCAAGGGCGCAGGGTGACGGCTCGGACCAAGGGCGCTGGGTGAAGCCTCGGACCAAGGGCGCTGGTTGAAGCCTTGGGCGCAGGGTGACGGCTCGGACCAAGGGCGCTGGGTGACGGCTCGGACCAAGGGCGCAGGGTGACGGCTCGGACCAAGGGCGCAGGGGACGGCTCAGACCAAGGGCGCAGGGTGACGGCTCGGACCAAGGGCGCTGGGTGACGGCTCGGACCAAGGGCGCTGGGTGACGGCTCGGACCAAGGGCGCAGGGTGACGGCTCGGACCAAGGGCGCTGGGTGACGGCTCGGACCAAGGGCGCAGGGTGAAGCCTCAGACCAAGGGCGCTGGGTGAAGCCTCGGACCAAGGGCGCTGGTTGAAGCCTTGGGCGCAGGGTGACGGCTCGGATCAAGGGCGCTGGGTGACGGCTCGGACCAAGGGCGCAGGGTGACGGCTCGGACCAAGGGCGCAGGGGACGGCTCGGACCAAGGGCGCAGGGTGACGGCTCGGACCAAGGGCGCTGGGTGACGGCTCGGACCAAGGGCGCTGGGTGACGGCTCGGACCAAGGGCGCAGGGTGACGGCTCGGACCAAGGGCGCTGGGTGACGGCTCGGACCAAGGGCGCAGGGTGACGGCTCGGACCAAGGGCGCAGGGTGACGGCTCGGACCAAGGGCGCAGGGTGACGGCTCGGACCAAGGGCGCAGGGTGACGGCTCGGACCAAGGGCGCTGGGTGAAGCCTCGGACCAAGGGCGCTGGTTGAAGCCTTGGGCGCAGGGTGACGGCTCGGACCAAGGGCGCTGGGTGACGGCTCGGACCAAGGGCGCAGGGTGACGGCTCGGACCAAGGGCGCAGGGGACGGCTCGGACCAAGGGAGCTGGGTGACGGCTCGGACCAAGGGCGCAGGGTGACGGGTCGGACCAAGGGCGCAGGGTGACGGCTCGGACCAAGGGCGCAGGGTGACGGCTCGGACCAAGGGCGCAGGGTGACGGCTCGGACCAAGGGCGCTGGGTGAAGCCTCGGACCAAGGGCGCTGGTTGAAGCCTTGGGCGCAGGGTGACGGCTCGGATCAAGGGCGCTGGGTGACGGCTCGGACCAAGGGCGCAGGGTGACGGCTCGGACCAAGGGCGCAGGGGACGGCTCGGACCAAGGGCGCAGGGTGACGGCTCGGACCAAGGGCGCTGGGTGACGGCTCGGACCAAGGGCGCTGGGTGACGGCTCGGACCAAGGGCGCAGGGTGACGGCTCGGACCAAGGGCGCAGGGTGACGGCTCGGACCAAGGGCGCAGGGTGACGGCTCGGACCAAGGGCGCAGGGTGACGGCTCGGACCAAGGGCGCAGGGTGACGGCTCGGACCAAGGGCGCAGGGTGACGGCTCGGACCAAGGGCGCAGGGTGACGGCTCGGACCAAGGGCGCTGGGTGAAGCCTCGGACCAAGGGCGCTGGTTGAAGCCTTGGGCGCAGGGTGACGGCTCGGACCAAGGGCGCTGGGTGACGGCTCGGACCAAGGGCGCAGGGTGACGGCTCGGACCAAGGGCGCAGGGGACGGCTCGGACCAAGGGCGCTGGGTGACGGCTCGGACCAAGGGCGCAGGGTGACGGCTCGGACCAAGGGCGCAGGGTGACGGCTCGGACCAAGGGCGCAGGGTGACGGCTCGGACCAAGGGCGCTGGGTGAAGCCTCGGACCAAGGGCGCTGGTTGAAGCCTTGGGCGCAGGGTGACGGCTCGGGCCAAGGGCGCTGGGTGACGGCTCGGACCAAGGGCGCAGGGTGACGGCTCGGACCAAGGGCGCGTGGTGAAGCCTCGGACCAAGGGCGCGTGGTGAAGCCTCGGACCAAGGGCGCGTGGTGAAGCCTCGGACCAAGGGCGCGTGGTGAAGCCTCGGACCAAGGGCGCGTGGTGAAGCCTCGGACCAAGGGCGCTGGGTGACGGCTCGGACCAAGGGCGCAGGGTGAAGCCTCGGACCAAGGGCGCAGGGTGACGGCTCGGACCAAGGGCGCAGGGTGACGGCTCGGACCAAGGGCGCAGGTTGACGGCTCGGACCAAGGGCGCTGGGTGACGGCTCGGACCAAGGGCGCTGGGTGACGGCTCGGACCAAGGGCGCAGGGTGACGGCTCGGACCAAGGGCGCAGGGTGACGGCTCGGACCAAGGGCGCAGGGTGACGGCTCGGACCAAGGGCGCTGGGTGACGGCTCGGACCAAGGGCGCTGGGTGACGGCTCGGACCAAGGGCGCTGGGTGACGGCTCGGACCAAGGGCGCAGGGTGACGGCTCGGACCAAGGGCGCAGGGTGACGGCTCGGACCAAGGGCACAGGGTGACGGCTCGGACCAAGGGCGCAGGGTGACGGCTCCGACCAAGGGCGCTGGGTGACGGCTCAGACCAAGGGCGCTGGGTGACGGCTCGGACCAAGGGCGCTGGGTGACGGCTCGGACCAAGGGCGCTGGGTGACGCTTCTGACCAAGGGCGCTGGGTGAAGCCTCGGGCGTAGAGTGCCGGCTCGGACCAAGGGCGCAGGGTGCCGGCTCGGACCAAGGGCACGGGGTGCCGGCTCGGACCAAGGGCGCGGGGTGACGGCTCGGACCAAGGGCGCTAGGTGACGCCTCGGACCAAGTGCGCTGGGTGAAGCCTCGGACCAAGGGCGCTGGGTGAAGCCTCGGACCAAGGGCGCTGGGTGAAGCCTCGGACCAAGGGCGCTGGGTGAAGCCTCGGACCAAGGGCGCTGGGTGAAGCCTTGGGCACAGGGTGATGGCTCGGTCCAAGGGCGCAGGGTGACGGCTCGGACCAAGGGCGCAGGGTGACGGCTCGGACCAAGGGCGCTGGGTGAAGCCTCGGACCAATGGCGCTGGTTGAAGCCTCGGACCAAGGACGCTGGGTGACGGCTCGGACCAAGGGCGCAGGGTGACGGCTCGGACCAAGGGCGCAGGGTGACGGCTCGGACCAAGGGTGCAGGGTGACGGCTCGGACCAAGGGCGCTGGGTGACGGCTCGGACCAAGGGCGCTGGGTGACGGCTCGGACCAAGGGCGCAGGGTGACGGCTCGGACCAAGGGCGCAGGGTGACGGCTCGGACCAAGGGCGCAGGGTGACGGCTCGGACCAAGGGCGCAGGGTGACGGCGCGGACCAAGGGCGCAGGGTGACGGCTCCGACCAAGGGAGCTGGTTGACGGCTCGGACCAAGGGCGCTGGGTGACGCTTCTGACCAAGGGCGCTGGGTGAAGCCTCGGGCGTAGAGTGCCGGCTCGGACCAAGGGCGCAGGGTGCCGGCTCGGACCAAGGGCACGGGGTGCCGGCTCGGACCAAGGGCGCAGGGTGACGGCTCGGTCCAAGGGCGCAGGGTGACGGCTCGGACCAAGGGCGCAGGGTGACGGCTCGGACCAAGGGCGCAGGGTGACGGCTCGGACCAAGGGCGCAGGGTGACGGCTCGGACCAAGGGCGCTGGGTGAAGCCTCGGACCAAGGGCGCTGGGTGACGCCTCGGACCAAGGGCGCTGGGTGAAGCCTCGGACCAAGGGCGCTGGGTGAAGCCTCGGACCAAGGGCGCAGGGTGAAGCCTTGGGCGCAGGGTGACGGCTCGGTCCAAGGGTGCAGGGTGACGGCTCGGACCAAGGGCGCAGGGTGACGGCTCGGACCAAGGGCGCAGGGTGACGGCTCGGACCAAGGGCGCAGGGTGACGGCTCGGACCAAGGGCGCAGGGTGACGGCTCGGACCAAGGGCGCAGGTTGACGGCTCGGACCAAGGGCGCTGGGTGACGGCTCGGACCAAGGGCGCAGGGTGACGGCTCGGACCAAGGGCGCAGGGTGACGGCTCGGACCAAGGGCGCAGGGTGACGGCTCGGACCAAGGGCGCAGGGTGACGGCTCGGACCAAGGGCGCAGGGTGACGGCTCGGACCAAGGGCGCAGGGTGACGGCTCGGACCAAGGGCGCTGGGTGAAGCCTCGGACCAAGGGCGCTGGTTGAAGCCTTGGGCGCAGGGTGACGGCTCGGACCAAGGGCGCTACGTGACGGCTCGGACCAAGGGCGCAGGGTGACGGCTCGGACCAAGGGCGCAGGGGACGGCTCGGACCAAGGGCGCTGGGTGACGGCTCGGACCAAGGGCGCAGGGTGACGGGTCGGACCAAGGGCGCAGGGTGACGGCTCGGACCAAGGGCGCAGGGTGACGGCTCGGACCAAGGGCGCAGGGTGACGGCTCGGACCAAGGGCGCTGGGTGAAGCCTCGGACCAAGGGCGCTGGTTGAAGCCTTGGGCGCAGGGTGACGGCTCGGATCAAGGGCGCTGGGTGACGGCTCGGACCAAGGGCGCAGGGTGACGGCTCGGACCAAGGGCGCAGGGGACGGCTCAGACCAAGGGCGCAGGGTGACGGCTCGGACCAAGGGCGCTGGGTGACGGCTCGGACCAAGGGCGCTGGGTGACGGCTCGGACCAAGGGCGCTGGGTGACGGCTCGGACCAAGGGCGCAGGGTGACGGCTCGGACCAAGGGCGCTGGGTGACGGCTCGGACCAAGGGCGCAGGGTGAAGCCTCAGACCAAGGGCGCTGGGTGAAGCCTCGGACCAAGGGCGCTGGTTGAAGCCTTGGGCGCAGGGTGACGGCTCGGATCAAGGGCGCTGGGTGACGGCTCGGACCAAGGGCGCAGGGTGACGGCTCGGACCAAGGGCGCAGGGGACGGCTCGGACCAAGGGCGCAGGGTGACGGCTCGGACCAAGGGCGCTGGGTGACGGCTCGGACCAAGGGCGCTGGGTGACGGCTCGGACCAAGGGCGCAGGGTGTCGGCTCGGACCAAGGGCGCTGGGTGACGGCTCGGACCAAGGGCGCAGGGTGACGGCTCGGACCAAGGGCGCAGGGTGACGGCTCGGACCAAGGGCGCAGGGTGACGGCTCGGACCAAGGGCGCAGGGTGACGGCTCGGACCAAGGGCGCTGGGTGAAGCCTCGGACCAAGGGCGCTGGTTGAAGCCTTGGGCGCAGGGTGACGGCTCGGACCAAGGGCGCTGGGTGACGGCTCGGACCAAGGGCGCAGGGTGACGGCTCGGACCAAGGGCGCAGGGGACGGCTCGGACCAAGGGAGCTGGGTGACGGCTCGGACCAAGGGCGCAGGGTGACGGGTCGGACCAAGGGCGCAGGGTGACGGCTCGGACCAAGGGCGCAGGGTGACGGCTCGGACCAAGGGCGCAGGGTGACGGCTCGGACCAAGGGCGCTGGGTGAAGCCTCGGACCAAGGGCGCTGGTTGAAGCCTTGGGCGCAGGGTGACGGCTCGGATCAAGGGCGCTGGGTGACGGCTCGGACCAAGGGCGCAGGGTGACGGCTCGGACCAAGGGCGCAGGGGACGGCTCGGACCAAGGGCGCAGGGTGACGGCTCGGACCAAAGGCGCTGGGTGACGGCTCGGACCAAGGGCGCAGGGTGACGGCTCGGACCAAGGGCGCAGGGTGACGGCTCGGACCAAGGGCGCAGGGTGACGGCTCGGACCAAGGGCGCAGGGTGACGGCTCGGACCAAGGGCGCAGGGTGACGGCTCGGACCAAGGGCGCAGGGTGACGGCTCGGACCAAGGGCGCAGGGTGACGGCTCGGACCAAGGGCGCAGGGTGACGGCTCGGACCAAGGGCGCTGGGTGAAGCCTCGGACCAAGGGCGCTGGTTGAAGCCTTGGGCGCAGGGTGACGGCTCGGACCAAGGGCGCTGGGTGACGGCTCGGACCAAGGGCGCAGGGTGACGGCTCGGACCAAGGGCGCTGGGTGACGGCTCGGACCAAGGGCGCTGGGTGACGGCTCGGACCAAGGGCGCAGGGTGACGGCTCGGACCAAGGGCGCAGGGTGACGGCTCGGACCAAGGGCGCAGGGTGACGGCTCGGACCAAGGGCGCAGGGTGACGGCTCGGACCAAGGGCGCTGGGTGAAGCCTCGGACCAAGGGCGCTGGTTGAAGCCTTGGGCGCAGGGTGACGGCTCGGGCCAAGGGCGCTGGGTGACGGCTCGGACCAAGGGCGCAGGGTGACGGCTCGGACCAAGGGCGCGTGGTGAAGCCTCGGACCAAGGGCGCGTGGTGAAGCCTCAGACCAAGGGCGCGTGGTGAAGCCTCGGACCAAGGGCGCGTGGTGAAGCCTCGGACCAAGGGCGCGTGGTGAAGCCTCGGACCAAGGGCGCTGGGTGACGGCTCGGACCAAGGGCGCTGGGTGAAGCCTCGGGCGTAGAGTGCCGGCTCGGACCAAGGGCGCAGGGTGCCGGCTTGGACCAAGGGCACGGGGTGCCGGCTCGGACCAAGGGCGCAGGGTGACGCCTCGGACCAAGGGCGCTGGGTGACGCCTCGGACCAAGGGCGCTGGGTGAAGCCTCAGACCAAGGGCGCTGGGTGAAGCCTCGGACCAAGGGCGCAGGGTGAAGCCTTGGGCGCAGGGTGACGGCTCGGTCCAAGGGCGCAGGGTGACGGCTCGGTCCAAGGGCGCAGGGTGACGGCTCGGACCAAGGGCGCAGGGTGACGGCTCGGACCAAGGGCGCAGGGTGAAGCCTCGGACCAAGGGCGCTGGGTGAAGCCTCGGACCAAGGGCGCTGGGTGAAGCCTTGGGCACAGGGTGACGGCTCGGTCCAAGGGCGCAGGATGACGCCTCGGACCAAGGGCGCAGGGTGGCGGCTCGGACCAAGGGCGCTGGGTGAAGCCTCGGACCAAGGGCGCTGGGTGACGCCTCGGACCAAGGGCGCTGGGTGAAGCCTCAGACCAAGGGCGCTGGGTGAAGCCTCGGACCAAGGGCGCAGGGTGAAGCCTTGGGCGCAGGGTGACGGCTCGGTCCAAGGGCGCAGGGTGACGGCTCGGACCAAGGGCGCAGGGTGACGGCTCGGACCAAGGGCGCAGGGTGACGGCTCGGACCAAGGGCGCAGGGTGACGGCTCGGACCAAGGGCGCAGGTTGACGGCTCGGACCAAGGGCGCTGGGTGACGGCTCGGACCAAGGGCGCTGGGTGACGGCTCGGACCAAGGGCGCAGGGTGACGGCTCGGACCAAGGGCGCAGGGTGACGGCTCGGACCAAGGGCGCAGGGTGACGGCTCGGACCAAGGGCGCTGGGTGACGGCTCGGACCAAGGGCGCTGGGTGACGGCTCGGACCAAGGGCGCTGGGTGACGGCTCGGACCAAGGGCGCAGGGTGACGGCTCGGACCAAGGGCGCAGGGTGACGGCTCGGACCAAGGGCGCAGGGTGACGGCTCGGACCAAGGGCGCAGGGTGACGGCTCCGACCAAGGGCGCTGGGTGACGGCTCGGACCAAGGGCGCTGGGTGACGGCTCGGACCAAGGGCGCAGGGTGACGGCTCGGACCAAGGGCGCAGGGTGACGGCTCGGACCAAGGGCGCAGGGTGACGGCTCGGACCAAGGGCGCTGGGTGACGGCTCGGACCAAGGGCGCTGGGTGACGGCTCGGACCAAGGGCGCTGGGTGACGGCTCGGACCAAGGGCGCAGGGTGACGGCTCGGACCAAGGGCGCAGGGTGACGGCTCGGACCAAGGGCGCAGGGTGACGGCTCGGACCAAGGGCGCAGGGTGACGGCTCCGACCAAGGGCGCTGGGTGACGGCTCGGACCAAGGGCGCTGGGTGACGGCTCGGACCAAGGGCGCTGGGTGACGCTTCTGACCAAGGGCGCTGGGTGAAGCCTCGGGCGTAGAGTGCCGGCTCGGACCAAGGGCACGGGGTGCCGGCTCGGACCAAGGGCGCGGGGTGACGGCTCGGACCAAGGGCGCTGGGTGACGCCTCGGACCAAGGGTGCTGGGTGAAGCCTCGGACCAAGGGCGCTGGGTGAAGCCTCGGACCAAGGGCGCTGGGTGAAGCCTCGGACCAAGGGCGCTGGGTGAAGCCTCGGACCAAGGGCGCTGGGTGAAGCCTTGGGCACAGGGTGATCGCTCGGTCCAAGGGCGCAGGGTGACGGCTCGGACCAAGGGCGCAGGGTGACGGCTCGGACCAAGGGCGCAGGGTGACGGCTCGGACCAAGGGCGCTGGGTGAAGCCTCGGACCAATGGCGCTGGTTGAAGCCTCGGACCAAGGACGCTGGGTGACGGCTCGGACCAAGGGCGCAGGGTGACGGCTCGGACCAAGGGCGCAGGGTGACGGCTCGGACCAAGGGTGCAGGGTGACGGCTCGGACCAAGGGCGCTGGGTGACGGCTCGGACCAAGGGCGCAGGGTGACGGCTCGGACCAAGGGCGCAGGGTGACGGCTCGGACCAAGGGCGCAGGGTGACGGCTCGGACCAAGGGCGCAGGGTGACGGCGCGGACCAAGGGCGCAGGGTGACGGCTCGGACCAAGGGCGCAGGGTGACGGCTCCGACCAAGGGAGCTGGTTGACGGCTCGGACCAAGGGCGCTGGGTGACTCTTCTGACCAAGGGCGCTGGGTGAAGCCTCGGGCGTAGAGTGCCGGCTCGGACCAAGGGCGCAGGGTGCCGGCTCGGACCAAGGGCACGGGGTGCCGGCTCGGACCAAGGGCGCCGGGTGACGGCTCGGTCCAAGGGCGCAGGGTGACGGCTCGGACCAAGGGCGCAGGGTGACGGCTCGGACCAAGGGCGCAGGGTGACGGCTCGGACCAAGGGCGCAGGGTGACGGCTCGGACCAAGGGCGCAGGGTGACGGCTCGGACCAAGGGCGCAGGTTGACGGCTCGGACCAAGGGCGCTGGGTGACGGCTCGGACCAAGGGCGCAGGGTGACGGCTCGGACCAAGGGCGCAGGGTGACGGCTCGGACCAAGGGCGCAGGGTGACGGCTCGGACCAAGGGCGCAGGGTGACGGCTCGGACCAAGGGCGCAGGGTGACGGCTCGGACCAAGGGCGCAGGGTGACGGCTCGGACCAAGGGCGCTGGGTGAAGCCTCGGACCAAGGGCGCTGGTTGAAGCCTTGGGCGCAGGGTGACGGCTCGGACGAAGGGCGCTGGGTGACGGCTCGGACCAAGGGCGCAGGGGACGGCTCGGACCAAGGGCGCTGGGTGACGGCTCGGACCAAGGGCGCAGGGTGACGGGTCGGACCAAGGGCGCAGGGTGACGGCTCGGACCAAGGGCGCAGGGTGACGGCTCGGACCAAGGGCGCAGGGTGACGGCTCGGACCAAGGGCGCTGGGTGAAGCCTCGGACCAAGGGCGCTGGTTGAAGCCTTGGGCGCAGGGTGACGGCTCGGATCAAGGGCGCTGGGTGACGGCTCGGACCAAGGGCGCAGGGTGACGGCTCGGACCAAGGGCGCAGGGGACGGCTCAGACCAAGGGCGCAGGGTGACGGCTCGGACCAAGGGCGCTGGGTGACGGCTCGGACCAAGGGCGCTGGGTGACGGCTCGGACCAAGGGCGCAGGGTGACGGCTCGGACCAAGGGCGCTGGGTGACGGCTCGGACCAAGGGCGCAGGGTGAAGCCTCAGACCAAGGGCGCTGGGTGAAGCCTCGGACCAAGGGCGCTGGTTGAAGCCTTGGGCGCAGGGTGACGGCTCGGATCAAGGGCGCTGGGTGACGGCTCGGACCAAGGGCGCAGGGTGACGGCTCGGACCAAGGGCGCAGGGGACGGCTCGGACCAAGGGCGCAGGGTGACGGCTCGGACCAAGGGCGCTGGGTGACGGCTCGGACCAAGGGCGCTGGGTGACGGCTCGGACCAAGGGCGCAGGGTGACGGCTCGGACCAAGGGCGCTGGGTGACGGCTCGGACCAAGGGCGCAGGGTGACGGCTCGGACCAAGGGCGCAGGGTGACGGCTCGGACCAAGGGCGCAGGGTGACGGCTCGGACCAAGGGCGCAGGGTGACGGCTCGGACCAAGGGCGCTGGGTGAAGCCTCGGACCAAGGGCGCTGGTTGAAGCCTTGGGCGCAGGGTGACGGCTCGGACCAAGGGCGCTGGGTGACGGCTCAGACCAAGGGCGCAGGGTGACGGCTCGGACCAAGGGCGCAGGGGACGGCTCGGACCAAGGGAGCTGGGTGACGGCTCGGACCAAGGGCGCAGGGTGACGGGTCGGACCAAGGGCGCAGGGTGACGGCTCGGACCAAGGGCGCAGGGTGACGGCTCGGACCAAGGGCGCAGGGTGACGGCTCGGACCAAGGGCGCTGGGTGAAGCCTCGGACCAAGGGCGCTGGTTGAAGCCTTGGGCGCAGGGTGACGGCTCGGATCAAGGGCGCTGGGTGACGGCTCGGACCAAGGGCGCAGGGTGACGGCTCGGACCAAGGGCGCAGGGGACGGCTCGGACCAAGGGCGCAGGGTGACGGCTCGGACCAAGGGCGCTGGGTGACGGCTCGGACCAAGGGCGCTGGGTGACGGCTCGGACCAAGGGCGCAGGGTGACGGCTCGGACCAAGGGCGCAGGGTGACGGCTCGGACCAAGGGCGCAGGGTGACGGCTCGGACCAAGGGCGCAGGGTGACGGCTCGGACCAAGGGCGCAGGGTGACGGCTCGGACCAAGGGCGCAGGGTGACGGCTCGGACCAAGGGCGCAGGGTGACGGCTCCGACCAAGGGAGCTGGTTGACGGCTCGGACCAAGGGCGCTGGGTGACGGCTCGGACCAAGGGCGCTGGGTGACGGCTCGGACCAAGGGCGCTGGGTGACGCTTCTGACCAAGGGCGCTGGGTGAAGCCTCGGGCGTAGAGTGCCGGCTCGGACCAAGGGCGCAGGGTGCCGGCTCGGACCAAGGGCGCGGGGTGCCGGCTCGGACCAAGGGCGCGGGGTGACGGCTCGGACCAAGGGCGCTGGGTGACGCCTCGGACCAAGTGCGCTGGGTGAAGCCTCGGACCAAGGGCGCTGGGTGAAGCCTCGGACCAAGGGCGCTGGGTGAAGCCTCGGACCAAGGGCGCTGGGTGAAGCCTTGGGCACAGGGTGACGGCTCGGTCCAAGGGCGCAGGGTGACGGCTCGGACCAAGGGCGCAGGGTGACGGCACGGACCAAGGGCGCTGGGTGAAGCTTCGGACCAAGGGCGCTGGTTGAAGCCTCGGACCAAGGGCGCTGGGTGACGGCTCGGACCAAGGGCGCTGGGTGAAGCCTCGGACCAAGGGCGCTGGTTGAAGCCTCGGACCAAGGGCGCTGGGTGACGGCTCGGACCAAGGGCGCAGGGTGACGGCTCGGACCAAGGGCGCAGGGTGACGGCTCGGACCAAGGGCGCAGGGTGACGGCTCGGACCAAGGGCGCAGGGTGACGGCTCGTACCAAGGGCGCTGGGTGACGGCTCGGACCAAGGGCGCTGGGTGACGGCTCGGACCAAGGGCGCAGGGTGACGGCTCGGACCAAGGGCGCAGGGTGACGGCTCGGACCAAGGGCGCGGGGTGACGGCTCGGACCAAGGGCGCGGGGTGACGGCTCGGACCAAGGGCGCGGGGTGACGGCTCGGACCAAGGGCGCGGGGTGCCGGCTCGGACCAAGGGCGCGGGGTGACGGCTCGGACCAAGGGCGCGGGGTGACGGCTCGGACCAAGGGCGCTGGGTGACGCCTCGGACCAAGGGCGCTGGGTGACGCCTCGGACCAAGTGCGCTGGGTGAAGCCTCGGACCAAGGGCGCTGGGTGAAGCCTCGGACCAAGGGCGCTGGGTGAAGCCTCGGACCAAGGGCGCTGGGTGAAGCCTTGGGCACAGGGTGACGGCTCGGTCCAAGGGCGCAGGGTGACGGCTCGGACCAAGGGCGCAGGGTGACGGCTCGGACCAAGGGCGCAGGGTGACGCCTCGGACCAAGGGCGCTGGGTGGCGGCTCGGACCAAGGGCGCTGGGTGAAGCCTCGGACCAAGGGCGCTGGGTGAAGCCTCGGACCAAGGGCGCTGGGTGAAGCCTCGGACAATGGGCGCAGGGTGAAGCCTCGGACCAAGGGCGCAGGTTGACGGTTCGGACCAAGGGCGCAGGTTGACGGCTCGGACCAAGGGCGCAGGGTGACGGCTCGGACCAAGGGCGCAGGGTGACGCCTCGGACCAAGGGCGCTGGGTGACGCCTCGGACCAAGGGCGCTGGGTGACGCTTCGGACCAAGGGCGCTGTGTGAAGCCTCGGGCGTAGAGTGCCGGCTCGGACCAAGGGCGCAGGGTGCCGGCTCGGACCAAGGGCGCAGGGTGACGGCTCGGACCAAGGGCGCAGGGTGACGGCTCGAACCAAGGGCGCAGGGTGACGGCTCGGACCAAGGGCGCAGGGTGACTGCTCGGACCAAGGGCGCAGGGTGACGGCTCGAACCAAGGGCGCAGGGTGACGGCTCGGACCAAGGGCGCTGGGCGACGCCTCGGGCGCAGAGTGACGGCTCGGACCAAGGGCGCAGGGTGACGGCTCAGACCAAGGGCGCAGAGTGACGGCTCGGACCAAGGGCGCAGGGTGACGGCTCGGACCAAGGGCGCGCAGGGTGACGGCTCGGACCAAGGGCCCAGGGTGACGGCTCGGACCAAGGGCGCTGGGTGACGGCTCGGACCAAGGGCGCTGGGTGAAGCCTCGGACCAAGGGCGCTGGGTGAAGCCTCGGACCAAGGGCGCGTGGTGAAGCCTCGGACCAAGGGCGCGTGGTGAAGCCTCGGACCAAGGGCGCGTGGTGAAGCCTCGGACCAAGGGCGCGTGGTGAAGCCTCGGACCAAGGGCGCGTGGTGAAGCCTCGGACCAAGGGCGCGTGGTGAAACGTCGGACCAAAGGCGCGTGGTGAAGCCTCGGACCAAGGGCGCGTGGTGAAGCCTCGGACCAAGGGCGCGTGGTGAAGCCTCGGACCAAGGGCGCTGGGTGAAGCCTCGGACCAAGGGCGCGTGGTCAAGCCTCGGACAAAGGCGCGTGGTGAAACCTCGGACCAAAGACGCGTGGTGAAACCTCGGACCAAAGGCGCGTGGTGAAGCTTCGGACCAAGGGCGCGTGGTGAAGCCTCGGACCAAGGGCGCGTGGTGAAGCCTCGGACCAAGGGCGCGTGGTGAAGCCTCGGACCAAGGGCGCGTGGTGAAGCCTCGGACCAAGGGCGCGTGGTGAAGCCTCGGACCAAGGGCGCGTGGTGAAGCCTCGGACCAAGGGCGCGTGGTGAAGCCTCGGACCAAGGGCGCTGGGTGAAGCCTCGGACCAAGGGCGCTGGGTGAAGCCTCGGACCAAGGGCGCGGGGTGACGGCTCGGACCAAGGGCGCGGGGTGACGGCTCGGACCAAGGGCGCGGGGTGATGGCTCGGACCAAGGGCGCGGGGTGACGGCTCGGACCAAGGGCGCTGGGTGACGGCTCGGACCAAGGGCGCGGGGTGAATGGCGGAAGGGTCGTACTAGAGCGCCGGTTGTTACTAAAGTCCATCCTGGGAGCCAGTTGTAATAAGTCCCTCCTGGGCGCCGGTTGTAACAAGTCCCTCCTGGGCGCCGGTTGTACCAAGTCCCTCCTGGGCGCCGGTTGTACCAAGTCCCTCCTGGGCGCCGGTTGTAACAAGTCCCTCCTGGGCGCCGGTTGTAACAAGTCCCTCCTGGGCGCCGGTTGTAACAAGTCCCTCCTGGGCGCCGGTTGTAACAAGTCCCTCCTGGGCGCCGGTTGTAACAAGTCTCTCCTGGGCGCCGGTTGTAACAAGTCCCTCCTGGGCGCCGGTTGTAACAAGTCCCTCCTGGGTGCCGGTTGTAACAAGTCCCTCCTGGGCGCCGGTTGTAGCAAGTCCCTCCTGGGCGCCGGTTGTAGCAAGTCCCTCCTGGGCGCCGGTTGTAGCAAGTCCCTCCTGGGCGCCGGTTGTAGCAAGTCCCTCCTGGGCGCCGGTTGTAGCAAGTCCCTCCTGGGCGCCGGTTGTAGCAAGTCCCTCCTGGGCGCCGGTTGTAGCAAGTCCCTCCTGGGCGCCGGTTGTAGCAAGTCCCTCCTGGGCGCCGGTTGTAAGTAAAGTACCTCCGGCCATAATTACAACATAGTGCCAGGGAGAGTTGATCCAGGGATTTATCTGACTGCCATATGGAGTCGGGAAGGAATTTTTCCCTTTTAAGGCTAATTGGACTAGGCCTTGTAAGGTTTTTCGCCTTCCTCTGGATTAACTAGGAAATGTGCAGTTTTTTTTCCCTTTCTGATTAAAATTGGAAGTATGTATTTTCTTCACTCAAACTTAGTATTATTTGACTATGGCAGAAAGCGTTGGTGATAGGCACTCCTGCCTGGCAGGACAGGGTTCAAATCCCTGCAATGTTTGCATACTTGTTCTTCGCCCACAATTTTCCATATACTTTACCAACACAATTCTGTAAATATTTTTGTGTTTGGTCTCGAACCAGGTCGCTGTTTGTAGTTTTGGACCAGGGCGCTGTTTATTTGAAGTCTCGGACCAGGGCGCTGTTTGTAGTTTTGGACCAGGGCGCTATGTGTTCGTAGTCTCGGACCAGGGCGCTGTATGTTTGAAATCTCGCACCGGGGCGCTGTTTGTTTGTAGTCTCGAACCAGGGCGCTGTTTGTAGTCTCGGACCAGGGCGCTGTTTGTTTGAAGTCTCGGACCAGGGTGCTGTTTTTAGTTTTGGACCAGGGCGCTGTTTATTTGAAGTCTCGGACCAGGGCGCTATTTGTTTGAAGTCTCGGACCAGGGCGCTGCAGGGGGCTCTTTGTGTGAACTCTCGAACAAGGGCGCAGTTTGTTTGAAGTCTCGGACCAGGGCGCTGCTTGTTTGAACTCTTGGACCAGGGCGCTGTTTGTGTGAATTCTCGGACCGGGGCGCTGTTTGTTTGAAGTCTCGGACCAGGGCGCTGTTTGTTTGAAGTCTCGGACCGTGGCGCTGTTTGCTTGAAGTCTCGGACGAGGGCGCTGATTGTAGTCTCGGACCATGGCGCTGTTTGTTTTTAGTCTCGGACCAGGGCGCTGTTTGTTTGAAGTCTCGGACCGTGGTGCTGCAGGGCACTGTTTGTGTGAAGTCTCGAACCAGGGCGCTGTTTGTAGTTTTGGACCTGGACGCTGTTTGCTTGAAGTCTCGTACCTGGGCGCTGTTTGGAGTCTCGGAGCAGGGCGATGGGCCTCGAGCCGTTGTAGTCCCCCGATGGGCCTCGAGCCGTTGTAGTCTCCCGATGGGCATCGAGCCATTGTAGTCCCCCGATGGGCATTGAGCCGTTGTAGTCCCCCGATGGGCCTTGAGCCGTTATAGTCCCCCTATTGATGTCAGTCCCCTGATGGGCTGCTTGCCATGTAAGTCCCCCGATGTAAGGCCGCCCATTGGGGGACTGACAAGGCAAGCAGCCCGTCGAGTGACAAGCACAGGAGGCGGACCACGGCAAGCTGGGTTCTTGCCATTGTAGTCCCCGATGGGCCTCTAGCCGTTGTGGTCCCCGATGGGCCTCTAGCCATTGTAGTCCCCCGATGGGCCTCGAGCCGTTGTAGTCCCCCGATTGGGCCTCGAGCCGTTGTAGTCCCCCGATTGGGCCTCGAGCCGTTGTAGTCCTCCGATGGGCCTCGAGCCGTTGTAGTCCCCCGATGGGCCTCGAGCCATTGTAGTCCCCCGATGGGCCTCGAGCCGTTGTAGCCCCCCGATAGGCCTCGAGCCGTTGTAGTCCCCCCAATGGGCCTCGAGCCGTTGTAGTCCCCCGATGGGCCTCGAGCCGTTGTAGTCCCCCTATTGTTGTCAGTCCCCTGATGGGCTGCTTACCATGTCAGTCCCCCGATGTAAGGCCGCCCATTGGGCGACTGACGAGGAGAGCAGCCCGTTGAGTGACAAGCACACGAGGCGGACCATGGCAAGATGGGTTCTTGCCGTTGTAGTCCCCCGATGGGCCTCGAGCCATTGTAGTCCCCCGATGGGCCTCGATCTGTTGTAGTCCCCCGATGAGCCTCGAGCCGTTGTAGTCCCCCGATGGGCCGCGAGCCATTGAAGTCCCCCGATGGGCCTCGAGCCGTTGTAGTCCCCGATGGGCCTCGAGCTGTTGTAGTCCCCCGATGGGCCTCGAGCTGTTGTAGTCCCCCGATGGGCCTCTAGCCGTTGTAGTCCCCCGATGGGCCTCTAGCCGTTGTAGTCCCCCGATGGGCCTCTAGCCGTTGTAGTCCCCCGATGGGCCTCTAGCCGTTGTAGTCCCCCGATGGGCCTCGAGCCGTTGTAGTCCCCCATGGGCCTCGAGCCGTTGTAGTCCCCCATGGGCCTCGAGCCGTTGTAGTCCCCTGATGGGCCTCGAGCCGTTGTAGTCCCCGATGGGCCTCAAGCTGTTATAGTCCCCCTATTGATGTCAGTCCCCTGATTGGCTGCTTGCCATGTCAGTCCCCCGATGTAAGGCCGCCCATTGGGGGACTGACAAGGCAAGCAGCCCGTCGAGTGACAAGCACAGGAGGCGGACCACGGCCAGCTGGGTTCTTGCCGTTGTAGTCCCCCGATGGGCCTTGAGCCGTTGTAGTCCCCTCGAGCCGTTGTAGTCCACCGATGGGCCTCGAGTTGTTGTAGTCCCCCGATGGGCCTCGAGCCGTTGTAGTCCCCCGATGGGCCTCGAGCCGTTGTAGTCCCTCCTATTGTTGTCAGTCCTCTGATGGGCTGCTTACCATGTCAGTCCCCCGATGTAAGGCCGCCCATTGGGGGACTGACAAGGCAAGCAGCCCGTTGAGTGACATGCACAGGAGGCGGACCACGGCAAGCTGGGTTCTTGCTGTTTTAGTCCCCCGATGGGCTTTGAGCCGTTGTAGTCCCTCGATGGGCCTCGAGCCGTTGTAGTCCCCTGATGGGCCTCGAGCCGTTGTAGTCCCCCGATGGGCCTTCGAGCCGTTGTAGGTAAGTACCTGTTTTCATTTTTGGGATGCAGGTGCGGGCTGCTCTTCCCGGCGCTGGCCACGCTTGGGGGGGATCGCCTTTACCTCCCAGCCACCCCCTCTGGGATGCCGCTGTGGTTTCCAGGCAGTGAGAGCTTGGGGCCCCACGGCACCCCGGTTGTATGGGAGCATTGGGAAGCCTCCCCGTGGCGCTCCTGGATAGTGCTAATGTAGCATGAACTAATTCCCTGATGGGCCTCTTGCCGGTGTAGTCCCCCGATGATCCTCTTGCCGGTGTAGTCCCCCGATGAACCTCTAGCCTTAGTAGTCCCCCGATGGGCCTTTTGCAGTTGTAGTCCCCCGATGGGCCTCGAGCCGTTGTAGTCCCCCGATGGGCCTCGAGCCGTTGTAGTCCCCCGATGGGCCTCGAGCCGTTGTAGTCCCCCGATGGGCCTCGAGCCGTTGTAGTCCCCCGATGAGCCTCCAGCAGTTGTAGTCCCCCGATGGGCCTCGAGCTGCTGTAGTCCCCCAAAGGGGCAACGAGCCGTTGTAGTCCCCCTATTGTTGTCAGTCCCCTGATGGGCTGCTTACCTTGTCAGTTCCCCGATGTAAGGCTGCCTATTGGGGGACTGACAAGGCAAGCAGCCCGTCGAGTGACAAGCACAGGAGGCGGACCACGGCAAGATGGGTTCTTGCCGTTGTAGTCCCTCGATGGGCCTCGAGCCATTGTAGTCCCTCGATGGGCCTCGAGCCGTTGTAGTCCCCCGATGGGCCTCGAGCCATTGTAGTCCCCCGATGGGCCATGAGCCGTTGTAGTCCCCCGATGGGCCTCGAGCCGTTGTAGTCCCCCTCTTTTGTCAGTCCCCTGATGGGCTGCTTACCATGTCAGTACCCCGATGTAAGGCCGCCCATTGGGGGACTGACAAGGCAAGCAGCTCGTCAAGTGACAAGCACAGGAGGCGGAGCACGGCAAGATGGGTTCTTGCCATTGTAGTCCCCCGATGGGCCTCGAGCCGTTGTAGTCCCCCGATGGGCCTTGAGCCGTTGTAGTCCCCCGATGGGCCTCGAGCCATTGTAGTCCCCGATGGGCCTCGAGCCATTGTAGTCCCCCGATGGGCCTCGAGCTGTTGTAGTCCCCCTATTGTTGTCAGTCCCCTGATGGGCTGCTTACCATGTCAGTACCCCGATGTAAGGCCGCCCATTGGGGGACTGACAAGGCAAGCAGCTCGTCAAGTGACAAGAACAGGAGGCGGACCACGGCAAGATGGGTTCTTGCCATTGTAGTCCCCCGAGCGGCCTCGAGCCGTTGTAGTCCCCCGATGGGCCTCAAACCGTTGTAGTCCCCCGATAGGCCTCGAGCTGTTGTAGTCCCCCGATGGGCCTCGAGCCGTTGTAGTCCCCCGATGGGCCTCGAGCTGTTGTAGTCCCCCTATTGTTGTCAGTCCCCTGATGGGCTGCTTACCATGTCTGTCCCCCGATGTAAGGCTGCTCATTGGGGGACTGACGAGGCAAGCAGCCCGTTGAGTGACAAGCACAGGAGGCGGACCACGGCAAGCTGGGTTCTTGCCGTTGTAGTCCCCCGACGGGCCTCGAGCCGTTGTAGTCCCCCGATAGGCCTCGAGCCGTTGTAGTCCCCCGATGGGCCTCGAGCCGCTGTAGTCCCCCGATGGGCCTCGAGCCGTTGTAGTCCCCCGATGGGCCTCGAGCCGTTGTAGTCCCCCGATGGGCCTCGAGCCGTTGTAGTCCCCCGATGGGCCTCGAGCCGTTGTAGTCCCCCGATGGGCCTCGAGCCGTTGTAGTCCCCCGATGGGCCTCGAGCCGTTGTAGTCCCCCGATGGGCCTCGAGCCGTTGTAGTCCCCCGATGGGCCTCGAGCCGTTGTAATCCCCCGATGGGCCTCGAGCCGTTGTAATCCCCCGATGGGCCTCGAGCCGTTGTAGTCCCCCGATGGGCTTCGAGTCGTTGTAGTACCCCGATGGGCCTCAAGCCGTTATAGTCCCCCTATTGATGTCAGTCCCCTGATGGGCTGCTTGCCATGTCAGTCCCCCGATGTAAGGCCGCCCATTGGGGGACTGACAAGGCAAGCAGCCCGTCGAGTGACAAGCACAGGAGGCGGACCACGGCAAGCTGGGTTCTTGCCGTTGTAGTCCCCCGATGGGCCTCTAGCCGTTGTAGTCCCCCGATGGGCCTCGAGCCGCTGTAGTCCTCCGATGGTCCTCGAGCCGTTGTAGTCCCCCGATGGGCCTCGAGCCGTTGTAGTCCCCCGATGGGCCTCGAGCCGTTGTAGTCCCCCTATTGTTGTCAGTCCCCTGATGGGCTGCTTACCATGTCAGTCCCCTGATGTAAGGCCGCCCATTGGGGGACTGACAAGGCAAGCAGCCCGTCGAGTGACAAGCACAGGAGGCGGACCAAGGCAAGATGGGTTCTTGCCGCTGTAGTCCCCCGATGGGCCTCGAGCCGTTGTAGTCCACCGATGGGCCTTGAGCCGTTGTAGTCCCCTGATGGGCCTCAAGCCGATGTAGTCCCCCGATGGGCCTCGAGCCGTTGTAGTCCCCCGATGGGCCTCGAGCCGTTGTAGTCCCCCGATGTGCCTCGAGCCGTTGTAGTCCCCCGATGTGCCTCGAGCCGTTGTAGTCCCCCGATGGGCCTCGAGCTGTTGTAGTCCCCGATGGGCCTCGAGCCGTTGTAGTCCCCCGATGGGCCTCAAGCCGTTGTAGTCCCCCGATGGGCCTCAAGCCGTTGTAGACCCCCGATGGGCCTCGAGCCAATGTAGTCCCCCGATGGGCCTCTAGCCGTTGTAGTCCTCCGATAGGCCTCTACCCGTTGTAGTCCCCCGATGGGCCTCTAGCCGTAGTAGTCCCCGGATGGGCCTCGAGGCGTTGTAGTTTCCTGATGGGCCTCGAGCCGTTGTAGTCCCCCGATGGGCCTCGAGCCGTTGTAGTCCCCCGATGGGCTTCGAGTCGTTGTAGTACCCCGATGGGCCTCAAGCCGTTATAGTCCCCCTATTGATGTCAGTCCCCTGATGGGCTGCTTGCCATGTCAGTCCCCCGATGTAAGGCCGCCCATTGGGGGACTGACAAGACAAGCAGCCCGTCGAGTGACAAGCACAGGAGGCGGACCACGGCAAGCTGGGTTCTTGCCGTTGTAGTCCCCCGATGGGCCTCGAGCCGCTGTAGTCCTCCGATGGTCCTCGAGCCGTTGTAGTCCTCCGATAGGCATCAAGCCGTTGTAGTCCCCCGATGGGCCTCGAGCCGTTGTAGTCCCCCGATGGGCCTCGAGCCGTTGTAGTCCCCCGATGGGCCTCGAGCCATTGCAGTCCCCCGATGGACCTCGAGCCGTTGTAGTCCCCCGATGGGCCTCGAGCCGTTGTAGTCCCCCGATGGGCCTCGAGCTTTTGTAGTCCCCTGATGGGCCTTGAGCCGTTGTAGTCCCCCGATGGGCCTCAAGCCGTTGTAGTCCCCCGATGGGCCTCAAGCCGTTGTAGTCCCCCGATGGGCCTCGAGCCAATGTAGTCCCCCGATGGGCCTCTAGCCGTTGTAGTTCTCCGATAGGCCTCTACCCGTTGTAGTCCCCCGATGGGCCTCAAGCCGTAGTAGTCCCCGGATGGGCCTCAAGCCGTTGTAGTCCCCCGATGGGCCTCGAGCCGTTGTAGTCCCCCGATGGGCTTCGAGTCATTGTAGTACCCCGATGGGCCTCAAGCCGTTATAGTCCCCCTATTGATGTCAGTCCCCTGATGGGCTGCTTGCCATGTCAGTCCCCCGATGTAAGGCCGCCCATTGGGGGACTAACAAGGCAAGCAGCCCGTCGAGTGACAAGCACAGGAGGCGGACCACGGCAAGCTGGGTTCTTGCCGTTGTAGTCCCCCGATGGGCCTCGAGCCGCTGTAGTCCTCCGATGGTCCTCGAGCCGTTGTAGTCCTCCGATGGGCATTGAGCCGTAATAGTCCCCGGATGGGCCTCGAGCCGTTGTCGTCCCCCGATGGGCCTCGAGCCGTTGTAGTCCCCCGATGGGCTTCGAGTCGTTGTAGTACCCCGATGGGCCTCAAGCCGTTATTGTCCCCCTATTGATGTCAGTCCCCTGATGGGCTGCTTGCCATGTCAGTCCCCCTATGTAAGGCCGCCCATTGGGGGACTGACAAGGCAAGCAGCCCGTCGAGTGACAAGCACAGGAGGCGGACCACGGCAAGCTGGGTTCTTGCCGTTGTAGTCCCCCGATGGTCCTCGAGCCGTTGTAGTCCTCCGATAGGCATCAAGCCGTTGTAGTCCCCCGATGGGCCTCGAGCCGTTGTAGTCCCCCGATGGGCCTCGAGCCGTTGTAGTCCCCCGATGGGCCTCGAGCCATTGCAGTCCCCCGATGGACCTCGAGCCGTTGTAGTCCCCCGATGGGCCTCGAGCCGTTGTAGTCCCCCGATGGGCCTCGAGCTTTTGTAGTCCCCTGATGGGCCTCGAGCCGTTGTAGTCCCCCGATGGGCCTCAAGCCGTTGTAGTCCCCCGATGGGCCTCAAGCCGTTGTAGTCCCCCGATGGGCCTCGAGCCAATGTAGTCCCCCGATGGGCCTCTAGCCGTTGTAGTTCTCCGATAATCCTCTACCCGTTGTAGTCCCCCGATGGGCCTCAAGCCGTAGTAGTCCCCGGATGGGCCTCAAGCCGTTGTAGTCCCCCGATGGGCCTCGAGCCGTTGTAGTCCCCCGATGGGCTTCGAGTCATTGTAGTACCCCGATGGGCCTCAAGCCGTTATAGTCCCCCTATTGATGTCAGTCCCCTGATGGGCTGCTTGCCATGTCAGTCCCCCGATGTAAGGCCGCCCATTGGGGGACTAACAAGGCAAGCAGCCCGTCGAGTGACAAGCACAGGAGGCGGACCACGGCAAGCTGGGTTCTTGCCGTTGTAGTCCCCCGATGGGCCTCGAGCCGCTGTAGTCCTCCGATGGTCCTCGAGCCGTTGTAGTCCTCCGATGGGCATTGAGCCGTAATAGTCCCCGGATGGGCCTCGAGCCGTTGTCGTCCCCCGATGGGCCTCGAGCCGTTGTAGTCCCCCGATGGGCTTCGAGTCGTTGTAGTACCCCGATGGGCCTCAAGCCGTTATTGTCCCCCTATTGATGTCAGTCCCCTGATGGGCTGCTTGCCATGTCAGTCCCCCGATGTAAGGCCGCCCATTGGGGGACTGACAAGGCAAGCAGCCCGTCGAGTGACAAGCACAGGAGGCGGACCACGGCAAGCTGGGTTCTTGCCGTTGTAGTCCCCCGATGGGCCTTGAGCCGCTGTAGTCCTCCGATGGTCCTCGAGCCGTTGTAGTCCTCCGATGGGCATCGAGCCGTAGTAGTCCCCGGATGGGCCTCGAGCCGTTGTAGTCCCCCGATGGGCCTCAAGCCGTTGTAGTCCCCCGATGGGCCTCGAGCCGTTGTAGTCCCCCTATTGTTGTCAGTCCCCTGATGGGCTGCTTACCATGTCAGTCCCCTGATGTAAGGCCGCCCATTGGGGGACTGACAAGGCAAGCAGCCCGTCGAGTGACAAGCACAGGAGGCGGACCACGGCAAGATGGGTTCTTGCCGTTGTAGTCCCCCGATGGGCCTCGAGCCGTTGTAGTCCACCGATGGGCCTCGAGCTGTTGTAGTCCCCCGATGGGCCTCGAGCCGTTGTAGTCCCCCGATGGGCCTCGAGCCAATGTAGTCCCCCGATTGGCCTCGAGCCGTTGTAGTCCCCCGATGGGCCTCAAGCCGTTGTAGTCCCCCGATGGGCCTCAAGCCGTTGTAGTCCCCCGATGGGCCTCGAGCCTATGTAGTCCCCCGATGGGCCTCTAGCCGTTGTAGTCCTCCGATAGGCCTCTACCCGTTGTAGTCCCCTGATGGGCCTCTAGCCGTAGTAGTCCCCGGATGGGCCTATATTGTTTTTAGGTATGGGCGCAGAGTGACGGCTCGGACCAAGGGTGCAGAGTGACGGCTCGGACAAAGGACGCAGGGTGACGGCTCGGACCAAGGGCGCAGGGTGACGGCTCTGACCAAGGGCGCAGGGTGACGGCTCTGACCAAGGGCGCAGGGTGACGGCTCTGACAAAGGGCGCAGGGTGACGGCTCGGACCAAGGGCGCAGGGTGACGGCTCTGACCAAGGGCGCAGGGTGACGGCTCGGACCAAGGGCGCAGGGTGACGGCTCGGACCAAGGGCGCAGGGTGACGGCTCGGACCAAGGGCGCAGGGTGACGGCTCGGACCAAGGGCGCAGGGTGACGGCTCGGACCAAGGGCGCAGGGTGACGACTCGAACCAAGGGCGCAGGGTGACGGCTCGAACCAAGGGCGCAGGGTGACGGCTCGGACCAAGGGCGCAGGGTGACGGCTCGGACCAAGGACGCAGGGTGACGGCTCGGACCAAGGGCGCAGGGTGACGGCTCGGACCAAGGGCGCAGGGTGACGGCTCGGACCAAGGGCGCAGGGTGACGGCTCGGACCAAGGGCGCAGGGTGACGGCTCGGACCAAGGGCGCAGGGTGACGGCTCGGACCAAGGGCGCAGGGTGACGGCTCGGACCAAGGGCGCAGGGTGACGGCTCGGACCAAGGGCGCAGGGTGACGGCTCAGACCAAGGGCGCAGGGTGACGCCTCGGGCCAAGGGCGACGCCTCGGACTATCGGCGCTGGGTGAAGCCTCGGGCGCAGAGTGACAACTCAGACCAAGGGGGCAGGGTGACGGCTCAGACCAAGGGAGCAGGGTGACAGCTCGGATCAAAGGCGCTGGGTGAAGGCTCGCACCAAGGGCGCTGGGTGAAGGCTCGCACCAAGGGCGCTAGGTGACGGCTCGGAACAAGGGCGCAGGGTGAAGCCTCGGACCAAGGGTGCTGGGTGAAGCCTCGGACCAAGGGTGCTGGGTGAAGCCTCGGACCAAGGGTGCAGGGTGAAGCCTCGGACCAAGGGTGCAGGGTGACGCCTCGGACCAAGGGCGCTGGGTGACGCTTCAGACCAAGGGCGCTGGGTGAAGCCTCGGGCGCAGAGTGCCGGCTCGGACCAAGGGCGCAGGGTGACGGCTCGGACCAAGTGCGCAGATTGACGGCTCGGACCAAGGGCGCAGGGTGACGGCTCGGATCAAAGGCGCTGGGTGACGGCTCGGATCAAAGGCGCTGGGTGACTGCTCGGACCAAGGGCGCTGGGTGACGGCTCGGACCAAGGGCGCAGGGTGACGGCTCGGACCAAGGGCGCTGGGTGACGGCTCGGACCAAGGGCGCTGGGTGACGGCTCGGACCAAGGGTGCAGGGTGAAGCCTCGGACCAAGGGCGCAGGTTGACGGCTCGGACCAAGGGCGCAGGTTGACGGCTCGGACCAAGGGCGCAGGGTGACGGCTCGGACCAAGGGCGCTGGGTGACGGCTCGGACCAAGGGCGCTGGGTGACGGCTCGGACCAAGGGCGCTGGGTGAAGCCTTGGACAAAGGGCGCAGGGTGAAGCCTCGGACCAAGGGAGCAGATTGACGGCTCGGACCAACGGCGCAGGGTGACGGCTCGGACCAACGGCGCAGGGTGACGGCTCGGACCAAGGGCACAGGGTGACGGCTTGGATCAAAGGCGCTGGGTGACGGCTCGGACCAAGGGCGCTGGGTGACGGCTCGGACCAAGGGCGCTGGGTGACGGCTTGGACCAAGGGCGCTGGGTGACGGCTCGGACCAAGGGCGCAGGGTGAAGCCTCGGACCAAGGGCGCAGGGTGACGGCTCGGACCAAGGGCGCAGGGTGACGGCTCGGACAAAGTACGCTGGGTGAAGCCTCGGACCAAGGGCGCAGGTTGACGGCTCGGACCAAGGGCGCAGGTTGACGGCTCGGACCAACGGCGTAGGGTGACGGCTCAGACCAAGGGCGCAGGTTGACGGCTCGGACCAAGGGCGCAGGCTGACGGCTCGGACTTAGGGCGCAGGCTGACGGCTCGGACCAAGGGCGCAGGGTGATGGCTCGGACCAAGGGCGCAGGGTGACGGCTCGGACCAAGGGCGCTGGGTGACGGCTCGGACCAAGGGCGCTGGGTGACGGCTCGGACCAAGGGCGCTGGGTGACGGCTCGGACCAAGGGCGCTGGGTGACGGCTCGGACCAAGGGCGCAGGGTGACGGCTCGGACCAAGGGCGCTGGGTGACGGCTCGGACCAAGGGCGCTGGGTGACGGCTCGGACCTAGGGCGCTGGGTGACGGCTCGGACCAAGGGCGCTGGGTGACGGCTCGGACCAAGGGCGCAGCGTGACGGCTCGGACCAAGGGCGCAGGGTGACGCCTCGGACCAAGGGCGCTGGGTGACGGCTCGGACCAAGGGCGCTGGGTGACGGCTCGGACCAAGGGCGCTGGGTGACGGCTCGGACCAAGGGCGCTGGGTGAAGCCTTGGACAAAGGGCGCAGGGTGAAGCCTCGGACCAAGGGAGCAGGGTGACGGCTCGGACCAACGGCGCAGGGTGACGGCTCGGACCAAGGGCGCAGGGTGACGGCTCGGACCAAGGGCGCTGGGTGACGGCTCGGACCTAGGGCGCTGGGTGACGGCTCGGACCAAGGGCGCTGGGTGACGGCTCGGACCAAGGGCGCAGCGTGACGGCTCGGACCAAGGGCGCTGGTTGAAGCCTCGGGCGTAGAGTGCCGGCTCGGACCAAGGGCGCTGGGTGCCGGCTCGGACCAAGGGCGCAGGGTGCCGGCTCGGACCAAGGGCGCAGGGTGCCGGCTCGGACCAAGGGCGCTGGGTGACGCCTCGGACCAAGGGCGCTGGGTGAAGCCTCGGACCAAGGGCGCTGGGTGAAGCCTCGGACCAAGGGCGCTGGGTGAAGCCTCGGACCAAGGGCGCTGGGTGAAGCCTTGGGCGCAGGGTGCCGGCTCGGACCAAGGGCGCTGGGTGACGCCTCGGACCAAGGGCGCTGGGTGAAGCCTCGGACCAAGGGCGCTGGGTGAAGCCTCGGACCAAGGGCGCTGGTTGAAGCCTCGGACCAAGGGCGCTGGGTGACGGCTCGGACCAAGGGCGCAGGGTGACGGCTCGGACCAAGGGCGCTGGGTGACGGCTCGGACCAAGGGCGCAGGGTGACGGCTCGGACCAAGGGCGCAGGGTGACGGCTCGGACCAAGGGCGCAGGGTGACGGCTCGGACAAGGGCGCAGGGTGACGGCTCGGACCAAGGGCGCAGGGTGACGGCTCAGACCAAGGGCGCTGGATGAAGCCTCGGACCAAGGGCGCTGGGTGACGGCTCGGACCAAGGGCGCTGGGTGACGGCTCGGACCAAGGGCGCAGGGTGACGGCTCGGACCAAGGGCGCTGGGTGACGGCTCGGACCAAGGGCGCAGGGTGACGGCTCGGACCAAGGGCGCAGGGTGACGGCTCGGACCAAGGGCGCAGGGTGACGGCTCGGACCAAGGGCGCAGGGTGACGGCTCGGACCAAGGGCGCAGGGTGACGGCTCGGACAAAGGGCGCGTGGTGAAGCCTCGGACCAAGGGCGCGTGGTGAAGCCTTGGACCAAGGGCGCTGGGTGACGGCTCGGACCAAGGGCGCTGGGTGAAGCCTCGGGCGTAGAGTGCCGGCTCGGACCAAGGGAACGGGGTGCCGGCTCGGACCAAGGGCGCAGGGTGACGCCTCGGACCAAGGGCGCAGGGTGAAGCCTCGGACCAAGGGCGCAGGGTGAAGGCTCGGACCAAGGACGCAGGTTGACGGCTCGGACCAAGGGCGCTGGGTGAAGCCTCGGGCGTAGAGTGCCGGCTCGGACCAAGGGCGCAGGGTGCCGGCTCGGACCAAGGGCACGGGGTGCCGGCTCGGACCAAGGGCGCAGGGTGACGGCTCGGACCAAGGGCGCTGGGTGACGCCTCGGACCAAGGGCGCTGGGTGAAGCCTCGGACCAAGGGCGCTGGGTGAAGCCTCGGACCAAGGGCGCAGGGTGAAGCCTCGGACCAAGGGCGCAGGGTGAAGCCTCGGACCAAGGGCGCAGGGTGAAGGCTCGGACCAAGGACGCAGGTTGACGGCTCGGACCAAGGGCGCTGGGTGAAGCCTCGGGCGTAGAGTGCCGGCTCGGACCAAGGGCGCTGGGTGACGCCTCGGACCAAGGGCGCTGGGTGAAGCCTCGGACCAAGGGCGCTGGGTGAAGCCTCGGACCAAGGGCGCTGGGTGAAGCCTTGGGCGCAGGGTGACGGCTCGGTCCAAGGGCGCAGGGTGACGGCTCGGACCAAGGGCGCAGGGTGACGGCTCGAACCAAGGGCGCAGGGTGACGGCTCGGACCAAGGGCGCTGGGTGAAGCCTCGGACCAAGGGCGCTGGTTGAAGCCTCGGACCAAGGGCGCTGGGTGACGGCTCGGACCAAGGGCGCAGGGTGACGGCTCGGACCAAGGGCGCTGGGTGACGGCTCGGACCAAGGGCGCAGGGTGACGGCTCGGACCAAGGGCGCAGGGTGACGGCTCGGACCAAGGGCGCAGGGTGATGGCTCGGACCAAGGGCGCTGGGTGGCGGCTCGGACCAAGGGCGCTGGGTGAAGCCTCGGACCAAGGGCGCTGGGTGAAGCCTCGGACAATGGGCGCAGGGTGAAGCCTCGGACAATGGGCGCAGGGTGAAGCCTCGGACCAAGGGCGCAGGTTGACGGTTTGGACCAAGGGCGCAGGGTGACGGCTCGGACCAAGGGCGCAGGGTGACGCCTCGGACCAAGGGCGCTGGGTGACGCTTCGGACCAAGGGCGCTGGGTGAAGCCTCGGGCGTAGAGTGCCGGCTCGGACCAAGGGCGCAGGGTGCCGGCTCGGACCAAGGGCGCAGGGTGCCGGCTCGGACCAAGGGCGCAGAGTGACGACTCGGACCAAGGGCGCAGGGTGACGGCTCGGACCAAGGGTGCAGGGTGACTGCTCGGACCAAGGGCGCAGGGTGACGGCTCGGACCAAGGGCGCAGGGTGACGGCTCGGACCAAGGGCGCTGGGCGACGCCTCGGGCGCAGAGTGACGGCTCGGACCAAGGGCGCAGGGTGACGGCTCGGACCAAGGGCGCAGGGTGAAGCCTCGGACCAAGGGCGCAGGGTGAAGGCTCGGACCAAGGACGCAGGTTGACGGCTCGGACCAAGGGCGCTGGGTGACGGCTCGGACCAAGGGCGCAGGGTGACGCCTCGGACCAAGGGCGCTGGGTAACGCTTCGGACCAAGGGCACTGGGTGAAGCCTCGGGCGTAGAGTGCCGGCTCGGACCAATGGCGCTGGGTGCCGGCTCGGACCAAGGGCGCAGGGTGCCGGCTTGGACCAAGGGCGCAGGGTGCCGGCTCGGACCAAGGGCGCTGGGTGACGCCTCGGACCAATGGCGCTGGGTGACGCCTCGGACCAAGGGCGCTGGGTGAAGCCTCGGACCAAGGGCGCTGGGTGACGGCTCGGTCCAAGGGCGCAGGGTGACGGCTCGGACCAAGGGCGCAGGGTGACGGCTCGGACCAAGGGCGCAGGGTGACGGCTCGGACCAAGGGCGCTGGGTGAAGCCTCGGACCAAGGGCGCTGGTTGAAGCCTCGGACCAAGGGCGCTGGGTGACGGCTCGGACCAAGGGCGCAGGGTGACGGCTCGGACCAAGGGCGCTGGGTGACGGCTCGGACCAAGGGCGCAGGATGACGGCTCGGACCAAGGGCGCAGGGTGACGGCTCGGACCAAGGGCACAGGGTGACGGCTCGGACCAAGGGCGCGGGGTGACGGCTCGGACCAAGGGCGCTGGGTGACGGCTCGGACCAAGGGCGCAGGGTGAAGCCTCGGACCAAGGGCGCGGGGTGAATGGCGGAAGGGTCGTACTAGAGCGCCGGTTGTTACTAAAGTCCCTCCTGGGAGCCAGTTGTAACAAGTCCCTCCTGGGCGCCGGTTGTAACAAGTCCCTCCTGGGCGTCGGTTGTAACAAGTCCCTCCTGGGCGCCGGTTGTAACAAGTCCCTCCTGGGCGCCGGTTGTAACAAGTCCCTCCTGGGCGCCGGTTGTAACAAGTCTCTCCTGGGCGCCGGTTGTAACAAGTCCCTCCTGGGCGCCGGTTTTAACAAGTCCCTCCTGGGCGCCGGTTTTAACAAGTCCCTCCTGGGCGCCGGTTGTAACAAGTCCCTCCTGGGCGCCGGTTGTAACAAGTCCCTCCTGGGCGCCGGTTGTAACAAGTCCCTCCTGGGCGCCGGTTGTAACAAGTCCCTCCTGGGCGCCGGTTGTAACAAGTCCCTCCTGGGCGCCGATTGTAGCAAGTCCCTCCTGGGCGCCGGTTGTAGCAAGTCCCTCCTGGGCGCCGGTTGTAGCAAGTCCCTCCTGGGCGCCGGTTGTAGCAAGTCCCTCCTGGGCGCCGGTTGTAGCAAGTCCCTCCTGGGCGCCGGTTGTAGCAAGTCCCTCCTGGGCGCCGGTTGTAGCAAGTCCCTCCTGGGCGCCGGTTGTAAGTAAAGTACCTCCGGCCATAATTACAACATAGTGCCAGGGAGAGTTGATCCAGGGATTTATCTGACTGCCATAAGGAGTCGGGAAGGAATTTTTCCCTTTAAGGCTAATTGGACTAGGCCTTGTAAGGTTTTTCGCCTTCCTCTGGATTAACTAGGAAATGTGCAGTTTTTTTTTCCTTTCTGATTAAAATTGGAAGTATGTATTTTCTTCACTCAAACTTAGTATTATTTGACTATGGCAGAAAGCGTTGGTGATAGGCACTCCTGCCTGGCAGGACTAGTGTTGGGCGAACATCTAGATGTTCGGGTTCGGGCCGAACAGGCCGAACATGGCCGCGATGTTCGGGTGTTCGACCCGAACTCCGAACATAATGGAAGTCAATGGGGACCCGAACTTTTGTGGTTTGTAAAGCCTCCTTACATGCTACATACCCCAAATTTACAGGGTATGTGCACCTTGGGAGTGGGTACAAGAGGAAAAAAAAATTTAGCAAAAAGAGCTTATAGTTTTTGAGAAAATCGATTTTAAAGTTTCAAAGGGAAAACTGTCTTTTAAATGCGGGAAATGTCTGTTTTCTTTGCACAGGTAACATGCTTTTTGTCGGCATGCAGTCATAAATGTAATACATATAAGAGGTTCCAGGAAAAGGGACCGGTAATGCTAATCCAGCAGCAGCACACGTGATGGAACAGGAGGAGGGTGGCGCAGGAGGAGAAGGCCACGCTTTGAGACACAACAACCCAGGCCTTGCATGAGGACAAGAAGCGTGCGGATAGCATGCTTTGTACCACCATGCAGTCATAAATGTAATAAAGATAAGTGGTTCAATAAACAGGGACCACGCGGCAACGCTAACCCAGCAGCAGCACACGTGATGGAACAGGAGGAGGCGCAGGAGGAGAAGGCCACGCTTTGTGAGACACAACAACCCAGGCCTTGCATGAGGACAAAAAGCGTGCGGATAGCATGCTTTGTACCGCCATGTAGTCATAAATGTAATAAAGATAAGAGGTTCCATAAACAGGGACCGGCAACGGTAACCCAGCAGCAGCAGCAGCAGCACACGTGATGGAACAGGAGGAGGCGCAGGAGGAGAAGGCCACGCTTTGTGAGACACAACAACCCAGGCCTTGCATGAGGACAAAAAGCGTGCGGATAGCATGCTTTGTACCGCCATGTAGTCATAAATGTAATAAAGATAAGAGGTTCCATAAACAGGGACCGGCAACGGTAACCCAGCAGCAGCAGCAGCAGCAGCAGCACACGTGATGGAACAGGAGGAGGCGCAGGAGGAGAAGGCCACGCTTTGTGAGACACAACAACCCAGGCCTTGCATGAGGACAAAAAGCGTGCGGATATAGCAGCAATGCTTTTTGCCGCCATGCAGTCATAAATGTAATACAGATGAGAGGTTCAATAAACAGGGACCGGAAACGCTAAACCATCCCAGATGTTCATCGGTCATGTTACTTGGTTGGGGTCCAGGAGTGTTGCGTAGTCGTTTCCAATCCAGGATTGATTCATTTTAATTTGAGTCAGACGGTCTGCATTTTCTGTGGAGAGGCGGATACGCCGATCTGTGATGATGCCTCCGGCAGCACTGAAACAGCGTTCCGACATAACGCTGGCTGCCGGGCAAGCCAGCACCTCTATTGCGTACATTGCCAGTTTGTGCCAGGTGTCTAGCTTCAAGCCCGGTTTCAGGTCCAGCGGTGCCAGCCACAAATCCGTCTGTTCCTTTATTCCCCTCCAAATTTCCTCCCCTGTGTGCTGCTTATCCCCAAGGCAGATCAGCTTCAGCAACGCTTGCTGACGCATGCCAACAGCTGTGCTGCACTGCTTCCACGATCCTACTGCTGCTGGTGCTGGGTTAGCATTTCCGGATGAGGTACAGCTTTGAGATGCGTTGGAGGAGAAGGAGTCAGAGAGGTAGGTGCTGCTGTTGTTATCCAGCTGTTTGCGGCGTGGGCAACACCCGCGCCGTAGCAGGTGAGGAATCGCTGCCAGGCTCCACAAGGTTCACCCAGTGCGCGGTAAGGGAGATGTATCGACCCTGGCCGAACGCACTCGTCCAGGTGTCAGTGGTGAGGTGAACCTTGCAGGCAACGGCATTCTTCAAGCTTCGGGTTATTTAGCTGACCACGTGCTCATGCAACTCAGGCACTGCAGAGCGCGCAAAGTGGTAGCGGCTGGGAACCACGTAACGTGGGATGGCCACTGACATCATGCCCTTGAAGCTGTTTGTCTCCACCACTCGATATGGCAGCATTTCGCAGGCCAGAAGCTTGGCTATGCTGGCTGGCTGTTACTGCCACGGCCCGGGGGTCATTTGCTGGCAATTTCCTCTTGTGCTCAAACATCTCAGAGACAGACAACTCAACCGTAGCGCTGCACACCGAAGGGCTGTTGGTTGTTGTGTTTGATGAACACTGGGAGACCTCAAGAGCACTAGTCCGGAAAGTGACAGTGTCAGCATCGTCTGATGTTTGTGAATGTTGTGAACCACGCAATGGCTGGGCTACTGCTGCTGCTGAGGCGGGTCTGGTGGTGAGTCTGGTGAACCCAAGGGAGGCAGTGTTGCTGGTGGTACCCTGTCCTGCCGCGTTTGCCCACAGAGTGGGATGTTTGGATAGAATGTGGCGGCTCATGCTGGTGGTGGAGAGGTTGTTAATACTTTTCCCCCTGCTCAGGCGGGTCTTGCACACCTTGCAAATCGCCATGGTAACATCCTCAGTGCAGTCTTCAAAGAAAGCCCAGACTTTAACTGGCTGAGGACTCGGACCTCGTGCGTGATGTGCTGGTGCTGCTTAACCCACTGCTGGACGCTTGAGAGGTCATCCAAGTAATTATCTGGTCCTGTTCTTTTGGATCTGTGAGGGTTGTTGTCCTGGACAACATGGGCAGTATTGAGTGGGTTTTCTTGGGTGCTCCCCTGTGGCCTGTACGTGAACCGTCAGGGGAAACACCTCTTCCCTTGCCCCTCCCTCTTTCACCGGATTTCTTCCTCATTTCACTTATCCTTAAAGTACACGCTGACTGGCAGCAGTACAGTGGCAGTACAGAAATGCTATACAGTGGTGGGTGAGCGGTGTACCACTATTGTCAGCAGTGACACAGAGCACAATGCTATACAGTGGCGGGTGAGCGGTGTACTACTGTTCCCAGCAGACACAGAGTGGAAGTAAACACAATGCTATATAGTGTGGCTGAGCCGTGTACACAGAGTGGCATTAAACACAATGCTATATAGTCTGCTATATAGTCACCCCGAACAGGGTGATGTTCTGCAGAACCCGAACAGTGGCAAACACTGTTCGCCCAACACTACTGGGAGGGAACGCAGATTTTAGTACCTAAACACACGATACAACATGTTTTCCGGGGTCGGACTCTGAGGCACATACAGATGGTCCCGATCATCATCCTCATCATACAACTCTTCTCCTGAGTCTGACCCACCCACCACCTCTGCCACCCCAACATCCCCAGACACAGACCCCTCATCGTCCTCAACATTAACTTGGGATGCTGGCCTGAGCCAGACCTCCTCCTCCACATCAGGCCCCATCATCTCCTCAATGGCAGCCCTCATTAATCGCTCTGGCGACGGACTGATGGACACAACGTTCTCCTCCGGGGAGGGCTGCTGCTGACCACTGGCTGCTGGGGTGGATGTTATAGCTTGCGTGGGGCGTTGGCTGTTGCTGTTGTTGGGAGTGCTGCTCACAGCGGAGGTCTCTGGGGAACTCATGTTGAGCTCATATAGTGGTTGACGGTGAGTGGAGTATTACTGATCCCAGCAATATACACACTGACTGGCAGAGTACGCAATGCTATATAGTGTGGCTGAGCGGTGTACACAGAGTGGCAGTAAACACAATGCTATATAGTCTGGCTGAGCGAGCGGTGTACTACTGTTCCCAGCAGAATCAGAGTGGCAGTAAACAATGGTATATAGTCTGGCTGAGCGGTGTACACAGAGTGTCAGTAAACAATGGTATATAGTCTGGCTGAGCGAGCGGTGTACTACTGTTCCCAGCAGAATCAGAGTGGCAGTAAACAATGGTATATAGTCTGGCTGAGCGGTGTACACAGAGTGTCAGTAAACAATGGTATATAGTCTGGCTGAGCGGTGTACACACAATGCTCTATAGTCTGCTATATAGTGTCAGTAAACAATGGTATATAGTCTGGCTGAGCGAGCGGTGTACTACTGTTCCCAGCAGAATCAGAGTGGCAGTAAACAATGGTATATAGTCTGGCTGAGCGGTGTACACAGAGTGTCAGTAAACAATGGTATATAGTCTGGCTGAGCGAGCGGTGTACTACTGTTCCCAGCAGAATCAGAGTGGCAGTAAACAATGGTATATAGTCTGGCTGAGCGGTGTACACAGAGTGTCAGTAAACAATGGTATATAGTCTGGCTGAGCGGTGTACACAGAGTGTCAGTAAACAATGGTATATAGTCTGGCTGAGCGGTGTACACAGAGTGGCAGTAAACACAATGCTATATACTCTGGCTGAGCGAGCGGTGTACTACTGTTCCCAGCAGACACAGAACAGTAAACAGAATGCTATATAGTGTGGCTGAGCGAGCGGTGTACCACTATTCCCAGCAGACACAGAACAGTAAACAGAATGCTATATAGTGTGGCTGAGCGAGCGGTGTACCACTATTCCCAGCAGACACAGAACAGTAAACAGAATGCTATATAGTGTGGCTGAGCGAGCGGTGTACCACTATTCCCAGCAGACACAGAACAGTGAACAGAATGCTATATAGTGTGGCTGAGCGAGCGGTGTACCACTATTCCCAGCAGACACAGAACAGTGAACAGAATGCTATATAGTGTGGCTGAGCGAGCGGTGTACCACTATTCCCAGCAGACACAGAACAGTGAACAGAATGCTATATAGTGTGGATGAGCGAGCGGTGTACCACTATTCCCAGCAGACACAGAACAGTAAACAGAATGCTATATAGTGTGGCTGAGCGAGCGGTGTACCACTATTCCCAGCAGACACAGAACAGTGAACAGAATGCTATATAGTGTGGCTGAGCGAGCGGTGTACCACTATTCCCAGCAGACACAGAGTGGCAGTAAACAGAATGCTATATAGTGTGGCTGAGCGAGGTACACAGAGTGGCAGTAAACAGAATGCTATATAGTGTGGCTGAGCAAGCGGTGTACTACTATTCCCAGCAGACACAGAGTGGCAGTAAACAGAATGCTATATAGTGTGGCTGAGCGAGGTACACAGAGTGGCAGTAAACAGAATGCTATATAGTGTGGCTGAGCAAGCGGTGTACTACTGTTCCCAGCAGTGACACAATGACAGGGGGGACCCTGGCTAGCGTGGCTGGAGCGCGAACTACCCTGCCTGCCTACCCAAAGCTAAACCCACAGACAAATGGCGGAGATATGACGTGGTTCGGGTATTTATTTACCCGAACCACGTGACAATTCGGCCAATCAGAGCGCGTTCGGGTCCGAACCACGTGACCCGTTCGGCCAATCACAGCGCTAGCCGAACGTTCGGGGAACGTTCGGCCATGCGCTCTTAGTTCGGCCATATGGCCGAACGGTTTGGCCGAGCACCGTCAGGTGTTCGGCCGAACTCGAACATCACCCGAACAGGGTGATGTTCTGCAGAACCCGAACAGTGGCGAACACTGTTCACCCAACACTAGGCAGGACAGGGTTCAAATCCCTGCAATGTTTGCATGCTTGTTCTTCGCCCACAATTTTCCATATACATTACCAACACAATTCTGTAAATATTTTTGTGTTTGGTCTCGAACCAGGTCGCTGTTTGTAGTTTTGGACCAGGGCGCTGTTTATTTGAAGTCTCGGAACAGGGCGCTGTTTGTAGTTTTGGACCAGGGCGCTGTTTGTTTGAAGTCTCGGACCAGGGCGCTATGTGTTCGTAGTCTCGGACCAGGGCGCTGTATGTTTGAAATCTCGCACCGGGGCGCTGTTTGTTTGTAGTCTCGAACCAGGGCGCTGTTTGTAGTCTCGGACCAGGGCGCTGTTTGTTTGAAGTCTCGGACCAGGGCGCTGTTTTTAGTTTTGGACCAGGGCGCTGTTTATTTGAAGTCTCGGACCAGGGCGCTATTTGTTTGAAGTCTCGGACCAGGGCGCTGCAGGGGGCTCTTTGTGTGAACTCTCGAACCTGGGCGCAGTTTGTTTGAAGTCTCGGACCAGGGCGCTGCTTGTTTGAACTCTCGGACCAGGGCGCTGTTTGTGTGAATTCTCGGACCGGGGCGCTGTTTGTTTGAAGTCTCGGACCAGGGTGCTGTTTGTTTGAAGTCTCGGACCGTGGCGCTGTTTGCTTGAAGTCTCGGACCAGGGCGCTGTTTGTTTGTAGTCTCGGACGAGGGCGCTGATTGTAGTCTCGGACCATGGCGCTGATTGTTTTTAGCCTCGGACCAGGGCGCTGTTTGTTTGAAGTCTCGGACCGTGGTGCTGCAGGGCACTGTTTGTGTGAAGTCTCGAACCAGGGCGCTGGTTGTAGTTTTGGACCAGGGCGCTGTTTGCTTGAAGTCTCGTACCTGGGCGCTGTTTGGAGTCTCGGAGCAGGGCACAGGGCGATGGGCCTCGAGCCGTTGTAGTCCCCCGATGGGCCTCGAGCCGTTGTAGTCCCCCGATGGGCATTGAGCCGTTGTAGTCCCCCGATGGGCATTGAGCCGTTGTAGTCCCCCGATGGGCATTGAGCCGTTGTAGTCCCCCGATGGGCATCGAGCCGTTGTAGTCCCCCGATGGGCCTTGAGCCGTTATAGTCCCCCTATTGATGTCAGTCCCCTGATGGGCTGCTTGCCATGTAAGTCCCCCGATGTAAGGCCGCCCATTGGGGGACTGACAAGGCAAGCAGCCCGTCGAGTGACAAGCACAGGAGGCGGATCACGGCAAGCTGGGTTCTTGCCGTTGTAGTCCCCGATGGGCCTCTAGCCGTTGTAGTCCCCGATGGGCCTCTAGCCGTTGTAGTCCCCCGATGGGCCTCGAGCCGTTGTAGTCCCCCGATGGGCCTCGAGCCGTTGTAGTCCTCCGATGGGCCTCGAGCCGTTGTAGTCCCCCGATGGGCCTCGAGCCATTGTAGTCCCCGATGGGCCTCGAGCCCTTGTAGTCCCCCGATGGGCCTCGAGCCGTTGTAGCCCCTCGATAGGCCTCGAGCCGTTGTAATCCCCCAATGGGCCTCGAGCCGTTGTAGTCCCCCGATGGGCCTCGAGCCGTTGTAGTCCCCCTATTGTTGTCAGTCCCCTGATGGGCTGTTTACCATGTCAGTCCCCCGATGTAAGGCCGCCCATTGGGCGACTGACGAGGAGAGCAGCCCGTTGAGTGACAAGCACACGAGGCGGACCATGGCAAGCTGGGTTCTTGCCGTTGTAGTCCCCCCATGGGCCTCGAGCCATTGTAGTCCCCCGATGGGCCTCGATCTGTTGTAGTCCCCCGATGGGCCTCGATCTGTTGTAGTCCCCCGATGAGCCTCGAGCCGTTGTAGTCCCCCGATGGGCCTCGAGCCGTTGTAGTCCCCGATGGGCCTCGAGCTGTTGTAGTCCCCCGATGGGCCTCGAGCTGTTGTAGTCCCCCGATGGGCCTCTAGCCGTTGTAGTCCCCCGATGGGCCTCGAGCCGTTGTAGTCCCCCATGGGCCTCGAGCCGTTGTAGTCCCCCATGGGCCTCGAGCCGTTGTAGTCCCCCATGGGCCTCGAGCCGTTGTAGTCCCCCATGGGCCTCGAGCCGTTGTAGTCCCCTAATGGGCCTCGAGCCGTTGTAGTCCCCGATGGGCCTCAAGCTGTTATAGTCCCCCTATTGATGTCAGTCCCCTGATTGGCTGCTTGCCATGTCAGTCCCCCGATGTAAGGCTGCCCATTGGGGGACTGACAAGGCAAGCAGCCCGTCGAGTGACAAGCACAGGAGGCGGACCACGGCCAGCTGGGTTCTTGCCGTTGTAGTCCCCCGATGGGCCTCGAGCCGTTGTAGTCCCCCGATGGGCCTCGAGCCGTTGTAGTCCCCCGATGGGCCTCGAGCCGTTGTAGTCCCCCGATGGGCCTCGAGTTGTTGTAGTCCCCCGATGGGCCTCGAGCCGTTGTAGTCCCCCGATGGGCCTCGAGCCTTTGTAGTCCCTCCTATTGTTGTCAGTCCTCTGATGGGCTGCTTACCATGTCAGTCCCCCGATGTAAGGCCGCCCATTGGGGGACTGACAAGGCAAGCAGCCCGTCGAGTGACAAGCACAGGAGGCGGACCACGGCAAGCTGGGTTCTTGCCGTTGTAGTCCCCCGATGGGCTTTGAGCCGTTGTAGTCCCTCGATGGGCCTCGAGCCGTTGTAGTCCCCCGATGGGCCTCGAGCCGTTGTAGTCCCCTGATGGGCCTCGAGCCGTTGTAGTCCCCCGATGGGCCTCGAGCCGTTGTAGGTAAGTACCTGTTTTCATTTTTGGGATGCAGGTGCGGGCTGCTCTTCCCGGCGCTGACCACGCTTGAGGAGGATCGCCTTTACCTCCCAGCCACCCCCTCTGGGATGCCGCTGTGGTTTCCAGGCAGTGAGAGCTTGGGGCCCCACGGCACCCCGGTTGTATGGGAGCATTGGGAAGCCTCCCCGTGGTGCTCCTGGATAGTGCTAATGTAGCATGAACTAATTCCCTGATGGGCCTCTTGCCGGTGTAGTCCCCCGATGAGCCTCTTGCCGGTGTAGTCCCCCGATGAACCTCTAGCCGTAGTAGTTCCCCGATGGGCCTTTTGCAGTTGTAGTCCCCCGATGGGCCTCGAGCCATTGTAGTCCCCCGATGGGCCTCGAGCCGTTGTAGTCCCCCGATGGGCCTCAAGCCGTTGTAGTCCCCCGATGGGCCTCCAGCAGTTGTAGTCCCCCGATGGGCCTCGAGCTGCTGTAGTCCCCCAAAGGGGCAACGAGCCGTTGTAGTCCCCCTATTGTTGTCAGTCCCCTGATGGGCTGCTTACCTTGTCAGTCCCCCGATGTAAGGCCGTCTATTGGGGGACTGACAAGGCAAGCAGCCCGTCGAGTGACAAGCACAGGAGGCGGACCACGGCAAGATGGGTTCTTGCCGTTGTAGTCCCCCGATGGGCCTCGAGCCATTGTAGTCCCTCGATGGGCCTCGAGCCGTTGTAGTCCCCCTCTTTTGTCAGTCCCCTGATGGGCTGCTTACCATGTCAGTACCCCGATGTAAGGCCGCCCATTGGGGGACTGACAAGGCAAGCAGCTCGTCAAGTGACAAGCACAGGAGGCTGAGCACGGCAAGATGGGTTCTTGCCATTGTAGTCCCCCGATGGGCCTCGAGCCGTTGTAGTCCCCCGATGGGCCTCGAGCCGTTGTAGTCCCCCGATGAGCCTCGAGCCGTTGTAGTCCCCCGATGGGCCTCGAGCCATTGTAGTCCCCGATGAGCCTTGAGCCATTGTAGTCCCCCGATGGGCCTCGAGCTGTTGTAGTCCCCCTATTGTTGTCAGTCCCCTGATGGGCTGCTTACCATGTCAGTACCCCGATGTAAGGCCGCCCATTGGGGGACTGACAAGGCAAGCAGCTCGTCAAGTGACAAGAACAGGAGGCGGACCACGGCAAGATGGGTTCTTGCCATTGTAGTCCCCCAATGGGCCTCGAGCCGTTGTAGTCCCCCGATGGGCCTCAAACCGTTGTAGTCCCCCGATAGGCCTCGAGCCGTTGTAGTCCCCCGATGGGCCTCGAGCCGTTGTAGTCCCCCGATGGGCCTCCAGCAGTTGTAGTCCCCCGATGGGCCTCGAGCTGCTGTAGTCCCCCAAAGGGGCAATGAGCCGTTGTAGTCCCCCTATTGTTGTCAGTCCCCTGATGGGCTGCTTACCTTGTCAGTCCCCCGATGTAAGGCCGTCTATTGGGGGACTGACAAGGCAAGCAGCCCGTCGAGTGACAAGCACAGGAGGCGGACCACGGCAAGATGGGTTCTTGCCGTTGTAGTCCCCCGATGGGCCTCGAGCCATTGTAGTCCCTCGATGGGCCTCGAGCCATTGTAGTCCCTCGATGGGCCTCGAACCGTTGTAGTCCCCCGATGGGCCTCGAGCCGTTGTAGTCCCCCGATGGGCCATGAGCCGTTGTAGTCCCCCGATGGGCCTCGAGCCGTTGTAGTCCCCCTCTTTTGTCAGTCCCCTGATGGGCTGCTTACCATGTCAGTACCCCGATGTTAGGCCGCCCATTGGGGGACTGACAAGGCAAGCAGCTCGTCAAGTGACAAGCACAGGAGGCGGAGCACGGCAAGATGGGTTCTTGCCATTGTAGTCCCCCGATGGGCCTCGAGCCGTTGTAGTCCCCCGATGCGCCTCGAGCCGTTGTAGTCCCCCGATGGGCCTCGAGCCGTTGTAGTCCCCGATGAGCCTCGAGCCATTGTAGTCCCCCGATGGGCCTCGAGCTGTTGTAGTCCCCCTATTGTTGTCAGTCCCCTGATGGGCTGCTTACCATGTCAGTACCCCGATGTAAGGCCGCCCATTGGGGGACTGACAAGGCAAGCAGCTCGTCAAGTGACAAGAACAGGAGGCGGACCACGGCAAGATGGGTTCTTGCCATTGTAGTCCCCCGATGGGCCTTGAGCCGTTGTAGTCCCCCGATGGGCCTCAAACCGTTGTAGTCCCCCGATAGGCCTCGAGCCGTTGTAGTCCCCCGATGGGCCTCGAGCCGTTGTAGTCCCCCGATGGGCCTCGAGCCGTTGTAGTCCCCCTATTGTCAGTCCCCTGATGGGCTGCTTACCATGTCTGTTCCCCGATGTAAGGCTGCCCATTGGGGGACTGACGAGGCAAGCAGCCCGTTGAGTGACAAGCACAGGAGGCGGACCACGGCAAGCTGGGTTCTTGCCGTTGTAGTCCCCCGACGGGCCTCGAGCCGTTGTAGTCCCCCGATAGGCCTCGAGCCGTTGTAGTCCCCCGATGGGCCTCGAGCTGTTGTAGTCCCCCGATGGGCCTCGAGCCGTTGTAGTCCCCCGATGGGCCTCGAGCCGTTGTAGTCCCTCGATGGGCTTCGAGTCGTTGTAGTACCCCGATGGGCCTCAAGCCGTTATAGTCCCCCTATTGATGTCAGTCCCCTGATGGGCTGCTTGCCATGTCAGTCCCCCGATGTAAGGCCGCCCATTGGGGGACTGACAAGGCAAGCAACCCGTCGAGTGACAAGCACAGGAGGCGGACCACGGCAAGCTGGGTTCTTGCCGTTGTAGTCCCCCGATGGGCCTCTAGCCGTTTTAGTCCCCCGATGGGCCTCAAGCCGCTGTAGTCCTCCGATGGTCCTCGAGCCGTTGTAGTCCTCCGATGGGCATCGAGCCGTTGTAGTCCCCCGATGGGCCTTGAGCCGTTGTAGTCCCCCGATGGGCCTCGAGCCGTTGTAGTCCCCCTATTGTTGTCAGTCCCCTGATGGGCTGCTTACCATGACAGTCCCCTGATGTAAGGCCGCCCATTGGGGGACTGACAAGGCAAGCAGCCCGTCGAGTGACAAGCACAGGAGGCGGACCAAGGCAAGATGGGTTCTTGCCGCTGTAGTCCCCCGATGGGCCTCGAGCCGTTGTAGTCCCCCGATGGGCCTCGAGCCGTTGTAGTCCACCGATGGGCCTCGAGCTGTTGTAGTCCCCCGATGGGCCTCGAGCCGTTGTAGTCCCCCAATGGGCCTTGAGCCGTTGTAGTCCCCCGATGGGCCTCGAGCCGATGTAGTCCCCCGATGGGCCTCGAGCCATTGTAGTCCTCCGATGGGCCTCGAGCCGATGTAGTCCCCCGATGGGCCTCTGGCCGTTGTAGTCCTCCGATGGGCCTCTAGCCGTAGTAGTCCCCGGATGGGCCTCGAGCCGTTGTAGTCCCCCGATGGGCCTCGAGCCGTTGTAGTCCCCCGATGGGCTTCGAGTCGTTGTAGTACCCCGATGGGCCTCAAGCCGTTATAGTCCCCCTATTGATGTCAGTCCCCTGATGGGCTGCTTGCCATGTCAATCCCCCGATGTAAGGCCGCCCATTGGGGGACTGACAAGGCAAGCAGCCCGTCGAGTGAAAAGCACAGGAGGCGGACCACGGCAAGCTGGGTTCTTGCCGTTGTAGTCCCCGATGTGCCTCGAGCCGCTGTAGTCCTCCGATGGTCCTCGAGCCTTTGTAGTCCTCCGATGGGCATCGAGCCGTTGTAGTCCCCCGATGGGCCTCGAGCCGTTGTAGTCCCCCGATGGGCCTCGAGCCGTTGTAGTCCCCCGATGGGCCTCGAGCCGTTGTAGTCCCCCGATGGGCCTCGAGCCGTTGTAGTCCCCCGATGGGCCTCGAGCCGTTGTTGTCCCCCGATGGGCCTCGAGCTGTTGTAGTCCCCTGATGGGCCTCGAGCCGTTGTAGTCCCCCGATGGGCCTCGAGCCGTTGTAGTCCCCCGATGGGCCTCAAGCCGTTGTAGTTCCCCGATGGGCCTCAAGCCGTTGTAGTCCCCCGATGGGCCTCGAGCCAATTTAGTCCCCCGATGGGCCTCTAGCCATTGTAGTCCTCCGATAGGTCTCTACCCGTTGTAGTCCCCCGATGGGCCTCTAGCCGTAGTAGTCCCCAGATGGGCCTCGAGCCGTTGTAGTCCCCCGATGGGCCTCGAGCCGTTGTAGTCCCCCGATGGGCCTCAAGCCGTTGTAGCCCCCGATGGGCTTCGAGTCGTTGTAGTACCCCGATGGGCCTCAAGCCGTTATAGTCCCCCTATTGATGTCAGTCCCCTGATGGGCTGCTTGCCATGTCAGTCCCCCGATGTAAGGCCGCCCATTGGGGGACTAACAAGGCAAGCAGCCCGTCGAGTGACAAGCACAGGAGGCGGACCACGGCAAGCTGGGTTCTTGCCGTTGTAGTCCCCCGATGGGCCTCGAGCCGCTGTAGTCCTCCGATGGTCCTCGAGCCGTTGTAGTCCTCCGATGGGCATCGAGCCGTAATAGTCCCCGGATGGGCCTCGAGCCGTTGTAGTCCCCCGATGGGCCTCGAGCCGTTGTAGTCCCCCGATGGGCTTCGAGTCGTTGTAGTACCCCGATGGGCCTCAAGCCGTTATAGTCCGCCTATTGATGTCAGTCCTCTGATGGGCTGCTTGCCATGTCAGTCCCCCGATGTAAGGCCGCCCATTGGGGGACTGACAAAGCAAGCAGCCCGTCGAGTGAAAAGCACAGGAGGCGGACCACGGCAAGCTGGGTTCTTGCCGTTGTAGTCCCCCGATGGGCCTCGAGCCGCTGTAGTCCTCCGATGGTCCTCGAGCCGTTGTAGTCCTCCGATGGGCATCGAGCCGTTGTAGTCCCCCGATGGGCCTCGAGCCGTTGTAGTCCCCCGATGGGCCTCGAGCCGTTGTAGTCCCCCGATGGGCCTCGAGCCGTTGTAGTCCCCCGATGGGCCTCGAGCCGTTGTAGTCCCCCGATGGGCCTCGAGCCGTTGTAGTCCCCCGATGGGCCTCGAGCCGTTGTAGTCCCCCGATGGGCCTCGAGCCGTTGTAGTCCCCCGATGGGCCTCGAGCCGTTGTAGTCCCCCGATGGGCCTCGAGCCGTTGTAGTTCCCCGATGGGCCTCAAGCCGTTGTAGTCCCCTGATGGGCCTCGAGCCAATTTAGTCCCCCGATGGGCCTCTAGCCATTGTAGTCCCCCGATGGGCTTCGAGTCGTTGTAGTACCCCGATGGGCCTCAAGCCGTTATAGTCCCCCTATTGATGTCAGTCCCCTGATGGGCTGCTTGCCATGTCAGTCCCCCGATGTAAGGCCGCCCATTGGGGGACTGACAAGGCAAGCAGCCCGTCGAGTGAAAAGCACAGGAGGCGGACCACGGCAAGCTGGGTTCTTGCCGTTGTAGTCCCCCGATGTGCCTCGAGCCGCTGTAGTCCTCCGATGGTCCTCGAGCCTTTGTAGTCCTCCGATGGGCATCGAGCCGTTGTAGTCCCCCGATGGGCCTCGAGCCATTGTAGTCCCCCGATGGGCCTCGAGCCGTTGTAGTCCCCCGATGGGCCTCGAGCCGTTGTAGTCCCCCGATGGGCCTCGAGCCGTTGTAGTCCCCCGATGGGCCTCGAGCCGTTGTAGTCCCCTGATGGGCCTCGAGCCGTTGTAGTCCCCCGATGGGCCTCAAGCCGTTGTAGTTCCCCGATGGGCCTCAAGCGGTTGTAGTCCCCCGATGGGCCTCGAGCCAATTTAGTCCCCTGATGGGCCTCAAGCCGTTATAGTCCCCCTATTGATGTCAGTCCCCTGATGGGCTGCTTGCCATGTCAGTCCCCCGATGTAAGGCCGCCCATTGGGGGACTAACAAGGCAAGCAGCCCGTCGAGTGACAAGCACAGGAGGCCGACCACGGCAAGCTGGGTTCTTGCCGTTGTAGTCCCCCGATGGGCCTCGAGCCGCTGTAGTCCTCCGATGGTCCTCGAGCCGTTGTAGTCCTCCGATGGGCATCGAGCCGTAATAGTCCCCGGATGGGCTTCGAGCCGTTGTAGTCCCCCGATGGGCCTCGAGCCGTTGTAGTCCCCCGATGGGCCTCGAGCCGTTGTAGTCCCCCGATGGGCTTCGAGTCGTTGTAGTACCCCGATGGGCCTCAAGCCGTTATAGTCCCCCTATTGATGTCAGTCCCCTGATGGGCTGCTTGCCATGTCAGTCCCCCGATGTAAGGCCGCCCATTGGGGGACTGACAAGGCAAGCAGCCCGTCGAGTGACAAGCACAGGAGGCGGACCACGGCAAGCTGGGTTCTTGCCGTTGTAGTCCCCCGATGGGCCTCGAGCCGCTGTAGTCCTCCGATGGTCCTCGAGCCGTTGTAGTCCTCCGATGGGCATCGAGCCGTAGTAGTCCTTGGATGGGCCTCGAGCCGTTGTAGTTCCCCGATGGGCCTCGAGCCGTTGTAGTCCCCCGATGGGCCTCTAGCCGTTGTAGTCCCCCTATTGTTGTCAGTCCCCTGATGAGCTGCTTACCATGTCAGTCCTCTGATGTAAGGCCGCCCATTGGGGGACTGACAAGGCAAGCAGCCCGTCGATTGACAAGCACCGGAGGCGGACCACGGCAAGATGGGTTCTTGCCGCTGTAGTCCCCCAATGGGCCTCGAGCCGTTGTAGTCCCCCGATGGGCCTCGAGCCGTTGTAGTCCCCCGATGGGCCTCGAGCCGTTGTAGTCCCCCGATGGGCCTCGAGCCGATGTAGTCCCCCGATGGGCCTCGAGCCGATGTAGTCCCCCGATGGGCCTCGAGCCGTTGTAGTCCCCCGATGGGCCTCGAGCCGTTGTAGTCCCCCGATGGGCCTCGAGCCGTTGTAGTCCCCCGATTGGCCTCGAGCCGTTGTAGTCCCCCGATGGGCCTCAAGCCGTTGTAGTCCCCCGAAGGGCCTCAAGCCGTTGTAGTCCCCCAATGGGCCTCGAGCCAATGTACTCCCCCGATGGGCCTCTAGCCGTTGTAGTCCTCCGATAGGCCTCTACCCGTTGTAGTCCCCCGATGGGCCTCTAGCCGTAGTAGTCCCCGGATGGGCCTATATTGTTTTTAGGTATGGGCGCAGAGTGACGGCTCGGACAAAGGACGCAGGGTGACGGCTCGGACCAAGGGCGCAGGGTGACGGCTCTGACCAAGGGCGCAGGGTGACGGCTCTGACCAAGGGTGCAGGGTGACGCCTCAGGCCAAGGGCGCTGGGTGACGCCTCGGACTAAGGGCGCTGGGTGAAGCCTTGGACAAAGGGCGTAGGGTGAAGCCTCGGACCAAGGGAGCAGATTGATGGCTCGGACCAACGGCGCAGGGTGACGGCTCGGACCAACGGCGCAGGGTGACAGCTCGGACCAAGGGCACAGGGTGACGGCTCGGATCAAAGGCGCTGGGTGACGGCTCGGACCAAGGGCGCAGGGTGACGGCTCTGACCAAGGGCGCAGGGTGACGGCTCTGACCAAGGGTGCAGGGTGACGCCTCAGGCCAAGGGCGCTGGGTGACGCCTCGGACTAAGGGCGCTGGGTGAAGCCTTGGACAAAGGGCGCTGGGTGAAGCCTCGGACCAAGGGAGCAGATTGACGGCTCGGACCAACGGCGCAGGGTGACGGCTCGGACCAACGGCGCAGGGTGACAGCTCGGACCAAGGGCACAGGGTGACGGCTCGGATCAAAGGCGCTGGGTGACGGCTCGGACCAAGGGCGCTGGGTGACGGCTCGGACCAAGGGCGCTGGGTGACGGCTCGGACCAAGGGCGCAGGGTGAAGCCTCGGACCAAGGGTGCTGGGTGAAGCCTCGGACCAAGGGCGCTGGGTGACGGCTCGGACCAAGGGCGCAGGGTGATGGCTCGGACCAAGGGCGCAGAGTGACGGCTCGGACTAAGTACGCTGGGTGAAGCCTCGGACCAAGGGCGCAGGTTGACGGCTCGGACCAAGGGCGCAGGGTGACGGCTCGGACCAAGGGCGCAGGGTGACGGCTCGGACCAAGGGCGCAGGGTGACGGCTCGGACCTAGGGCGCTGGGTGACGGCTCGGACCAAGGGCGCTGGGTGAAGCCTCGGACCAAGGGCGCTAGGTGAAGCCTCGGACCAAGGGCGCTGGGTGAAGCCTCGGACCAAGGGCGCAGGGTGAAGCCTCGGACCAAGGGCGCAGGGTGAAGCCTCGGACCAAGGGCGCAGGGTGAAGCCTCGGACCAAGGGCGCAGGGTGAAGCCTCGGACCAAGGACGCAGGTTGACGGCTCGGACCAACGGCGCAGGGTGACGGCTCGGACCAACGGCGCAGGGTGACAGCTCGGACCAAGGGTACAGGGTGACGGCTCGGATCAAAGGCGCTGGGTGACGGCTCGGACCAAGGGCGCTGGGTGACGGCTCGGACCAAGGGCGCTGGGTGACGGCTCGGACCAAGGGGGCTGGGTGACGGCTCGGACCAAGGGCGCAGGGTGAAGCCTCGGACCAAGGGTGCTGGGTGAAGCCTCGGACCAAGGGCGCTGGGTGACGGCTCGGACCAAGGGCGCAGGGTGATGGCTCGGACCAAGGGCGCAGAGTGACGGCTCGGACTAAGTACGCTGGGTGAAGCCTCGGACCAAGGGCGCAGGTTGACGGCTCGGACCAACGGCGTAGGGTGTTGGCTCGGACCAAGGGCGCAGGGTGACGGCTCGGACCAAGGGCGCAGGCTGACGGCTCGGACCAAGGGCGCAGGCTGACGGCTCGGACCAAGGGCGCAGGGTGACGGCTCGGACCAAGGGCGCAGGGTGACGGCTCGGACCAAGGGCGCTGGGTAACGGCTCGGACCAAGGGCGCTGGGTGACGGCTCGGACCAAGGGCGCTGGGTGACGGCTCGGACCAAGGGCGCTGGGTGACGGCTCGGACCAAGGGCGCTGGGTGACGGCTCGGACCAAGGGCGCAGGGTGACGGCTCGGACCAAGGGCGCTGGGTGACGGCTCGGACCAAGGGCGCTGGGTGACGGCTCGGACCAAGGGCGCTGGGTGACGGCTCGGACCAAGGGCGCTGGGTGACGGCTCGGACCAAGGGCGCTGGGTGACGGCTCGGACCAAGGGCGCAGCGTGACGGCTCGGACCAAGGGCGCAGGGTGATGCCTTGGACCAAGGGCGCAGGGTGACGCTTTGGACCAAGGGCGCAGGGTGACGCTTTGGACCAAGGGCGCTGGGTGAAGCTTCGGGCGCAGAGTGCCGGCTCGGACCAAGGGCGCAGGGTGCCGGCTCGGACCAAGGGCGCAGGGTGCCGGCTCGGTCCAAGGGCGCAGGGTGACGGCTCGGACCAAGGGCGCAGGGTGACGGCTCGGACCAAGGTCACAGGGTGACGGCTCGGACCAAGGGCGCTGGGTGATGCCTCGGACCAAGGGCGCAGGGTGAAGCCTCGGACCAAGGGCGCAGGGTGAAACCTCGGACCAAGGGCGCAGGTTGACGGCTCGGACCAAGGGCGCAGGGTGACGGCTCGGACCAAGGGCGCAGGGTGACGGCTCGGACCAAGGGCGCTGGGTGACGGCTCGGACCAAGGGCGCTGGGTGAAGCCTCGGACCAAGGGCGCTAGGTGAAGCCTCGGACCAAGGGCGCTGGGTGAAGCCTCGGACCAAGGGCGCAGGGTGAAGCCTCGGACCAAGGGCGCAGGGTGAAGCCTCGGACCAAGGGCGCAGGGTGAAGGCTCGGACCAAGGACGCAGGTTGACGGCTCGGACCAAGGGTGCAGGGTGACGGCTCGGACCAAGGGCGCAGGGTGACGGCTCGGACCAAGGGCGCAGGGTGACGGCTCGGACCAAGGGCGCAGGGTGACGGCTCGGACCAAGGACGCAGGTTGACGGCTCGGACCAAGGGTGCAGGGTGACGGCTCGGACCAAGGGCGCAGGGTGACGGCTCGGACCAAGGGCGCAGGGTGACGCCTCGGACCAAGGGCGCCGGGTGACGCTTTGGACCAAGGGCGCTGGGTGATGCCTCGGACCAAGGGCGCAGGGTGACGGCTCGGACCAAGGGCGCAGGGTGACGGCTCGGACCAAGGGCGCAGGGTGACGGCTCGGACCAAGGGCGCAGGGTGACGGCTCAGACCAAGGGCGCAGGGTGACGCCTCAGGCCAAGGGCGCTGGGTGACGCCTCGGACTAAGGGCGCTGGGTGAAGCCTTGGACAAAGGGCGCAGGGTGAAGCCTCGGACCAAGGGAGCAGATTGACGGCTCGGACCAACGGCGCAGGGTGACGGCTCGGACCAACGGCGCAGGGTGACAGCTCGGACCAAGGGCACAGGGTGACGGCTCGGATCAAAGGCGCTGGGTGACGGCTCGGACCAAGGGCGCTGGGTGACGGCTCGGACCAAGGGCGCTGGGTGACGGCTCGGACCAAGGGCGCAGGGTGAAGCCTCGGACCAAGGGTGCTGGGTGAAGCCTCGGACCAAGGGCGCTGGGTGACGGCTCGGACCAAGGGCGCAGGGTGATGGCTCGGACCAAGGGCGCAGAGTGACGGCTCGGACTAAGTACGCTGGGTGAAGCCTCGGACCAAGGGCGCAGGTTGACGGCTCGGACCAACGGCGTAGGGTGTTGGCTCGGACCAAGGGCGCAGGGTGACGGCTCGGACCAAGGGCGCAGGCTGACGGCTCGGACCAAGGGCGCAGGCTGACGGCTCGGACCAAGGGCGCAGGGTGACGGCTCGGACCAAGGGCGCAGGGTGACGGCTCGGACCAAGGGCGCAGGGTCACGGCTCGGACCAAGGGCGCTGGGTAACGGCTCGGACCAAGGGCGCTGGGTGACGGCTCGGACCAAGGGCGCTGGGTGACGGCTCGGACCAAGGGCGCTGGGTGACGGCTCGGACCAAGGGCGCTGGGTGACAGCTCGGACCAAGGGCGCTGGGTGACGGCTCGGACCAAGGGCGCAGGGTGACGCCTCGGACCAAGGGCGCTGGGTGACGCTTTGGACCAAGGGCGCTGGGTGAAGCCTCGGGCGTAGAGTGCCGGCTCGGACCAAGGGCGCAGGGTGCCGGCTCGGACCAAGGGCGCAGGGTGCCGGCTCGGACCAAGGGCGCTGGGTGACGCCTCGGACCAAGGGCGCTGGGTGAAGCCTCGGACCAAGGGCGCTGGGTGAAGCCTCGGACCAAGGGCGCTGGGTGAAGCCTCGGACCAAGGGCGCAGGTTGACGGCTCGGACCAAGGGCGCAGGGTGACGGCTCGGACCAAGGGCGCTGGGTGACGGCTCGGACCAAGGGCGCAGGGTGAAGCCTCGGACCAAGGGTGCTGGGTGAAGCCTCGGACCAAGGGCGCTGGGTGACGGCTCGGACCAAGGGCGCAGGGTGATGGCTCGGACCAAGGGCGCAGAGTGACGGCTCGGACTAAGTACGCTGGGTGAAGCCTCGGACCAAGGGCGCAGGTTGACGGCTCGGACCAAGGGCGCAGGGTGACGGCTCGGACCAAGGGCGCAGGGTGACGGCTCGGACCTAGGGCGCTGGGTGACGGCTCGGACCAAGGGCGCTGGGTGAAGCCTCGGACCAAGGGCGCTAGGTGAAGCCTCGGACCAAGGGCGCTGGGTGAAGCCTCGGACCAAGGGCGCAGGGTGAAGCCTCGGACCAAGGGCGCAGGGTGAAGCCTCGGACCAAGGGCGCAGGGTGAAGCCTCGGACCAAGGACGCAGGTTGACGGCTCGGACCAACGGCGCAGGGTGACGGCTCGGACCAACGGCGCAGGGTGACAGCTCGGACCAAGGGTACAGGGTGACGGCTCGGATCAAAGGCGCTGGGTGACGGCTCGGACCAAGGGCGCTGGGTGACGGCTCGGACCAAGGGCGCTGGGTGACGGCTCGGACCAAGGGGGCTGGGTGACGGCTCGGACCAAGGGCGCAGGGTGAAGCCTCGGACCAAGGGTGCTGGGTGAAGCCTCGGACCAAGGGCGCTGGGTGACGGCTCGGACCAAGGGCGCAGGGTGATGGCTCGGACCAAGGGCGCAGAGTGACGGCTCGGACTAAGTACGCTGGGTGAAGCCTCGGACCAAGGGCGCAGGTTGACAGCTCGGACCAACGGCGTAGGGTGTTGGCTCGGACCAAGGGCGCAGGGTGACGGCTCGGACCAAGGGCGCAGGCTGACGGCTCGGACCAAGGGCGCAGGCTGACGGCTCGGACCAAGGGCGCAGGGTGACGGCTCGGACCAAGGGCGCAGGGTGACGGCTCGGACCAAGGGCGCTGGGTAACGGCTCGGACCAAGGGCGCTGGGTGACGGCTCGGACCAAGGGCGCTGGGTGACGGCTCGGACCAAGGGCGCTGGGTGACGGCTCGGACCAAGGGCGCTGGGTGACGGCTCGGACCAAGGGCGCAGGGTGACGGCTCGGACCAAGGGCGCTGGGTGACGGCTCGGACCAAGGGCGCTGGGTGACGGCTCGGACCAAGGGCGCTGGGTGACGGCTCGGACCAAGGGCGCTGGGTGACGGCTCGGACCAAGGGCGCTGGGTGACGGCTCGGACCAAGGGCGCAGCGTGACGGCTCGGACCAAGGGCGCAGGGTGATGCCTTGGACCAAGGGCGCAGGGTGACGCTTTGGACCAAGGGCGCAGGGTGACGCTTTGGACCAAGGGCGCTGGGTGAAGCTTCGGGCGCAGAGTGCCGGCTCGGACCAAGGGCGCAGGGTGCCGGCTCGGACCAAGGGCGCAGGGTGCCGGCTCGGTCCAAGGGCGCAGGGTGACGGCTCGGACCAAGGGCGCAGGGTGACGGCTCGGACCAAGGTCACAGGGTGACGGCTCGGACCAAGGGCGCTGGGTGATGCCTCGGACCAAGGGCGCAGGGTGAAGCCTCGGACCAAGGGCGCAGGGTGAAACCTCGGACCAAGGGCGCAGGTTGACGGCTCGGACCAAGGGCGCAGGGTGACGGCTCGGACCAAGGGCGCAGGGTGATGGCTCGGACCAAGGGCGCAGAGTGACGGCTCGGACTAAGTACGCTGGGTGAAGCCTCGGACCAAGGGCGCAGGTTGACGGCTCGGACCAACGGCGTAGGGTGTTGGCTCGGACCAAGGGCGCAGGGTGACGGCTCGGACCAAGGGCGCAGGCTGACGGCTCGGACCAAGGGCGCAGGCTGACGGCTCGGACCAAGGGCGCAGGGTGACGGCTCGGACCAAGGGCGCAGGGTGACGGCTCGGACCAAGGGCGCTGGGTAACGGCTCGGACCAAGGGCGCTGGGTGACGGCTCGGACCAAGGGCGCTGGGTGACGGCTCGGACCAAGGGCGCTGGGTGACGGCTCGGACCAAGGGCGCTGGGTGACGGCTCGGACCAAGGGCGCAGGGTGACGGCTCGGACCAAGGGCGCTGGGTGACGGCTCGGACCAAGGGCGCTGGGTGACGGCTCGGACCAAGGGCGCTGGGTGACGGCTCGGACCAAGGGCGCTGGGTGACGGCTCGGACCAAGGGCGCTGGGTGACGGCTCGGACCAAGGGCGCAGCGTGACGGCTCGGACCAAGGGCGCAGGGTGATGCCTTGGACCAAGGGCGCAGGGTGACGCTTTGGACCAAGGGCGCAGGGTGACGCTTTGGACCAAGGGCGCTGGGTGAAGCTTCGGGCGCAGAGTGCCGGCTCGGACCAAGGGCGCAGGGTGCCGGCTCGGACCAAGGGCGCAGGGTGCCGGCTCGGTCCAAGGGCGCAGGGTGACGGCTCGGACCAAGGGCGCAGGGTGACGGCTCGGACCAAGGTCACAGGGTGACGGCTCGGACCAAGGGCGCTGGGTGATGCCTCGGACCAAGGGCGCAGGGTGAAGCCTCGGACCAAGGGCGCAGGGTGAAACCTCGGACCAAGGGCGCAGGTTGACGGCTCGGACCAAGGGCGCAGGGTGACGGCTCGGACCAAGGGCGCAGGGTGACGGCTCGGACCAAGGGCGCTGGGTGACGGCTCGGACCAAGGGCGCTGGGTGAAGCCTCGGACCAAGGGCGCTAGGTGAAGCCTCGGACCAAGGGCGCTGGGTGAAGCCTCGGACCAAGGGCGCAGGGTGAAGCCTCGGACCAAGGGCGCAGGGTGAAGCCTCGGACCAAGGGCGCAGGGTGAAGGCTCGGACCAAGGACGCAGGTTGACGGCTCGGACCAAGGGTGCAGGGTGACGGCTCGGACCAAGGGCGCAGGGTGACGGCTCGGACCAAGGGCGCAGGGTGACGCCTCGGACCAAGGGCGCCGGGTGACGCTTTGGACCAAGGGTGCTGGGTGAAGCCTCGGGCGTAGAGTGCCGGCTCAGACCAAGGGTGCAGGGTGCCGGCTCGGACCAAGGGCGCAGGGTGCCGGCTCGGACCAAGGGCGCTGGGTGACGCCTCTGACCAAGGGCGCTGGGTGAAGCCTCGGACCAAGGGCGCTGGGTGAAGCCTCGGACCAAGGGTGCTGGGTGAAGCCTCGGACCAAGGGCGCTGGGTGAAGCCTCGGACCAAGGGCGCTGGGTGAAGCCTTGGGCGCAGGGTGACGGCTCGGTCCAAGGGCGCAGGGTGACGGCTCGGACCAAGGGCGCAGGGTGACGGCTCGGACCAAGGGCGCAGGGTGACGGCTCGGACCAAGGGCGCTGGGTGAAGCCTCGGACCAAGGACGCTGGTTGAAGCCTCGGACCAAGGGTGCTGGGTGACGGCTCGGACCAAGGGCGCAGGGTGACGGCTCGGACCAAGGGCGCAGGGTGACGGCTCGGACCAAGGGCGCTGGGTGACGGCTCGGACCAAGGGCGCAGGGTGACGGCTCGGACCAAGGGCGCAGGGTGACGGCTCGGACCAAGGGCGCTGGGTGACGGCTCGGACCAAGGGCGCAGGGTGACGGCTCGGACCAAAGGCGCAGGGTGACGGCTCGGACCAAGGGCGCTGGGTGAAGCCTCGGACCAAGGGCGCTGGTTGAAGCCTCGGACCAAGGGCGCTGGGTGACGGCTCGGACCAAGGGCGCAGGGTGACGGCTCGGACCAAGGGCGCTGGGTGACGGCTCGGACCAAGGGCGCAGGGTGACGGCTCGGACCAAGGGCGCAGGGTGACGGCTCGAACCAAGGGCGCAGGGTGACGCTGCGACCAAGGGCGCAGGGTGACGGCTCGGACCAAGGGCACAGGGTGACGGCTCGGACCAAGGGCGCTGGGTGATGCCTCGGACCAAGGGCGCAGGGTGACGGCTCGGACCAAGGGCGCAGGGTGACGGCTCGGACCAAGGGCGCAGGGTGACGGCTCGGACCAAGGGCGCAGGGTGACGGCTCAGACCAAGGGCGCAGGGTGACGCCTCAGGCCAAGGGCGCTGGGTGACGCCTCGGACTAAGGGCGCTGGGTGAAGCCTTGGACAAAGGGCGCAGGGTGAAGCCTCGGACCAAGGGAGCAGATTGACGGCTCGGACCAACGGCGCAGGGTGACGGCTCGGACCAACGGCGCAGGGTGACAGCTCGGACCAACGGCGCAGGGTGACAGCTCGGACCAAGGGCACAGGGTGACGGCTCGGATCAAAGGCGCTGGGTGACGGCTCGGACCAAGGGCGCTGGGTGACGGCTCGGACCAAGGGCGCTGGGTGACGGCTCGGACCAAGGGCGCAGGGTGAAGCCTCGGACCAAGGGTGCTGGGTGAAGCCTCGGACCAAGGGCGCTGGGTGACGGCTCGGACCAAGGGCGCAGGGTGATGGCTCGGACCAAGGGCGCAGAGTGACGGCTCGGACTAAGTACGCTGGGTGAAGCCTCGGACCAAGGGCGCAGGTTGACGGCTCGGACCAACGGCGTAGGGTGTTGGCTCGGACCAAGGGCGCAGGGTGACGGCTCGGACCAAGGGCGCAGGCTGACGGCTCGGACCAAGGGCGCAGGCTGACGGCTCGGACCAAGGGCGCAGGGTGACGGCTCGGACCAAGGGCGCAGGGTGACGGCTCGGACCAAGGGCGCAGGGTCACGGCTCGGACCAAGGGCGCTGGGTAACGGCTCGGACCAAGGGCGCTGGGTGACGGCTCGGACCAAGGGCGCTGGGTGACGGCTCGGACCAAGGGCGCTGGGTGACGGCTCGGACCAAGGGCGCTGGGTGACAGCTCGGACCAAGGGCGCTGGGTGACGGCTCGGACCAAGGGCGCAGGGTGACGCCTCGGACCAAGGGCGCTGGGTGACGCTTTGGACCAAGGGCGCTGGGTGAAGCCTCGGGCGTAGAGTGCCGGCTCGGACCAAGGGCGCAGGGTGCCGGCTCGGACCAAGGGCGCAGGGTGCCGGCTCGGACCAAGGGCGCTGGGTGACGCCTCGGACCAAGGGCGCTGGGTGAAGCCTCGGACCAAGGGCGCTGGGTGAAGCCTCGGACCAAGGGTGCTGGGTGAAGCCTCGGACCAAGGGCGCTGGGTGAAGCCTCGGACCAAGGGCGCTGGGTGAAGCCTTGGGCGCAGGGTGACGGCTCGGTCCAAGGGCGCAGGGTGACGGCTCGGTCCAAGGGCGCAGGGTGACGGCTCGGACCAAGGGCGCAGGGTGACGGCTCGGACCAAGGGCGCAGGGTGACGGCTCGGACCAAGGGCGCAGGGTGACGGCTCGGACCAAGGGCGCAGGGTGACGGCTCGGACCAAGGGCGCTGGGTGAAGCCTCGGACCAAGGATGCTGGTTGAAGCCTCGGACCAAGGGCGCTGGGTGACGGCTCGGACCAAGGGCGCAGGGTGACGGCTCGGACCAAGGGCGCAGGGTGACGGCTCGGACCAAGGGCGCTGGGTGACGGCTCGGACCAAGGGCGCAGGGTGACGGCTCGGACCAAGGGCGAAGGGTGACGGCTCGGACCAAGGGCGCAGGGTGACGGCTCGGACCATGGGCGCAGGGTGACGGCTCGGACCAAGGGCGCAGGGTGACGGCTCGGACCAAGGGCGCAGGGTGACGGCTCGGACCAAGGGCGCTGGGTGAAGCCTCGGACCAAGGGCGCTGGTTGAAGCCTCGGACCAAGGGCGCTGGGTGACGGCTCGGACCAAGGGTGCAGGGTGACGGCTCGGACCAAGGGCGCTGGGTGACGGCTCGGACCAAGGGCGCAGGGTGACGGCTCGGACCAAGGGCGCAGGGTGACGGCTCGGACCAAGGGCGCAGGGTGACGGCTCGGACCAAGGGCACAGGGTGACGGCTCCGACCAAGGGCGCTGGGTGACGGCTCGGACCAAGGGCGCTGGGTGACGGCTCGGACCAAGGGCGCGTGGTGAAGCCTCGGACCAAGGGCGCGTGGTGAAGCCTCGGACCAAGGGCGCGTGGTGAAGCCTCGGACCAAGGGCGCTGGGTGACGGCTCGAACCAAGGGCGCTGGGTGACGCTTCGGACCAAGGGCGCTGGGTGAAGCCTCGAGCGTAGAGTGCCGGCTCAGACCAAGGGCGCAGGGTGCCGGCTCGGACCATGGGCACGGGGTGCCGGCTCGGACCAAGGGCGCAGGGTGACGGCTCGAACCAAGGGTGCTGGGTGAAGCCTCGGACCAAGGGCGCTGGGTGAAGCCTCGGACCGAGGGCGCTGGGTGAAGCCTTGGGCGCAGGGTGACGGCTCGGTCCAAGGGCGCAGGGTGACGGCTCGGACCAAGGGCGCAGGGTGACGGCTCGGACCAAGGGCGCAGGGTGACGGCTCGGACCAAGGGCGCAGGGTGACGGCTCGGACCAAGGGCGCAGGGTGACGGCTCGGACCAAGGGCGCAGGGTGACGGCTCGGACCAAGGGCGCTGGGTGAAGCCTCGGACCAAGGATGCTGGTTGAAGCCTCGGACCAAGGGCGCTGGGTGACGGCTCGGACCAAGGGCGCAGGGTGACGGCTCGGACCAAGGGCGCAGGGTGACGGCTCGGACCAAGGGCGCTGGGTGACGGCTCGGACCAAGGGCGCAGGGTGACGGCTCGGACCAAGGGCGAAGGGTGACGGCTCGGACCAAGGGCGCAGGGTGACGGCTCGGACCAAGGGCGCAGGGTGACGGCTCGGACCAAGGGCGCAGGGTGACGGCTCGGACCAAGGGCGCAGGGTGACGGCTCGGACCAAGGGCGCTGGGTGAAGCCTCGGACCAAGGGCGCTGGTTGAAGCCTCGGACCAAGGGCGCTGGTTGAAGCCTCGGACCAAGGGCGCTGGGTGACGGCTCGGACCAAGGGTGCAGGGTGACGGCTCGGACCAAGGGCGCTGGGTGACGGCTCGGACCAAGGGCGCAGGGTGACGGCTCGGACCAAGGGCGCAGGGTGACGGCTCGGACCAAGGGCGCAGGGTGACGGCTCGGACCAAGGGCACAGGGTGACGGCTCCGACCAAGGGCGCTGGGTGACGGCTCGGACCAAGGGCGCTGGGTGACGGCTCGGACCAAGGGCGCGTGGTGAAGCCTCGGACCAAGGGCGCGTGGTGAAGCCTCGGACCAAGGGCGCGTGGTGAAGCCTCGGACCAAGGGCGCTGGGTGACGGCTCGAACCAAGGGCGCTGGGTGACGCTTCGGACCAAGGGCGCTGGGTGAAGCCTCGAGCGTAGAGTGCCGGCTCAGACCAAGGGCGCAGGGTGCCGGCTCGGACCATGGGCACGGGGTGCCGGCTCGGACCAAGGGCGCAGGGTGACGGCTCGAACCAAGGGCGCAGGGTGACGGCTCGAACCAAGGGCGCAGGGTGACGGCTCGGACCAAGGGCGCAGGGTGACGGCTCGGACCAAGGGCACAGGGTGACGGCTCGGACCAAGGGCGCTGGGTGATGCCTCGGACCAAGGGCGCAGGGTGACGGCTCGGACCAAGGGCGCAGGGTGACGGCTCGGACCAAGGGCGCAGGGTGACGGCTCAGACCAAGGGCGCAGGGTGACGGCTCAGACCAAGGGCGCAGGGTGACGCCTCAGGCCAAGGGCGCTGGGTGACGCCTCGGACTAAGGGCGCTGGGTGAAGCCTTGGACAAAGGGCGCAGGGTGAAGCCTCGGACCAAGGGAGCAGATTGACGGCTCGGACCAACGGCGCAGGGTGACGGCTCGGACCAACGGCGCAGGGTGACAGCTCGGACCAAGGGCACAGGGTGACGGCTCGGATCAAAGGCGCTGGGTGACGGCTCGGACCAAGGGCGCTGGGTGACGGCTCGGACCAAGGGCGCTGGGTGACGGCTCGGACCAAGGGCGCTGGGTGACGGCTCGGACCAAGGGCGCAGGGTGACGGCTCGGACCAAGGGCGCAGGGTGAAGCCTCGGACCAAGTGTGCTGGGTGAAGCCTCGGACCAAGGGCGCTGGGTGACGGCTCGGACCAAGGGCGCAGGGTGATGGCTCGGACCAAGGGCGCAGAGTGACGGCTCGGACTAAGTACACTGGGTGAAGCCTCGGACCAAGGGCGCAGGTTGACGGCTCGGACCAACGGCGTAGGGTGTTGGCTCGGACCAAGGGCGCAGGGTGACGGCTCGGACCAAGGGCGCAGGCTGACGGCTCGGACCATGGGCGCAGGCTGACGGCTCGGACCAAGGGCGCAGGGTGACGGCTCGGACCAAGGGCGCAGGGTGACGGCTCGGACCAAGGGCGCTGGGTAACGGCTCGGACCAAAGGCGCTGGGTAACGGCTCGGACCAAGGGCGCTGGGTGACGCTTTGGACCAAGGGCGCTGGGTGAAGCCTTGGGCGTAGAGTGCCGGCTCGGACCAAGGGCGCAGGGTGCCGGCTCGGACCAAGGGCGCAGGGTGCCGGCTCGGACCAAGGGCGCAGGATGGCGGCTCGGACCAAGGGCGCTGGGTGACGCCTCGGACCAAGGGCGCTGGGTGAAGCCTCGGACCAAGGGCGCTGGGTGAAGCCTCGGACCAAGGGTGCTGGGTGAAGCCTCGGACCAAGGGTGCTGGGTGAAGCCTCGGACCAAGGGCGCTGGGTGAAGCCTCGGACCAAGGGCGCTGGGTGAAGCCTTGGGCGCAGGGTGACGGCTCGGTCCAAGGGCGCAGGGTGACGGCTCGGACCAAGGGCGCAGGGTGACGGCTCGGACCAAGGGCGCAGGGTGACGGCTCGGACCAAGGGCGCTGGGTGAAGCCTCGGACCAAGGACGCTGGTTGAAGCCTCGGACCAAGGGCGCTGGGTGACGGCTCGGACCAAGGGCGCAGGGTGACGGCTCGGACCAAGGGCGCAGGGTGACGGCTCGGACCAAGGGCGCTGGGTGACGGCTCGGACCAAGGGCGCAGGGTGACGGCTCGGACCAAGGGCGCAGGGTGACGGCTCGGACCAAGGGCGCAGGGTGACGGCTCGGACCAAGGGCGCAGGGTGACGGCTCGGACCAAGGGCGCAGGGTGACGGCTCGGACCAAGGGCGCTGGGTGAAGCCTCGGACCAAGGGCGCTGGTTGAAGCCTCGGACCAAGGGCGCTGGGTGACGGCTCGGACCAAGGGCGCAGGGTGACGGCTCGGACCAAGGGCGCAGGGTGACGGCTCGGACCAAGGGCGCAGGGTGACGGCTCGGACCAAGGGCGCAGGGTGACGGCTCGGACCAAGGGCGCAGGGTGACGGCTCGGACCAAGGGCGCAGGGTGACGGCTCGGACCAAGGGCGCAGGGTGACGGCTCGGACCAAGGGCACAGGGTGACGGCTCCGACCAAGGGCGCTGGGTGACGGCTCGGACCAAGGGCGCTGGGTGACGGCTCGGACCAAGGGCGCGTGGTGAAGCCTCGGACCAAGGGCGCGTGGTGAAGCCTCGGACCAAGGGCGCGTGGTGAAGCCTCGGACCAAGGGCGCTGGGTGATGGCTCGAACCAAGGGCGCTGGGTGACGCTTCGGACCAAGGGCGCTGGGTGAAGCCTCGAGCGTAGAGTGCCGGCTCGGACCAAGGGCGCAGGGTGCCGGCTCGGACCAAGGGCACGGGGTGCCGGCTCGGACCAAGGGCGCAGGGTGACGGCTCGAACCAAGGGCGCAGGGTGACGGCTCGAACCAAGGGCGCAGGGTGACGGCTCGGACCAAGGGCGCAGGGTGACGGCTCGGACCAAGGGCACAGGGTGATGGCTCGGACCAAGGGCGCTGGGTGATGCCTCGGACCAAGGGCGCAGGGTGACGGCTCGGACCAAGGGCGCAGGGTGACGGCTCGGACCAAGGGCGCAGGGTGACGGCTCAGGCCAAGGGCGCAGGGTGACGCCTCAGGCCAAGGGCGCTGGGTGACGCCTCGGACTAAGGGCGCTGGGTGAAGCCTTGGACAAAGGGCGCAGGGTGAAGCCTCGGACCAAGGGAGCAGATTGACGGCTCGAACCAACGGCGCATGGTGACGGCTCGGACCAATGGCGCAGGGTGACAGCTCGGACCAAGGGCACAGGGTGACGGCTCGGATCAAAGGCGCTGGGTGACGGCTCGGACCAAGGGCGCTGGGTGACGGCTCGGACCAAGGGCGCTGGGTGACGGCTTGGACCAAGGGCGCAGGGTGAAGCCTCGGACCAAGGGCGCAGGGTGAAGCCTCGGACCAAGGGTGCTGGCTGAAGCCTCGGACCAAGGGCGCTGGGTGACGGCTTGGACCAAGGGCGCAGGGTGATGGCTCGGACCAAGGGCGCAGGGTGATGGCTCGGACCAAGGGCGCAGAGTGACGGCTCGGACTAAGTACGCTGGGTGAAGCCTCGGACCAAGGGCGCAGGTTGACGGCTCGGACCAACGGCGTAGGGTGTTGGCTCGGACCAAGGGCGCAGGGTGACGGCTCGGACCAAGGGCGCAGGCTGACGGCTCCGACCAAGGGCGCAGGCTGACGGCTCGGACCAAGGGCGCAGGGTGACGGCTCGGACCAAGGGCGCAGGGTGACGGCTCGGACCAAGGGCGCTGGGTAACGGCTCGGACCAAGGGCGCTGGGTGACGGCTCGGACCAAGGGCGCTGGGTGACGGCTCGGACCAAGGGCGCTGGGTGACGGCTCGGACCAAGGGCGCTGGGTGACGGCTCGGACCAAGGGCGCTGGGTGACGGCTCGGACCAAGGGCGCTGGGTGACGGCTCGGACCAAGGGCGCTAGGTGACGGCTCGGACCAAGGGCGCAGCGTGACGGCTCGGACCAAGGGCGCAGGGTGATGCCTTGGACCAAGGGCGCAGGGTGACGCTTTGGACCAAGGGCGCAGGGTGACGCTTTGGACCAAGGGCGCTGGGTGAAGCTTCGGGCGCAGAGTGCCGGCTCGGACCAAGGGCGCAGGGTGCCGGCTCGGACCAAGGGCGCAGGGTGCCGGCTCGGTCCAAGGGCGCAGGGTGACGGCTCGGACCAAGGGCGCAGGGTGACGGCTCGGACCAAGGTCACAGGGTGACGGCTCGGACCAAGGGCGCTGGGTGATGCCTCGGACCAAGGGCGCAGGGTGAAGCCTCGGACCAAGGGCGCAGGGTGAAACCTCGGACCAAGGGCGCAGGTTGACGGCTCGGACCAAGGGCGCAGGGTGACGGCTCGGACCAAGGGCGCAGGGTTACGGCTCGGACCAAGGGCGCTGGGTGACGGCTCGGACCAAGGGCGCTGGGTGAAGCCTCGGACCAAGGGCGCTAGGTGAAGCCTCGGACCAAGGGCGCTGGGTGAAGCCTCGGACCAAGGGCGCAGGGTGAAGCCTCGGACCAAGGGCGCAGGGTGAAGCCTCGGACCAAGGGCGCAGGGTGAAGGCTCGGACCAAGGACGCAGGTTGACGGCTCGGACCAAGGGTGCAGGGTGACGGCTCGGACCAAGGGCGCAGGGTGACGGCTCGGACCAAGGGCGCAGGGTGACGCCTCGGACCAAGGGCGCTGGGTGACGCTTCGGACCAAGGGCGCTGGGTGAAGCCTCGGGCGTAGAGTGCCAGCTCGGACCAAGGGCGCAGGGTGCCGGCTCGGACCAAGGGCGCAGGGTGCCGGCTCGGACCAAGGGCGCTGGGTGACGCCTCGGACCAAGGGCGCTGGGTGAAGCCTCGGACCAAGGGCGCTGGGTGAAGCCTCGGACCAAGGGTGCTGGGTGAAGCCTCGGACTAAGGGCGCTGGGTAAAGCCTCGGACCAAGTGCGCTGGGTGAAGCCTTGGGCGCAGGGTGACGGCTCGGTCCAAGGGCGCAGGGTGACAGCTCGGACCAAGGGCGCAGGGTGACGGCTCGGACCAAGGGCGCAGGGTGACGGCTCGGACCAAGGGCGCAGGGTGACGGCTCGGACCAAGGGCGCTGGGTGAAGCCTCGGACCAAGGACGCTGGTTGAAGCCTCGGACCAAGGGCGCTGGGTGACGGCTCGGACCAAGGGCGCAGGGTGACGGCTCGGACCAAGGGCGCAGGGTGACGGCTCGGACCAAGGGCGCTGGGTGACGGCTCGGACCAAGGGCGCAGGGTGACGGCTCGGACCAAGGGCGCAGGGTGACGGCTCGGACCAAGGGCGCAGGGTGACGGCTCGGACCAAGGGCGCAGGGTGACGGCTCGGACCAAGGGCGCAGGGTGACGGCTCGGACCAAGGGCGCAGGGTGACGGCTCGGACCAAGGGCGCTGGGTGAAGCCTCGGACCAAGGGCGCTGGTTGAAGCCTCGGACCAAGGCGCTGGGTGACGGCTCGGACCAAGGGCGCAGGGTGACGGCTCGGACCAAGGGCGCTGGGTGACGGCTCGGACCAAGGGCGCAGGGTGACGGCTCGGACCAAGGGCGCAGGGTGACGGCTCGGACCAAGGGCGCAGGGTGACGGCTCGGACCAAGGGCGCAGGGTGACGGCTCGGACCAAGGGCACAGGGTGACGGCTCCGACCAAGGGCGCTGGGTGACGGCTCGGACCAAGGGCGCTGGGTGACGGCTCGGACCAAGGGCGCGTGGTGAAGCCTCGGACCAAGGGCGCGTGGTGAAGCCTCGGACCAAGGGCGCGTGGTGAAACCTCGGACCAAGGGCGCAGGTTGACGGCTCGGACCAAGGGCGCAGGGTGACGGCTCGGACCAAGGGCGCAGGGTTACGGCTCGGACCAAGGGCGCCGGGTGACGGCTCGGACCAAGGGCGCTGGGTGAAGCCTCGGACCAAGGGCGCTAGGTGAAGCCTCGGACCAAGGGCGCTGGGTGAAGCCTCGGACCAAGGGCGCAGGGTGAAGCCTCGGACCAAGGGCGCAGGGTGAAGCCTCGGACCAAGGGCGCAGGGTGAAGGCTCGGACCAAGGACGCAGGTTGACGGCTCGGACCAAGGGTGCAGGGTGACGGCTCGGACCAAGGGCGCAGGGTGACGGCTCGGACCAAGGGCGCAGGGTGACGCCTCGGACCAAGGGCGCTGGGTGACGCTTCGGACCAAGGGCGCTGGGTGAAGCCTCGGGCGTAGAGTGCCAGCTCGGACCAAGGGCGCAGGGTGCCGGCTCGGACCAAGGGCGCAGGGTGCCGGCTCGGACCAAGGGCGCTGGGTGACGCCTCGGACCAAGGGCGCTGGGTGAAGCCTCGGACCAAGGGCGCTGGGTGAAGCCTCGGACCAAGGGTGCTGGGTGAAGCCTCGGACCAAGGGCGCTGGGTAAAGCCTCGGACCAAGTGCGCTGGGTGAAGCCTTGGGCGCAGGGTGACGGCTCGGTCCAAGGGCGCAGGGTGACGGCTCGGACCAAGGGCGCAGGGTGACGGCTCGGACCAAGGGCGCAGGGTGACGGCTCGGACCAAGGGCGCAGGGTGACGGCTCGGACCAAGGGCGCTGGGTGAAGCCTCGGACCAAGGACGCTGGTTGAAGCCTCGGACCAAGGGCGCTGGGTGACGGCTCGGACCAAGGGCGCAGGGTGACGGCTCGGACCAAGGGCGCTGGGTGACGGCTCGGACCAAGGGCGCAGGGTGACGGCTCGGACCAAGGGCGCAGGGTGACGGCTCGGACCAAGGGCGCAGGGTGACGGCTCGGACCAAGGGCGCAGGGTGACGGCTCGGACCAAGGGCGCAGGGTGACGGCTCGGACCAAGGGCGCAGGGTGACGGCTCGGACCAAGGGCGCAGGGTGACGGCTCCGACCAAGGGCGCTGGGTGACGGCTCCGACCAAGGGCGCTGGGTGACGGCTCGGACCAAGGGCGCGTGGTGAAGCCTCGGACCAAGGGCGCGTGGTGAAGCCTCGGACCAAGGGCGCGTGGTGAAGCCTCGGACCAAGGGCGCTGGGTGACGGCTCGAACCAAGGGCGCTGGGTGACGCTTCGGACCAAGGGCGCTGGGTGAAGCCTCGAGCGTAGAGTGCCGGCTCGGACCAAGGGCGCAGGGTGCCGGCTCGGACCAAGGGCACGGGGTGCCGGCTCGGACCAAGGGCGCAGGGTGACGGCTCGAACCAAGGGCGCAGGGTGACGGCTCGAACCAAGGGCGCAGGGTGACGGCTCGGACCAAGGGCGCAGGGTGATGGCTCGGACCAAGGGTGCAGGGTGACGGCTCGGACCAAGGGCGCTGGGTGAAGCCTCGGACCAAGGACGCTGGTTGAAGCCTCGGACCAAGGGCGCTGGGTGACGGCTCGGACCAAGGGCGCAGGGTGACGGCTCGGACCAAGGGCGCAGGGTGACAGCTCGGACCAAGGGCGCAGGGTGACGGCTCGGACCAAGGGCGCAGGGTGACGGCTCGGACCAAGGGCGCAGGGTGACGGCTCGGACCAAGGGCGCTGGGTGAAGCCTCGGACCAAGGACGCTGGTTGAAGCCTCGGACCAAGGGCGCTGGGTGACGGCTCGGACCAAGGGCGCAGGGTGACGGCTCGGACCAAGGGCGCAGGGTGACGGCTCGGACCAAGGGCGCTGGGTGACGGCTCGGACCAAGGGCGCAGGGTGACGGCTCGGACCAAGGGCGCAGGGTGACGGCTCGGACCAAGGGCGCAGGGTGACGGCTCGGACCAAGTGCGCTGGGTGAAGCCTTGGGCGCAGGGTGACGGCTCGGTCCAAGGGCGCAGGGTGACAGCTCGGACCAAGGGCGCAGGGTGACGGCTCGGACCAAGGGCGCAGGGTGACGGCTCGGACCAAGGGCGCAGGGTGACGGCTCGGACCAAGGGCGCTGGGTGAAGCCTCGGACCAAGGACGCTGGTTGAAGCCTCGGACCAAGGGCGCTGGGTGACGGCTCGGACCAAGGGCGCAGGGTGACGGCTCGGACCAAGGGCGCAGGGTGACGGCTCGGACCAAGGGCGCTGGGTGACGGCTCGGACCAAGGGCGCAGGGTGACGGCTCGGACCAAGGGCGCAGGGTGACGGCTCGGACCAAGGGCGCAGGGTGACGGCTCGGACCAAGGGCGCAGGGTGACGGCTCGGACCAAGGGCGCAGGGTGACGGCTCGGACCAAGGGCGCAGGGTGACGGCTCGGACCAAGGGCGCTGGGTGAAGCCTCGGACCAAGGGCGCTGGTTGAAGCCTCGGACCAAGGCGCTGGGTGACGGCTCGGACCAAGGGCGCAGGGTGACGGCTCGGACCAAGGGCGCTGGGTGACGGCTCGGACCAAGGGCGCAGGGTGACGGCTCGGACCAAGGGCGCAGGGTGACGGCTCGGACCAAGGGCGCAGGGTGACGGCTCGGACCAAGGGCGCAGGGTGACGGCTCGGACCAAGGGCACAGGGTGACGGCTCCGACCAAGGGCGCTGGGTGACGGCTCGGACCAAGGGCGCTGGGTGACGGCTCGGACCAAGGGCGCGTGGTGAAGCCTCGGACCAAGGGCGCGTGGTGAAGCCTCGGACCAAGGGCGCGTGGTGAAACCTCGGACCAAGGGCGCAGGTTGACGGCTCGGACCAAGGGCGCAGGGTGACGGCTCGGACCAAGGGCGCAGGGTTACGGCTCGGACCAAGGGCGCTGGGTGACGGCTCGGACCAAGGGCGCTGGGTGAAGCCTCGGACCAAGGGCGCTAGGTGAAGCCTCGGACCAAGGGCGCTGGGTGAAGCCTCGGACCAAGGGCGCAGGGTGAAGCCTCGGACCAAGGGCGCAGGGTGAAGCCTCGGACCAAGGGCGCAGGGTGAAGGCTCGGACCAAGGACGCAGGTTGACGGCTCGGACCAAGGGTGCAGGGTGACGGCTCGGACCAAGGGCGCAGGGTGACGGCTCGGACCAAGGGCGCAGGGTGACGCCTCGGACCAAGGGCGCTGGGTGACGCTTCGGACCAAGGGCGCTGGGTGAAGCCTCGGGCGTAGAGTGCCAGCTCGGACCAAGGGCGCAGGGTGCCGGCTCGGACCAAGGGCGCAGGGTGCCGGCTCGGACCAAGGGCGCTGGGTGACGCCTCGGACCAAGGGCGCTGGGTGAAGCCTCGGACCAAGGGCGCTGGGTGAAGCCTCGGACCAAGGGTGCTGGGTGAAGCCTCGGACCAAGGGCGCTGGGTAAAGCCTCGGACCAAGTGCGCTGGGTGAAGCCTTGGGCGCAGGGTGACGGCTCGGTCCAAGGGCGCAGGGTGACGGCTCGGACCAAGGGCGCAGGGTGACGGCTCGGACCAAGGGCGCAGGGTGACGGCTCGGACCAAGGGCGCAGGGTGACGGCTCGGACCAAGGGCGCTGGGTGAAGCCTCGGACCAAGGACGCTGGTTGAAGCCTCGGACCAAGGGCGCTGGGTGACGGCTCGGACCAAGGGCGCAGGGTGACGGCTCGGACCAAGGGCGCAGGGTGACGGCTCGGACCAAGGGCGCTGGGTGACGGCTCGGACCAAGGGCGCAGGGTGACGGCTCGGACCAAGGGCGCAGGGTGACGGCTCGGACCAAGGGCGCAGGGTGACGGCTCGGACCAAGGGCGCAGGGTGACGGCTCGGACCAAGGGCGCAGGGTGACGGCTCGGACCAAGGGCGCAGGGTGACGGCTCGGACCAAGGGCGCAGGGTGACGGCTCCGACCAAGGGCGCTGGGTGACGGCTCCGACCAAGGGCGCTGGGTGACGGCTCGGACCAAGGGCGCGTGGTGAAGCCTCGGACCAAGGGCGCGTGGTGAAGCCTCGGACCAAGGGCGCGTGGTGAAGCCTCGGACCAAGGGCGCTGGGTGACGGCTCGAACCAAGGGCGCTGGGTGACGCTTCGGACCAAGGGCGCTGGGTGAAGCCTCGAGCGTAGAGTGCCGGCTCGGACCAAGGGCGCAGGGTGCCGGCTCGGACCAAGGGCACGGGGTGCCGGCTCGGACCAAGGGCGCAGGGTGACGGCTCGAACCAAGGGCGCAGGGTGACGGCTCGAACCAAGGGCGCAGGGTGACGGCTCGGACCAAGGGCGCAGGGTGATGGCTCGGACCAAGGGCGCAGGGTGACGGCTCGGACCAAGGGCGCTGGGTGATGCCTCGGACCAAGGGCGCAGGTTGACGGCTCGGACCAAGGGCGCAGGGTGACGGCTCGGACCAAGGGCGCAGGGTGACGGCTCGGACCAAGGGCGCAGGGTGACGGCTCGGACCAAGGGTGCTGGGTGACGGCTCGGACCAAGGGCGCTGGGTGAAGCCTCGGACCAAGGGCGCTAGGTGAAGCCTCGGACCAAGGGCGCTGGGTGAAGCCTGGGACCAAGGGCGCAGGGTGAAGCCTCGGACCAAGTGCGCAGGGTGAAGGCTCGGACCAAGGACGCAGGTTGACGGCTCGGACCAAGGGCGCAGGGTGACGGCTCGGACCAAGGGCGCAGGGTGACGCCTCGGACCAAGGGCGCTGGGTGACGCTTCGGACCAAGGGCGCTGGGTGAAGCCTCGGGCGTAGAGTGCCGGCTCGGACGAAGGGCGCTGGGTGACGCCTCGGACCAAGGGCGCTGGGTGACGCCTCGGACCAAGGGCGCTGGGTGAAGCCTCGGACCAAGGGCGCTGGGTGAAGCCTCGGACCAAGGGCGCTGGGTGAAGCCTCGGACCAAGGGCGCTGGGTGAAGCCTCGGTCCAAGGGCGCAGGGTGACGGCTCGGACCAAGGGAGCAGGGTGACGGCTCGGACCAAGGGCGCAGGGTGACGGCTCGGACCAAGGGCGCTGGGTGAAGCCTCGGACCAAGGGCGCTGGTTGAAGCCTCGGACCAAGGGCGCAGGGTGACGGCTCGGACCAAGGGCGCTGGGTGACGGCTCGGACCAAGGGCGCAGGGTGACGGCTCGGACCAAGGGCGCAGGGTGACGGCTCGGACCAAGGGCGCAGGGTGACGGCTCGGACCAAGGGCGCAGGGTGACGGCTCGGACCAAGGGCGCAGGGTGACGGCTCGGACCAAGGGCGCAGGGTGACGGCTCGGACCAAGGGCACTGGGTGAAGCCTCGGACCAAGGGCGCTGGTTGAAGCCTCGGACCAAGGGCGCAGGCTGATGGCTCAGACCAAGGGCGCAGGGTGACGGCTCGGACCAAGGGCGCAGGGTGACGGCTCCGACCAAGGGCGCTGGGTGACGGCTCTGACCAAGGGCGCTGGTTTACGGCTCGGACCAAGGGCGCTGGGTGACGCTTCGGACCAAGGGCGCTGGGTGAAGCCTCGGGCGTAGAGTGCCGGCTCGGACCAAGGGCGCAGGGTGCCGGCTCGGACCAAGGGCACGGGGTGCCGGCTCGGACCAAGGGCGCAGGGTGACGGCTCGGACCAAGGGCGCTGGGTGACGCCTCGGACCAAGTGCGCTGGATGAAGCCTCGGACCAAGGGCGCTGGGTGAAGCCTAGGACCAAGGGCGCTGGGTGAAGCCTCGGACCAAGGGCGCTGGGTGAAGCCTTGGGCGCAGGGTGACGGCTCGGTCCAAGGGCGCAGGGTGACGGCTCGGACCAAGGGCGCAGGGTGATGGCTCGGACCAAGGGCGCAGGGTGATGGCTCGGACCAAGGGCGCAGGGTGACGGCTCGGACCAAGGGCGCTGGGTGAAGCCTCGGACCAAGGGCGCTGGTTGAAGCCTCGGACCAAGGGCGCTGGGTGACGGCTCGGACCAAGGGCGCAGGGTGACGGCTCGGACCAAGGGCGCTGGGTGACGGCTCGGACCAAGGGCGCAGGGTGACGGCTCGGACCAAGGGCGCAGGGTGACGGCTCGGACCAAGGGCGCAGGGTGACGGCTCGGACCAAGGGCGCAGGGTGACGGCTCGGACCAAGGGCGCAGGGTGACGGCTCGGACCAAGGGCGCAGGGTGACGGCTCGGACCAAGGGCGCTGGGTGAAGCCTCGGACCAAGGGCGCTGGGTGACGGCTCGGACCAAGGGCGCTGGGTGACGGCTCGGACCAAGGGCGCTGGGTGACGGCTCGGACCAAGGGCGCAGGGTGACGGCTCGGACCAAGGGCGCAGGGTGACGGCTCGGACCAAGGGCGCAGGGTGACGGCTCGGACCAAGGGCGCAGGGTGACGGCTCCGACCAAGGGCGCTGGGTGACGGCTCGGACCAAGGGCGCTGGGTGACGGCTCGGACCAAGGGCACTGGGTGACGGCTCGGACCAAGGGCGCTGGGTGACGGCTCGGACCAAGGGCGCTTGGTGAAGCCTCGGACCAAGGGCGCGTGGTGAAGCCTCGGACCAAGGGCGCGTGGGGAAGCCTCAGACCAAGGGCGCTGGGTGACGGCTCGGACCAAGGGCGCAGGGTGACGGCTCGGACCAAGGGCGCAGGGTGACGGCTCGGACCAAGGGCGCAGGGTGACGGCTCGGACCAAGGGCGCAGGGTGACGGCTCGGACCAAGGGCGCAGGGTGACGGCTCGGACCAAGGGCGCGTGGTGAAGCCTCGGACCAAGGGCGCGTGGTGAAGCCTCGGACCAAGGGCGCGTGGTGAAGCCTCGGACCAAGGGCACTGGGTGACGGCTCGGACCAAGGGCGCTGGGTGACGCTTCGGACCAAGGGCGCTGGGTGAAGCCTCGGGCATAGAGTGCCGGCTCGGACCAAGGGCGCAGGGTGCCGGCTCGGACCAAGGGCTCGGGGTGCCGGCTCGGACCAAGGGCGCAGGGTGACGGCTCGGACCAAGGGCGCTGGGTGAAGCCTCGGACCAAGGGCGCTGGGTGAAGCCTCGGACCAAGGGCGCTGGGTGAAGCCTCGGACCAAGGGCGCTGGGTGAAGCCTTGGGCGCAGGGTGACGGCTCGGTCCAAGGGCGCAGGGTGACGGCTCGGACCAAGGGCGCAGGGTGACGGCTCAGACCAAGGGCGCTGGGTGAAGCCTCGGACCAAGGGCGCTGGTTGAAGCCTTGGACCAAGGGCGCTGGGTGACGGCTCGGACCAAGGGCGCTGGGTGACGGCTCGGACCAAGGGCGCTGGGTGAAGCCTCGGACCAAGGACGCGGGGTGAATGGCGGAAGGGTCGTACTAGAGCGCCGGTTGTTACTAAAGTCCCTCCTGGGAGCCAGTTGTAACAAGTCCCTCCTGGGCGCCGGTTGTAACAAGTCCCTCCTGGGCGCCGGTTGTAACAAGTCCCTCCTGGGCGCCGGTTGTAACAAGTCCCTCCTGGGCGCCGGTTGTAACAAGTCCCTCCTGGGCGCCGGTTGTAACAAGTCCCTCCTGGGCGCCGGTTGTAACAAGTCCCTCCTGGGCGCCGGTTTTAACAAGTCCCTCCTGGGCGCCGGTTGTAACAAGTCCCTCCTGGGCGCCGGTTGTAACAAGTCCCTCCTGGGCGCCGGTTGTAACAAGTCCCTCCTGGGCGCCGGTTGTAACAAGTCCCTCCTGGGCGCCGGTTGTAACAAGTCCCTCCTGGGCGCCGGTTGTAACAAGTCCCTCCTGGGCGCCGGTTGTAACAAGTCCCTCCTGGGCGCCGGTTGTAGCAAGTCCCTCCTGGGCGCCGGTTGTAGCAAGTCCCTCCTGGGCGCCGGTTGTAGCAAGTCCCTCCTGGGCGCCGGTTGTAGCAAGTCCCTCCTGGGCGCCGGTTGTAGCAAGTCCCTCCTGGGCGCCGGTTGTAGCAAGTCCCTCCTGGGCGCCGGTTGTAGCAAGTCCCTCCTGGGCGCCGGTTGTAGCAAGTCCCTCCTGGGCGCCGGTTGTAAGTAAAGTACCTCCGGCCATAATTACAACATAGTGCCAGGGAGAGTTGATCCAGGGATTTATCTGACTGCCATAAGGAGTCGGGAAGGAATTTTTCCCTTTTAAGGCTAATTGGACTAGGCCTTGTAAGGTTTTTCGCCTTCCTCTGGATTAACTAGGAAATGTGCAGTTTTTTTTTCCTTTCTGATTAAAATTGGAAGTATGTATTTTCTTCACTCAAACTTAGTATTATTTGACTATGGCAGAAAGCGTTGGTGATAGGCACTCCTGCCTGGCAGGACAGGGTTCAAATTCCTGCAATGTTTTCATGCTTGTTCTTCGCCCACAATTTTCCATATACATTACCAACACAATTCTGTAAATATTTTTGTGTTTGGTCTCGAACCAGGTCGCTGTTTGTAGTTTTGGACCAGGATGCTGTTTATTTGAAGTCTTGGACCAGGGCGCTGTTTGTAGTTTTGGACCAGGGCGCTATGTGTTCGTAGTCTCGGACCAGGGCGCTGTATGTTTGAAATCTCGCACCGGGGCGCTGTTTGTTTGTAGTCTCGAACCAGGGCGCTGTTTGTAGTCTCGGACCAGGGCGCTGTTTGTTTGAAGTCTCGGACCAGGGCGCTGTTTTTAGTTTTGGACCAGGGCGCTGTTTATTTGAAGTCTCGGACCAGGGCGCTATTTGTTTGAAGTCTCGGACCAGGGCGCTGCAGGGGGCTCTTTGTGTGAACTCTCGAACCAGGGCGCAGTTTGTTTGAAGTCTCGGACCAGGGCGCTGCTTGTTTGAACTCTCGGACCAGGGCGCTGTTTGTGTGAATTCTCGGACCGGGGCGCTGTTTGTTTGAAGTCTCGGACCAGGGCGCTGTTTGTTTGAAGTCTCGGACCGTGGCGCTGTTTGCTTGAAGTCTCGGACCAGGGCGCTGTTTGTTTTTAGTCTCGGACGAGGGCGCTGATTGTAGTCTCGGACCATGGCGCTGTTTGTTTTTAGCCTCGGACCAGGGCGCTGTTTGTTTGAAGTCTCGGACCGTGGTGCTGCAGGGCACTGTTTGTGTGAAGTCTCGAACCAGGGCGCTGTTTGTTGTTTTGGACCAGGGCGCTGTTTGCTTGAAGTCTCGTACCTGGGCGCTGTTTGGAGTCTCGGAGCAGGGCGCAGGACGATGGGCCTCGAGCCGTTGTAGTCCCCCGATGGGCCTCGAGCCGTTGTAGTCTCCCGATGGGCATCGAGCCGTTGTAGTCCCCCGATGGGCATCGAGCCGTTGTAGTCCCCCGATGGGCATTGAGCCGTTGTGGTCCCCCGATGGGCATCGAGCCGTTGTAGTCCCCCGATGGGCCTTGAGCCGTTATAGTCCCCCTATTGATGTCAGTCCCCTGATGGGCTGCTTGCCATGTAAGTCCCCCGATGTAAGGCCGCCCATTGGGGGACTGACAAGGCAAGCAGCCCGTCGAGTGACAAGCACAGGAGGCGGACCACGGCAAGATGGGTTCTTGCCGTTGTAGTCCCCCGATGGGCCTCGAGCCATTGTAGTCCCTCGATGGGCCTCGAGCCGTTGTAGTCCCCCAATGGGCCTCGAGCCGTTGTAGTCCCCCGATGGGCCATGAGCCGTTGTAGTCCCCCGATGGGCCTCGAGCCGTTGTAGTCCCCCGATGGGCCTCGAGCCGTTGTAGTCCACCGATGGGCCTCGAGCCGTTGTAATCCACCGATGGGCCTCGAGCCGTTGTAGTCCACCGATGGGCCTCGAGCCGTTGTAGTCCCCGATGAGCCTCGAGCCATTGTAGTCCCCCGATGGGCCTCGAGCTGTTGTAGTCCCCCTATTGTTGTCAGACCCCTGATGGGCTGCTTATTATGTCAGTATCCCGATGTAAGGCCGCCCATTGGGGGACTGACAAGGCAAGCAGCTCGTCAAGTGACAAGAACAGGAGGCGGACCACGGCAAGATGGGTTCTTGCCATTGTAGTCCCCCGATGGGCCTCGAGCCGTTGTAGTCCTGCGATGGGCCTCAAACCGTTGTAGTCCCCCGATAGGCCTCGAGCCGTTGTAGTCCCCCGATAGGCCTCGAGCCGTTGTAGTCCCCCGATGGGCCTCGAGCCGTTGTAGTCCCCCGATGGGCCTCGAGCTGTTGTAGTCCCCCTATTGTTGTCAGTCCCCTGATGGGCTGCTTACCATGTCTGTCCCCCGATGTAAGGCTGCCCATTGGGGGACTGACGAGGCAAGCAGCCCGTTGAGTGACAAGCACAGGAGGCGGACCACGGCAAGCTGGGTTCTTGCCGTTGTAGTCCCCCGACGGGCCTCGAGCCGTTGTAGTCCCCCGATAGGACTCGAGCCGTTGTAGTCCCCCGATGGGCCTCGAGCCGCTGTAGTCCCCTGATGGGCCTCGAGCCGTTGTAGTCCCCCGATGGGCCTCGAGCCGTTGTAGTGTCCCGATGGGCCTCGAGCCGTTATAGTCCCCCTATTGATGTCAGTCCCCTGATGGGCTGCTTGCCATGTCAGTCCCCCGATGTAAGGCCGCCCATTGGGGGACTGACAAGGCAAGCAGCCCGTCGAGTGACAAGCACAGGAGGCGGACCACGGCAAGCTGGGTTCTTGCCGTTGTAGTCCCCCGATGGGCCTCTAGCCGTTGTAGTCCCCCGATGGGCCTCGAGCCGCTGTAGTCCTCCGATGGTCCTCGAGCCGTTGTAATCCTCCGATGGGCATCGAGCCGTTGTAGTCCCCCGATGGGCCTCGAGCCGTTGTAGTCCCCCGATGGGCCTCGAGCCGTTGTAGTCCCCCTATTGTTGTCAGTCCCCTGATGGGCTGCTTACCATGTCAGTCCCCTGATGTAAGGCCGCCCATTGGGGGACTGACAAGGCAAGCAGCCCGTCGAGTGACAAGCACAGGAGGCGGACCAAGGCAAGATGGGTTCTTGCCGCTGTAGTCCCCCGATGGGCCTCGAGCCGTTGTAGTCCCCCGATGGGCCTCGAGCCGTTGTAGTCCCCCGATGGGCCTTGAGCCGTTGTAGTCCCCCGATGGGCCTCGAGCCGTTGTAGTCCCCCGATGGGCCTCGAGCCGTTGTAGTCCCCCAATGGGCCTTGAGCCGTTGTAGTCCCACGATGGGCCTCGAGCCGATGTAGTCCCCCGATGGGCCTCGAGCCGTTGTAGTCCCCCGATGGGCCTCGAGCCGTTGTAGTCCCCCGATTGGCCTCGAGCCGTTGTAGTCCCCCGATGGGCCTCGAGCTGTTGTAGTCCCCCGATGGGCCTCGAGCCGTTGTAGTCCCCCGATGGGCCTCAAGCCGTTGTAGTCCCCCGATGGGCCTCAAGCCGTTGTAGTCCCCCGATGGGCCTCAAGCCGTTGTAGCCCCCCGACGGGCCTCGAGCCAATGTAGTCCCCCGATGGGCCTCTAGCCGTTGTAGTCCTCCGATAGGCCTCTACCCGTTGTAGTCCCCCGATGGGCCTCTAGCTGTAGTAGTCCCCGGATGGGCCTCGAGCCGTTGTAGTCCCCCGATGGGCCTCGAGCCGTTGTAGTCCCCCGATGGGCTTCGAGTCGTTGTAGTACCCCGATGGGCCTCAAGCCGTTATAGTCCCCCTATTGATGTCAGTCCCCTGATGGGCTGCTTGCCATGTCAGTCCCCCGATGTAAGGCCGCCCATTGGGGGACTGACAAGGCAAGCAGCCCGTCGAGTGACAAACACGGGAGGTGGACCACGGCAAGCTGGGTTCTTCCCGTTGTAGTCCCCACGATGGGCCTCGAGCCGCTGTAGTCCTCCGATGGTCCTCGAGCCGTTGTAGTCCTCCGATGGGCATCGAGTCGTTGTAGTCCCCCGATGGGCCTCGAGCCGTTGTAGTCCCCCGATGGGCCTCGAGCCGTTGTAGTCCCCCGATGGGCCTCGAGCCGTTGTAGTCCCCCGATGGGCCTCGAGCCGTTGTAGTCCCCCGATGGGCCTCGAGCTGTTGTAGTCCCCTGATGGGCCTTGAGCCGTTGTAGTCCCCCGATGGGCCTCAAGCCGTTGTAGTTCCCCGATGGGCCTCAAGCCAATGTAGTCCCCCGATGGGCCTCTAGCCGTTGTAGTCCTCCGATAGGCCTCTGCCCGTTGTAGTCCCCCGATGGGCCTCTAGCCGTAGTAGTCCCCCGATGGGCCTCTAGCCGTAGTAGTCCCCAGATGGGCCTCGAGCCGTTGTAGTCCCCCGATGGGCCTCGAGCCGTTGTAGTCCCCCGATGGGCCTCGAGCCGTTGTAGTCCCCCGATGGGCTTCGAGTCGTTGTAGTACCCCGATGGGTCTCAAGCCGTTATAGTCCCCCTATTGATGTCAGTCCCCTGATGGGCTGCTTGCCATGTCAGTCCCCCGATGTATGGCCGCCCATTGGGGGACTAACAAGGCAAGCAGCCCGTCGAGTGACAAGCACAGGAGGCGGACCACGGCAAGCTGGGTTCTTGCCGTTGTAGTCCCCCGATGGGCCTCGAGCCGCTGTAGTCCTCCGATGGTCCTCGAGCCGTTGTAGTCCTCCGATGGGCATCGAGCCGTAATAGTCCCCGGATGGGCCTCGAGCCGTTGTAGTCCCCCGATGGGCCTCGAGCCGTTGTAGTCCCCCGATGGGCTTCGAGTCGTTGTAGTACCCCGATGGGCCTCAAGCCGTTATAGTCCCCCTATTGATGTCAGTCCCCTGATGGGCTGCTTGCCATGTCAGTCCCCCGATGTAAGGCCGCCCATTGGGGGACTGACAAGGCAAGCAGCCCGTCGAGTGACAAGCACAGGAGGCGGACCACGGCAAGCTGGGTTCTTGCCGTTGTAGTCCCCCGATGGGCCTCGAGCCGCTGTAGTCCTCCGATGGTCCTCGAGCTGTTGTAGTCCTCCGATGGGCATCGAGCCGTAGTAGTCCCCGGATGGGCCTTGAGCCGTTGTAGTCCCCCGATGGGCCTCGAGCCAATGTAGTCCCCCGATGGGCCTCGAGCCGTTGTAGTCCTCCGATGGGCCTCGAGCCGTTGTAGTCCCCCGATGGGCCTCGAGCCGTTGTAGTCCCCCGATGGGCCTCGAGCCGTTGTAGTCCACCGATGGGCCTCGAGCTGTTGTAGTCCCCCGATGGGCCTCGAGCCGTTGTAGTCCCCCAATGGGCCTTGAGCCGTTGTAGTCCCCCGATGGGCCTCGAGCCGATGTAGTCCCCCGATGGGCCTCGAGCCGTTAAAGTCCCCCGATGGGCCTCGAGCCGTTGTAGTCCCCCGATGGGCCTCGAGCCGTTGTAGTCCCCCGATGGGCCTCGAGCTGTTGTAGTCCCCCGATGGGCCTCGAGCCGTTGTAGTCCCCCGATGGGCCTCAAGCCGTTGTAGTCCCCCGATGGGCCTCAAGCCGTTGTAGCCCCCCGATGGGCCTCGAGCCAATGTATTCCCCCGATGGGCCTCTAGCCGTTGTAGTCCTGCGATAGGCCTCTACCCGTTGTTGTCCCCCGATGGGCCTCTAACCGTAGTAGTCCCCGGATGGGCCTCGAGCCGTTGTAGTCCCCCGATGGGCTTCGAGTCGTTGTAGTACCCCGATGGGCCTCAAGCCGTTATAGTCCCCCTATTGATGTCAGTCCCCTGATGGGCTGCTTGCCATGTCAGTCCCCCGATGTAAGGCCGCCAATTGGGGGACTGACAAGGCATGCAGCCCGTCGAGTAAAAAGCACAGGAGGCGGACCACGGCAAGCTGGGTTCTTGTCGTTGTAGTCCCCCGATGGGCCTCGAGCCGCTGTAGTCCTCCGATGGTCCTCGAGCCGTTGTAGTCCTCCGATGGGCCTCGAGCCGTTGTAGTCCCCCGATGGGCCTCGAGCCATTGTAGTCCCCCGATGGGCCTCGAGCCGTTGTAGTCCCCCGATGGGCCTCGAGCCGTTGTAGTCCCCCGAGCCGTTGTAGTCCCCCGATGGGCCTCGAGCCGTTGTAGTCCCCCGATGGGCCTCGAGCCGTTGTAGTCCCCCGTTGGGCCTCGAGCCGTTGTAGTCCCCCGATGGGCCTCGAGCCGTTGTAGTCCCCCGATGGGCCTCGAGCTGTTGTAGTCCCCCGATGGGCCTCGAGCTGTTGTAGTCCCCCGATGGGCCTCGAGCCAATGTAGTCCCCCGATGGGCCTCTAGCCGTTGTAGTCCTCCGATAGGCCTCTACCTGTTGTTGTCCCCCGATGGGCCTCTAGCCGTAGTAGTCCCCAGATGGGCCTCGAGCCGTTGTAGTCCCCCGAAGGGGCCTCGAGCCGTTGTAATCCCCCGATGGGCCTCGAGCCGTTGTAGTCCCCCGATGGGCTTCGAGTCGTTGTAGTACCCCGATGGGCCTCAAGCCGTTATAGTCCCCCTATTGATGTCAGTCCCCTGATGGGCTGCTTGCCATGTCAGTCCCCCGATGTAAGGCCGCCCATTGGGGGACTGACAAGGCAAGCAGCCCGTCGAGTGACAAGCACAGGAGGCGGACCACGGCAAGCTGGGTTCTTGCCGTTGTAGTCCCCCGATGGGCCTCGAGCCGCTGTAGTCCTCCGATGGTCCTCGAGCCGTTGTAGTCCTCCGATGGTCCTCGAGCCGTTGTAGTCCTCCGATGGGCCTCGAGCCGTAGTAGTCCCCGGATGGGCCTCGAGCCGTTGTAGTCCACCGATGGGCCTCGAGCTGTTGTAGTCCCCCGATGGACCTCGAGCCGTTGTAGTCCCCCAATGGGCCTTGAGCCGTTGTAGTCCCCCGATGGGCCTCGAGCCGTTGTAGTCCCCCGATGGGCCTCGAGCCGATGTAGTCCCCCGATGGGCCTCGAGCCGTTGTAGTCCCCCGATGGGCCTCAAGCCGTTGTAGCCCCCCGATGGGCCTCGAGCCGATGTAGTCCCCCGATGGGCCTCGAGCCGTTGTAGTCCCCCGATGGGCCTCAAGCCGTTGTAGCCCCCCGATGGGCCTCGAGCCAATGTATTCCCCCGATGGGCCTCTAGCCGTTGTAGTCCTGCGATAGGCCTCTACCCGTTGTTGTCCCCCGATGGGCCTCTAACCGTAGTAGTCCCCGGATGGGCCTCGAGCCGTTGTAGTCCCCCGATGGGCTTCGAGTCGTTGTAGTACCCCGATGGGCCTCAAGCCGTTATAGTCCCCCTATTGATGTCAGTCCCCTGATGGGCTGCTTGCCATGTCAGTCCCCCGATGTAAGGCCGCCAATTGGGGGACTGACAAGGCATGCAGCCCGTCGAGTAAAAAGCACAGGAGGCGGACCACGGCAAGCTGGGTTCTTGTCGTTGTAGTCCCCCGATGGGCCTCGAGCCGCTGTAGTCCTCCGATGGTCCTCGAGCCGTTGTAGTCCTCCGATGGGCATCGAGCCGTTGTAGTCCCCCGATGGGCCTCGAGCCATTGTAGTCCCCCGATGGGCCTCGAGCCGTTGTAGTCCCCCGATGGGCCTCGAGCCGTTGTAGTCCCCCGAGCCGTTGTAGTCCCCCGATGGGCCTCGAGCCGTTGTAGTCCCCCGATGGGCCTCGAGCCGTTGTAGTCCCCCGTTGGGCCTCGAGCCGTTGTAGTCCCCCGATGGGCCTCGAGCCGTTGTAGTCCCCCGATGGGCCTCGAGCTGTTGTAGTCCCCCGATGGGCCTCGAGCCAATGTAGTCCCCCGATGGGCCTCTAGCCGTTGTAGTCCTCCGATAGGCCTCTACCCGTTGTTGTCCCCCGATGGGCCTCTAGCCGTAGTAGTCCCCAGATGGGCCTCGAGCCGTTGTAGTCCCCCGATGGGCCTCGAGCCGTTGTAATCCCCCGATGGGCCTCGAGCCGTTGTAGTCCCCCGATGGGCTTCGAGTCGTTGTAGTACCCCGATGGGCCTCAAGCCGTTATAGTCCCCCTATTGATGTCAGTCCCCTGATGGGCTGCTTGCCATGTCAGTCCCCCGATGTAAGGCCGCCCATTGGGGGACTGACAAGGCAAGCAGCCCGTCGAGTGACAAGCACAGGAGGCGGACCACGGCAAGCTGGGTTCTTGCCGTTGTAGTCCCCCGATGGGCCTCGAGCCGCTGTAGTCCTCCGATGGTCCTCGAGCCGTTGTAGTCCTCCGATGGTCCTCGAGCCGTTGTAGTCCCCGGATGGGCCTCGAGCCGTTGTAGTCCACCGATGGGCCTCGAGCTGTTGTAGTCCCCCGATGGACCTCGAGCCGTTGTAGTCCCCCAATGGGCCTTGAGCCGTTGTAGTCCCCCGATGGGCCTCGAGCCGATGTAGTCCCCCGATGGGCCTCGAGCCGTTGTAGTCCCCCGATGGGCCTCGAGCCGTTGTAGTCCTCCGATGGGCCTCAAGCCGTTGTAGTCCCCCGATGGGCCTCAAGCCGTTGTAGCCCCCCGATGGGCCTCGAGCCAATGTATTCCCCAATGGGCCTCTAGCCATTGTAGTCCCCCGATGGGCCTCGAGCCGTTGTAGTCCCCCGATGGGCCTCGAGCCGTTGTAGTCCCCCGAGCCGTTGTAGTCCCCCGAGCCGTTGTAGTCCCCCGATGGGCCTCGAGCCGTTGTAGTCCCCCGATGGGCCTCGAGCCGTTGTAGTCCCCCGATGGGCCTCGAGCCGTTGTAGTCCCCCGATGGGCCTCGAGCCGTTGTAATCCCCCGATGGGCCTCGAGCCGTTGTAGTCCCCCGATGGGCTTCGAGTCGTTGTAGTACCCCGATGGGCCTCAAGCCGTTATAGTCCCCCTATTGATGTCAGTCCCCTGATGGGCTGCTTGCCATGTCAGTCCCCCGATGTAAGGCCGCCCATTGGGGGACTAACAAGGCAAGCAGCCCGTCGAGTGACAAGCACAGGAGGCGGACCACGGCAAGCTGGGTTCTTGCCGTTGTAGTCCCCCGATGGGCCTCGAGCCGCTGTAGTCCTCCGATGGTCCTCGAGCCGTTGTAGTCCTCGGATGGGCATCGAGCCGTAATAGTCCCCGGATGGGCCTCGAGCTGTTGTAGTCCCCCGATGGGCCTCGAGCCGTTGTAGTACCCCGATGGGCCTCAAGCCGTTATAGTCCCCCTATTGATGTCAGTCCCCTGATGGGCTGCTTGCCATGTCAGTCCCCCGATGTAAGGCCGCCCATTGGGGGACTGACAAGGCAAGCAGCCCGTCGAGTGACAAGCACAGGAGGCGGACCACGGCAAGCTGGGTTCTTGCTGTTGTAGTCCCCCGATGAGCCTCGAGCCACTGTAGTCCTCCGATGGTCCTCGAGCCACTGTAGTCCTCCGATGGTCCTCGAGCCACTGTAGTCCTCCGATGGTCCTCGAGCCGTTGTAGTCCTCCGATGGGCCTCGAGACGATGTAGTCCCCCGATGGGCCTCGAGCCGTTGTAGTCCCCCGATGGGCCTCGAGCCGTTGTAGTCCCCCGATGGGCCTCGAGCCGTTGTAGTCCCCCGTTGGGCCTCGAGCTGTTGTAGTCCCCCGATGGGCCTTGAGCCGTTGTAGTCCCCCGATGGGCCTCAAGCCGTTGTAGTCCCCCGATGGGCCTCAAGCCGTTGTAGCTCCCCGATGGGCCTCGAGCCAATGTATTCCCCCGATGGGCCTCTAGCCGTTGTAGTCCTCCGATAGGCCTCTACCCGTTGTAGTCCCCCGATGGGCCTCTAGCCGTAGTAGTCCCCGGATGGGCCTCGAGCCGTTGTAGTCCCCCGATGGGCTTCGAGTCGTTGTAGTACCCCGATGGGCCTCAAGCCGTTATAGTCCCCCTATTGATGTCAGTCCCCTGATGGGCTGCTTGCCATGTCAGTCCCCCGATGTAAGGCCGCCCATTGGGGGACTGACAAGGCATGCAGCCCGTCGAGTGAAAAGCACAGGAGGCGGACCACGGCAAGCTGGGTTCTTGCAGTTGTTGTCCCCCGATGGGCCTCGAGCCGCTGTAGTCCTCCGATGGTCCTCGAGCCGTTGTAGTCCTCCGATGGGCATCGAGCCGTTGTAGTCCCCCGATGGGCCTCGAGCCGTTGTAGTCCCCCGATGGGCCTCGAGCCGTTGTAGTCCCCCGAGCCGTTGTAGTCCCCCGATGGGCCTCGAGCCGTTGTAGTCCCCCGATGGGCCTCGAGCCGTTGTAGTCCCCCGATGGGCCTCGAGCCGTTGTAGTCCCCCGATGGGCCTCGAGCCGTTGTAGTCCCCCGATGGGCCTCGAGCCGTTGTAGTCCCCCGATGGGCCTCAAGCCGTTGTAATCCCCCGATGGGCCTCGAGCCGTTGTAGTCCCCCGATGGGCTTCGAGTCGTTGTAGTACCCCGATGGGCCTCAAGCCGTTATAGTCCCCCTATTGATGTCAGTCCCCTGATGGGCTGCTTGCCATGTCAGTCCCCCGATGTAAGGCCGCCCATTGGGGGACTAACAAGGCAAGCAGCCCGTCGAGTGACAAGCACAGGAGGCGGACCACGGCAAGCTGGGTTCTTGCCGTTGTAGTCCCCCGATGGGCCTCGAGCCGCTGTAGTCCTCCGATGGTCCTCGAGCCGTTGTAGTCCTCGGATGGGCATCGAGCCGTAATAGTCCCCGGATGGGCCTCGAGCTGTTGTAGTCCCCCGATGGGCCTCGAGCCGTTGTAGTCCCCCGATGGGCTTCGAGTCGTTGTAGTACCCCGATGGGCCTCAAGCCGTTATAGTCCCCCTATTGATGTCAGGCCCCTGATGGGCTGCTTGCCATGTCAGTCCCCCGATGTAAGGCCGCCCATTGGGGGACTGACAAGGCAAGCAGCCCGTCGAGTGACAAGCACAGGAGGCGGACCACGGCAAGCTGGGTTCTTGCTGTTGTAGTCCCCCGATGGGCCTCGAGCCACTGTAGTCCTCCGATGGTCCTCGAGCCGTTGTAGTCCTCCGATGGGCATCGAGCCGTAGTAGTCCCCTGATGGGCCTCGAGCCGTTGTAGTCCCCCGATGGGCCTCGAGCCGTTGTAGTCCCCCGATGGGCCATGAGCCGTTGTAGTCCCCCTATTGTTGTCAGTCCCCTGATGAGCTGCTTACCATGTCAGTCCCCTGATGTAAGGCCGCCCATTGGGGGACTGACAAGGCAAGCAGCCCGTCGAGTGACAAGCACCGGAGGCGGACCACGGCAAGATGGGTTCTTGCCGCTGTAGTCCCCCGATGGGCCTCGAGCCGTTGTAGTCCCCCGATGGGCCTCGAGCCGTTGTAGTCCACCGATGGGCCTCGAGCTGTTGTAGTCTCGCGATGGGCCTCGAGCCGTTGTAGTCCCCCGATGGGCCTCGAGCCAATGTAGTCCCCCGATGGGCCTCGAGCCGTTGTAGTCCTCCGATGGGCCTCGAGCCGTTGTAGTCCCCCGATGGGCCTCGAGCCGTTGTAGTCCCCCGATGGGCCTCGAGCCGTTGTAGTCCCCCGATGGGCCTCGAGCCGTTGTAGTCCCCCGATTGGCCTTGAGCCGTTGTAGTCCCCCGATGGGCCTCAAGCCGTTGTAGTCCCCCGATGGGCCTCAAGCCGTTGTAGTCCCCCGATGGGCCTCGAGCCAATGTAGTCCCCCGATGGGCCTCTAGCCGTTGTAGTCCTCCACCCGTTGTAGTCCCCCGATGGGCCTCTACCCGTAGTAGTCCCCGGATGGGCCTATATTGTTTTTAGGTATGGGCGCAGAGTGACGGCTCGGACCAAGGGTGCAGATTGACGGCTCGGACAAAGGACGCAGGGTGACTGCTCGGACCAAGGGCGCAGGGTGACGGCTCTGACCAAGGGCGCAGGGTGACGGCTCTGACCAAGGGCGCAGGGTGACGGCTCTGACCAAGGGCGCAGGGTGACGGCTCTGACCAAGGGCGCAGGGTGACGGCTCTGACCAAGGGCGCAGGGTGACGGCTCGGACCAAGGGCGCAGGGTGACGGCTCTGACTAAGGGCGCAGGGTGACGGCTCGGATCAAGGGCACAGGGTGACGGCTCGGACCGAGGGCGCAGGGTGACGGCTCGGACCAAGGGCGCAGGGTGACGGCTCGAACCAAGGGCGCAGGGTGACGGCTCGAACCAAGGGCGCAGGGTGACGGCTCGGACCAAGGTCGCAGGGTGACGGCTCGGACCAAGGGTGCAGGGTGACGGCTCGACCAAGGGCGCAGGGTGACGGCTCGGACCAAGGGCGCAGGGTGACGGCTCGGAACAAGGGCGCAGGGTGACGGCTCGGACCAAGGGCGCAGGGTGACGGCTCGGACCAAGGGCGCAGGGTGACGGCTCGGACCAAGGGCGCAGGGTGACGGCTCGGACCAAGGGCGCAGGGTGACGGCTCGGACCAAGGGCGCAGGGTGACGCCTCGGGCCAAGGGCGCTGGGTGACGCCTCGGACTAAGGGCGCTGGGTGAAGCCTCGGGCGCAGAGTGACGGCTCAGACCAAGGGCGCAGGGTGACAGCTCGGATCAAAAGCGCTGGGTGAAGGCTCGGACCAAGGGCGCTAGGTGACGGCTCGGAACAAGGGTGCAGGGTGAAGCCTCGGACCAAGGGTGCAGGGTGACGCCTCGGACCAAGGGCGCTGGGTGACGCTTCAGACCAAGGGCGCTGGGTGAAGCCTCGGGCGCAGAGTGACGGCTCAGACCAAGGGCGCAGGGTGACAGCTCGGATCAAAAGCGCTGGGTGAAGGCTCGGACCAAGGGCGCTAGGTGACGGCTCGGAACAAGGGCGCAGGGTGAAGCCTCGGACCAAGGGTGCAGGGTGAAGCCTCGGACCAAGGGTGCAGAGTGACGCCTTGGACCAAGGGCGCTGGGTGACGCTTCAGACCAAGGGCGCTGGGTGAAGCCTCGGGCGCAGAGTGCCGGCTCGGACCAAGGGCGCAGGGTGCCGGCTCGGACCAAGGGCGCAGGGTGACGGCTCGGACCAAGGGCGCAGGGTGACGGCTCGGACCAAGGGCGCAGGGTGACGGCTCAGACCAAGGGCACAGGGTGACGGCTCGGATCAAAGGCGCTGGGTGACGACTCGGATCAAAGGCGCTGGGTGACGGCTCGGATCAAAGGCGCTGGGTGACGGCTTGGACCAAGGGCGCTGGGTGACGGCTCGGACCAAGGGCGCAGGGTGAAGTCTCGGACCAAGGGCGCTGGGTGACGGCTCGGACCAAGGGTGCAGGGTGAAGCCTCGGGCCAAGGGCGCAGGTTGACGGCTCGGACCAAGGGCGCAGGGTGACGGCTCGGACCAAGGGCGCTGGGTGACGGCTCGGACCAAGGGCGCTGGGTGACGCCTCAGGCCAAGGGCGCTGGGTGAAGCCTCGGACAAAGGGCGCAGGGTGAAGCCTCGGACCAAGGGAGCAGGGTGAAGCCTCGGACCAAGGGAGCAGATTGATGGCTCGGACCAACGGCGCAGGGTGACGGCTCGGACCAACGGCGCAGGGTGATGGCTCGGACCAAGGGCACAGGGTGACGGCTTGGATCAAAGGCGCTGGGTGATGCCTCGGACCAAGGGCGCAGGGTGAAGCCTCAGACCAAGGGCGCAGGGTGAAACCTCGGACCAAGGGCAAAGTTGACGGCTCGGACCAAGGGCGCAGGGTGACGGCTCGGACCAAGGGCGCAGGGTGACGGCTCGGACCAAGGGCGCAGGGTGACGGCTCGGACCAAGGGCGCTGGGTGACGGCTCGGACCAAGGGCGCTGGGTGAAGCCTCGGACCAAGGGCGCTGGGTGAAGCCTCGGACCAAGGGCGCTGGGTGAAGCCTCGGACCAAGGGCGCAGGGTGAAGCCTCGGACCAAGGGCGCAGGGTGAAGGCTCGGACCAAGGACGCAGGTTGACGGCTCGGACCAAGGGCGCAGGGTGACGGCTCGGACCAAGGGCGCAGGGTGACGCCTCGGACCAAGGGCGCTGGGTGACGCTTCGGACCAAGGGCGCTGGGTGAAGCCTCGGGCGTAGAGTGCCGGCTCGGACCAAGGGCGCAGGGTGCCGGCTCGGACCAAGGGCGCAGGGTGCCGGCTCGGACCAAGGGCGCAGGGTGCTGGCTCGGACCAAGGGCGCTGGGTGACGCCTCGGACCAAGGGCGCTGGGTGACGCCTCGGACCAAGGGCGCTGGGTGAAGCCTCGGACCAAGGGCGCTGGGTGAAGCCTCGGACCAAGGGCGCTGGGTGAAGCCTCGGACCAAGGGCGCTGGGTGAAGCCTCGGACCAAGGGCGCTGGGTGAAGCCTCGGACCAAGGGCGCTGGGTGAAGCCTCGGACCAAGGGCGCTGGGTGAAGCCTTGGGCGCAGGGTGACGGCTCGGTCCAAGAGCGCAGGGTGACGGCTCGGACCAAGGGCGCAGGGTGACGGCTCGGACCAAGGGCGCTGGGTGAAGCCTCGGACCAAGGGCGTTGGTTGAAGCCTCGGACCAAGGGCGCTGGGTGACGGCTCGGACCAAGGGTGCAGGGTGACGGCTCGGACCAAGGGCGCTGGGTGACGGCTCGGACCAAGGGCGCAGGGTGACGGCTCGGACCAAGGGCGCAGGGTGACGGCTCGGACCAAGGGCGCAGGGTGACGGCTCGGACCAAGGGCGCTGGGTGAAGCCTCGGACCAAGGGCGCTGGTTGAAAACTCGGACCAAGGGCGCTGGGTGACGGCTCGGACCAAGGGCGCAGGGTGACGGCTCGGACCAAGGGCGCTGGGTGACGGCTCGGACCAAGGGCGCAGGGTGACGGCTCGGACCAAGGGCGCAGGGTGACGGCTCGGACCAAGGGCGCAGGGTGACGGCTCGGACCAAGGGCGCAGGGTGACGGCTCGGACCAAGGGCGCAGGGTGACGGCTCGGACCAAGGCGCTGGGTGAAGCCTCGGACCAAGGGCGCTGGGTGAAGCCTCGGACCAAGGGTGCTGGGTGAAGCCTCGGACCAAGGGCGCTGGGTGAAGCCTTGGGCGCAGGGTGACGGCTCGGTCCAAGGGCGCAGGGTGACGGCTCGGACCAAGGGCGCAGGGTGACGGCTCGGACCAAGGGCGCAGGGTGACGGCTCGGACCAAGGGCGCTGGGTGAAGCCTCGGACCAAGGGCGCTGGTTGAAGCCTCGGACCAAGGGCGCTGGGTGACGGCTCGGACCAAGGGCGCAGGGTGACGGCTCGGACCAAGGGCGCAGGGTGACGGCTCGGACCAAGGGCGCAGGGTGACGGCTCGGACCAAGGGCTCTGGGTGAAGGCTCGGACCAAAGGCACTGGGTGACGGCTCGGACCAAGGGCGCGTGGTGATGCCTCGGACCAAGGGCGCGTGGTGAAGCCTCGGACCAAGGGCGCGTGGTGAAGCCTCGGACCAAGGGCGCGTGGTGAAGCCTCGGACCAAGGGCGCTGGGTGACGGCTCGGACCGAGCGCGCTGGGTGAAGCCTCGGACCGAGGGCGCGTGGTGAAGCCTCGGACCGAGGGCGCGTGGTGAAGCCCCGGACCGAGGGCGCGTGGTGAAGCCCCGGACCGAGGGCGCTGGGTGACGGCTCGGACCAAGGGCGCTGGGTGACGGCTCGGACCAAGGGCGCTGGGTGACGGCTCCGACCAAGGGCGCTGGGTGACGGCTCGGACCAAGGGCGCTGGGTGACGGCTCGGACCAAGGGCGCGTGGTGAAGCCTCGGACCAAGGGCGCGTGGTGAAGCCTCGGACCAAGGGCGCGTGGTGAAGCCTCGGACCAAGGGCGCGTGGTGAAGCCTCGGACCAAGGGCGGGGGGTGAAGCCTCGGACCAAGGGCGCAGGGTGAAGCCTCGGACCAAGGGCGCGGGGTGAAGGGCGGAAGGGTCGTACTAGAGCGCCGGTTGTTACTAAAGTCCCTCCTGGGCGCCGGTTGTAGCAAGTCCCTCCTGGGCGCCGGTTGTAGCAAGTCCCTCCTGGGCGCCGGTTGTAGCAAGTCCCTCCTGGGCGCCGGTTATAGCAAGTCCCTCCTGGGCGCCGGTTATAGCAAGTCCCTCCTGGGCGCCGGTTGTAGCAAGTCCCTCCTGGGCGCCGGTTGTAGCAAGTCCCTCCTGGGCGCCGGTTGTAGCAACTCCCTCCTGGGCGCCGGTTGTAGCAAGTCCCTCCTGGGCGCCGGTTGTAGCAAGTCCCTCCTGGGCGCCGGTTGTAAGTAAAGTACCTCCGGCCATAATTACAACATAGTGCCAGGGAGAGTTGATCCAGGGATTTATCTGACTGCCATAAGGAGTCGGGAAGGAATTTTTCCCTTTTAAGGCTAATTGGACTAGGCCTTGTAAGGTTTTTCGCCTTCCTCTGGATTAACTAGGAAATGTGCAGTTTTTTTTTCCTTTCTGATTAAAATTGGAAGTATGTATTTTCTTCACTCAAACTTAGTATTATTTGACTATGGCAGAAAGCGTTGGTGATAGGCACTCCTGCCTGGCAGGACAAGGTTCAAATCCCTGCAATGTTTGCATGCTTGTTCTTCGCCAACAATTTTCCATATACATTACCAACACAATACTGTCAATATTTTTGTGTTTGGTCTCAAACCAGGTCGCTGTTTGTAGTTTTGGACCAGGGAGCTGTTTGAAGTCTCGGACCAGGGCGCTGTTTGTAGTTTTGGACCAGGGCGCTATGTGTTGGAAGTCTCGGACCAGGGCGCTGTATGTTTGAAATCTCGCACCGGGGCGCTGTTTGTTTGTAGTCTCGAAGCAGACCGCTGTTTGTAGTCTCGGACCAGGGCGCTGTTTGTTTGAAGTCTCGGACCAGGGCGCTGTTTGTTTGAAGTCTCGGACCAGGGCGCTGTTTGTAGTCTCGGACCAGGGCGCTATTTGTTTGAAGTCTCAGACCAGGGCGCTGTTTGTTATTAGTCTCGGACCAGGGCGCTGTTTGTTTGTAGTCTCGAACCAGGGCGCTGTTTGTTTGTAGTCTCGGACCAGGGCGCTGTTTGTTTGTAGTCTCGGACCAGGGCGCTGTTTGTTTGTAGTCTCGGACCAGGGTGCTATTTGTTTGAAGTCTCGGACCAGGGCGCTGTTTGTAGTCTCGGACCATGGCGCTGTTTGTTTCAAGTCTCGGACCAGGGCGCTGTTTATTTGAAGTATCGGACCAGGGCGCTATTTGTTTGAAGTCTCGGACCAGGGCGCTGCAGGGGGCTCTTTGTGTGAACTCTCGAACCAGGGCGCTGTTTGTTTGAAGTCTCGGACCAGGGCTCTGCTTCTTTGAACTCTCGGACCAGGGCGCTGTGTGTGTGAATTCTCGGACCGGGGCGCTGTTTGTTTGAAGTCTCGGAGCGGGGCGCTGTTTGTTTGAAGTCTCAGACCGTGGCGCTGTTTGCTTGAAGTCTCGAACCAGGGCGCTGTTTGTTTGAAATCTCGGACCAGGGCGCTGTTTGTTTGTAGTCTGGGACCAGGGCGCTGTTTGTTTAAGTCTCGGACCAGGGCGCTATGTGTTCGTAGTCTCGGACCAGGGCGCTGTATTGTTTGAAATCTCGCACCGGGGTGTTGTTTGTTTGTAGTCTCGGACTAGGGTGCTGTTTGTAGACTCGGACCAGGGCGCTGTTTGTAGTCTCGGACCGGGGCGCTGCAGGGGACTCTTTGAGTGAACTCTCGAACCAGGGCCCTGTTTGTTACTAGTCTCAGACCAGGGCGCTGTTTGTTATTAGTCTCAGACCAGGGCGCTGTTTGTTTGTAGTCTCGAACCAGGGCGCTGTTTGTTTGTAGTCTCGGACCAGGGCGCTGTTTGTTTGTAGTCTCGGACCAGGGCGCTGTTTGTTTGTAGTCTCGGACCAGGGCGCTGTTTATTTGCAGTCTCGGACCAGGGTGCTATTTGTTTGAAGTCTCGGACCAGGGCGCTGTTTGTAGTCTCGGACCATGGCGCTGTTTGTTTCAAGTCTCGGACCAGGGCGCTGTTTATTTGAAGTATCGGACCAGGGCGCTATTTGTTTGAAGTCTCGGACCAGGGCGCTGCAGGGGGCTCTTTGTGTGAACTCTCGAACCAGGGCGCTGTTTGTTTGAAGTCTCGGACCAGGGCTCTGCTTCTTTGAACTCTCGGACCAGGGCGCTGTGTGTGTGAATTCTCGGACCGGGGCGCTGTTTGTTTGAAGTCTCGGAGCGGGGCGCTGTTTGTTTGAAGTCTCAGACCGTGGCGCTGTTTGCTTGAAGTCTCGAACCAGGGCGCTGTTTGTTTGAAATCTCGGACCAGGGCGCTGTTTGTTTGTAGTCTGGGACCAGGGCGCTGTTTGTTTAAGTCTCGGACCAGGGCGCTATGTGTTCGTAGTCTCGGACCAGGGCGCTGTATTGTTTGAAATCTCGCACCGGGGTGTTGTTTGTTTGTAGTCTCGGACTAGGGTGCTGTTTGTAGACTCGGACCAGGGCGCTGTTTGTAGTCTCGGACCGGGGCGCTGTTTGTTTTTAGTCTTGGACCAGGGCGCTGCAGGGGACTCTTTGAGTGAACTCTCGAACCAGGGCCCTGTTTGTTTGAAGTCTCGGACCAGGGCGCTATTTGTTTGAAGTCTCGGACCAGGGCACGGTTTGTTTGAAGTCTCGGACCAGGGCGCTGTTTGTTATTAGTCTCGGACCAGAGCGCTGTTTGTTTGTAGTCTCGGACCAGGGCGCTGTTTGTTTGTAGTCTCGGACCAGACTGCTATTTGTTTGTCGTCTCAGATCAGGGCGCCGTTTGTTTGAAGTCTCAGACTAGGGCACTATTTGAGAAGTCTCCGACCAGGGCGCTGTTTGTGTGAAGTCTCAGACCAGGGCGCTGTTTGTGTGAAGTCTCCGACCAGGGCGCTGTTTGTGTGAAGTCTCCGACCAGGGCGCTGTTTGTAGTCTCAGACCAGGGTGCTGTTTGTAGTCTTAGACCATGGTGCTGTTTGTTTGTAGTCTCGGACGAGGGCGCTGATTGTAGTCTCGGACCATGGCGCTGTTTGTTTTTAGCCTCGGACCAGGGCGCTGTTTGTTTGAAGTCTCGGACCGTGGTGCTGCAGGGCACTGTTTGTGTGAAGTCTCGAACCAGGGCGCTGTTTGTAGTTTTGGACCAGGGCGCTGTTTGCTTGAAGTCTCGTACCTGGGAGCTGTTTGGAGTCTCGGAGCAGGGCGCAGGGCGATGGGCCTTGAGCCGTTGTAGTCCCCCGATGGGCATTTATCCGTTGTAGTCCCCCGATGGGCATTTATCCGTTGTAGTCCCCCGATGGGCATCGAGCCGTTGTAGTCCCCCGATGGGCCTCGAGCCGTTGTAGTCCCCCGATGGGCCTTGAGCCGTTGTAGTCCCCCTATTGATGTCAGTCCCCTGATGGGCTGCTTACCATGTCAGTCCCCCGATGTAAGGCCGCCCATTGGGCGACTGACGAGGAGAGCAGCCCGTTGAGTGACAAGCACACGAGGCGGACCACGGCAAGCTGGGTTCTTGCCGTTGTAGTCCCCGATGGGCCTCTAGCCGTTGTAGTCCCCGATGGGCCTCTAGCTGTTGTAGTCCCCCGATGGGCCTCGAGCCGTTGTAGTCCCCCGATGGGCCTCGAGCCGTTGTAGTCCCCCGATGGGCCTCGAGCCGTTGTAGTCCCCCGATGGGCCTCGAGCCGTTGTAGTCCCCCAATGGGCCTTGAGCCGTTGTAGTCCCCCGATGGGCCTCGAGCCGTTGTAGTCCCCCTATTGTTGTCAGTCCCCTGATGGGCTGCTTACCATGTCAGTCCCCCGATGTAAGGCCGCCCATTGGGCGACTGACGAGGAGAGCAGCCCGTTGAGTGACAAGCACAGGAGGCGGACCATGGCAAGCTGGGTTCTTGCCGTTGTAGTCCCCCGATGGGCCTCGAGCCGTTGTAGTCCACCGATGGGCCTCGAGCCGTTGTCCCCCAATGGGCCTCGAGCCGTTGTAGTCCCCCGATGAGCCTCAAACCGTTGTAGTCCCCCGATGAGCCTCGAGCCGTTGTAGTCCCCCGATGGGCGGCGAGCCGTTGTAGTCCCCGATGGGCCTCGAGCTGTTGTAGTCCCTGGATGGGCCTCGAGCCATTGTAGTCCCCGATGGGCCTCGAGCTGTTGTAGTCCCCTGATGGGCCTCGAGCTGTTGAAGTCCCCCGATGGGCCTCGAGCTGTTGTAGTCCTCCGATGGGCCTCGAGCTGTTGTAGTCCCCCGATGGGCCTCGAGCCGTTGTAGTCCCCCGATGGGCCTCGAGCCGTTGTAGTCCCCCGGCGGGGCCTCGAGCCGTTGTATTCCCCCGATGGGCCTCGAGCCGTTGTAGTCCCCCGATGGGCCTCGAGCCGTTGTAGTCCCCCGATGGGCCTCGAGCCGTTGTAGTCCCCCGATGGGCCTCGAGCCGTTGTAGTCCCCCGATGGGCCTCGAGCCGTTGTAGTCCCCCGATGGGCCTCGAGCCGTTGTAGTCCCCCGATGGGCCTCAAGCTGTTATAGTCCCCCTATTGATGTCAGTCCCCTGATTGGCTGCTTGCCATGTCAGTCCCCCGATGTAAGGCCGCCCATTGGGGGACTGACAAGGCAAGCAGCCCGTCGAGTGACAAGCACAAGAGGCGGACCACGGCAAGCCGTTGTAATCCTCCGATGGGCCTCGAGCCGTTGTAGTCCCCCGATGGGCCTCGAGCCATTGTAGTCCCCCGATGGGCCTCGAGCCGTTGTAGTCCCCCGATGGGCCTTGAGCTGTTGTAGTCCCCCGATGGGCCTCGAGCTGTTGTAGTCCCCCGATGGGCCTCGAGCCGTTGTAGTCCCCCGATGGGCCTCGAGCCGTTGTAGTCCCCCGATGGGCCTCGAGTCATTGTAGTCCCTCCTATTGTTGTCAGTCCTCTGATGGGCTGCTTACCATGTCAGTCCCCCGATGTAAGGCCGCCCATTGGGGGACTGACAAGGCAAGCAGCCCGTTGAGTGACAAGCACAGGAGGCGGACCACGGCAAGCTGGGTTCTTGCCGTTGTAGTCACCCGATGGGCTTTGAGCCGTTGTAGTCCCCTGATGGGCCTCGAGCCGTTGTAGTCCCCCGATGGGCCTCGAGACGTTGTAGTCCCCCGATGGGTCTCGAGCCGTTGTCGTCCCCCGATGGGCCTTCGAGCCGTTGTAGGTAAGTACCTGTTTTCATTTTTGGGATGCAGGTGCGGGCTGCTCTTCCCGGCGCTGGCCACGCTTGGGGGGGATCGCCTTTACCTCCCAGCCACCCCCTCTGGGATGCCGCTGTGGTTTCCAGGCAGAGAGAGCTTGGGGCCCCACGGCACCCCGGTTGTATGGGAGCATTGGGAAGCCTCCCCGTGGCGCTCTTGGATAGTGCTAATGTAGCATGAACTAATTCCCTGATGGGCCTCTTGCCGGTTTAGTCCCCCGATGAGCCTCTTGCTGTTGTAGTCCCCCGATGAACCTCTAGCCGTAGTAGTTCCCCGATGGGCCTTTTGCAGTTGTAGTCCCCCGATGGGCCTCGAGCCGTTGTAGTCCCCCGATGGGCCTCGAGCCGTTTTAGTCCCCCGATGGGCCTCGAGCCGTTGTAGTCCCCCGATGGGCCTCGAGCTGCTGTAGTCCCCCGATGGGCAACGAGCCGTTGTAGTCCCCCTATTGTTGTCAGTCCCCTGATGGGCTGCTTACCTTGTCAGTCCCCCGAGGTAAGGCCGCCCATTGGGGGACTGATAAGGCAAGTAGCCCGTCGAGTGACAAGCACAGGAGGCGGACCACGGCAAGATGGGTTCTTGCTGTTGTAGTCCCCCGATGGGCCTCGAGCCATTGTAGTCCCTCGATGGGCCTCGAGCCGTTGTAATCCCTCGATAGGCCTCGAGCCGTTGTATTCCCTCTAATGGGCCATGAGCCGTTGTAGTCCCCCGATGGGCCTCGAGCCGTTGTAGTCCCCCTCTTTTGTCAGTCCCCTGATGGGCTGCTTAACATTGCAGTCCCCCGATGTAAGGCCGCCCATTGGGAGACTGACAAGGCAAGCAGCCCATTGAGTGACAAGCACAGGAGGCGGACTACGGCAAGATGGGTTCTTGCCATTGTAGTCCCCATTGGGCCTCGAGCCGTTGTAGTCCCCCGATGGGCCTCGAGCCATTGTAGTCCCCCTATTGTTGTCAGTCCCCTGATTGGCTGCTTACCATGTCAGTACCCCGATGTAAGGCCGCCCATTGGGGGACTGACAAGGCAAGCAGCTTGTCAAGTGACAAGCACAGGAGGCGGAGCACGGCAAGATGGGTTCTTGCCATTGTAGTCCCCCGATGGGCCTCGAGCCGTTGTAGTCCCCCGATGGGCCTCGAGCCATTGTAGATCCCCGATGGGCCTCGAGCTGTTGTAGCCCCCCTATTGTTGTCAGTCCCCTGATGGGCTGCTTACCATGTCTGTCCCCCGATGTAAGGCCGCCCATTGGGGGACTGACAAGGCAAGCATCCCGTTGAGTGACAAGCACAGGAGGCGGACCACGGCCAGCTGGGTTCTTGCCGTTGTAGTCCCCCGACGGGCCTCGAGCCGTTGTAGTCCCCGATGGGCCTCAAACCGTTGTAGTCCCCCGATGGGCCTCGAACTGTTGTAGTCCCCCTATTGTTGTCAGTCCCCTGATGGGCTGCTTACCATGTCAGTCCCCCGATGTAAGGCCGCCCATTGGGAGACTGACAAGGCAAGCAGCCCGTTGAGTGACAAGCACATGAGGCGGACTACGGCAAGATGGGTTCTTGCCATTGTAGTCCCCGTTGGGCCTCGAGCCACTGTAGTCCCCCGATGGGCCTCGAGCCGTTGTAGTCCCCCGATGGGCCTCGAGCCATTGTAGTCCCCCGATGGGCCTTGAGCCATTGTAGTCCCCCGATGGGCCTCGAGCCGTTGTAGTCCCCGATGGGCCTCGAGCCGTTGTAGTCCCCCGATGGGCCTCGAGCTGTTGTAGTCCCCCTATTGTTGTCAGTTCCCTGATGGGCTGCTTACCATGTCTGTCCCCCGATGTAAGGCCGCCCATTGGGGGACTGACAAGGCAAGCAGCCCGTTGAGTGACAAGCACAGGAGGCGGACCACGGCAAGCTGGGTTCTTGCCGTTGTAGTCCCCCGACGGGCCTCGAACCGTTGTAGTCCCCCGATGGGCATCGAGCCATTGTAGTCCACCGATGGGCCTCGAGCCGTTGTAGTCCCCCGATGGGCATCGAGCCGTTGTAGTCCCCCGATGGGCCTCGAGCCCCTGTAGTCCGCAGATGGGCCTCGAGCCGTTGTAGTCCCCCGGTGGGCCTCGAGCCGTTGTAGTCCCCCGATGGGCCTCGAGCCGTTGTAGTCCCCCGATGGGCCTCGAGCCGTTGTAGTCCCCCGATGGGCCTCGAGCCGTTGTAGTCCCCCGATGGGCTTCGAGTCGTTGTAGTACCCCGATGGGCCTCAAGCCGTTATAGTCCCCCTATTGATGTCAGTCCCCTGATGGGCTGCTTGCCATGTCAGTCCCCCGATGTAAGGCCGCCCATTGGGGGACTGACAAGGCAAGCAGCCCGTCGAGTGACAAGCACAGGAGGCGGACCACGGCAAGCTGGGTTCTTGCCGTTGTAGTCCCCCGATGGGCCTCTAGCCTTTGTACTCCCCCGATAGGCCTCGAGCCGCTGTAGTCCTCCGATGGTCCTCGAGCCGTTGTAGTCCTCCGATGGGCATCGAGCTGTTGTAGTCCCCCGATGGGCCTCGAGCCGTTGTAGTCCTCAGATGGGCCTCGAGCCGTTGTAGTCCCCCTATTGTTGTCAGTCCCCTGATGGGCTGCTTACCATGTCAGTCCCCTGATGTAAGGCCGCCCATTGGGGGACTGACAAGGCAAGCAGCCCGTCGAGTGACAAGCACAGGAGGCGGACCACGGCAAGATGGGTTTTTGCCGCTGTAGTCCCCCGATGGGCCTCGAGCCGTTGTAGTCCCCCGATGGGCCTCGAGCCATTGTAGTCCACCGATGGGCCTCGAGCCGTTGTAGTCCACCGATGGGCCTCGAGCCGTTGTAGTCCCGCGATGGGCCTTGAGCCGTTGTAGTCCCCCAATGGGCCTCAAACCGTTGTAGTCCCCCGATGGGCCTCGAGCCGTTGTAGTCCCCCGATGGGCCTCGAGCCATTGTAGTCCCCTGATGGGCCTCGAGCGTTGTAGTCCCCTGATGGGCCTCGAGCCGTTGTAGTCCCCCGATGGGCCTCGAGCCGTTGTAGTCCCCCGATGGGCCTCGAGCCGTTGTAGTCCCCCGATGGGCCTCGAGCCAATGTAGTCCCCTGATGGGCCTCTAGCCATTGTAGTCCTCCGATAGGCCTCTACCCGTTGTAGTCCCCCGATGGGCTTCTAGCCGTAGTAGTCCCCGGATGGGCCTATATTGTTTTTAGGTATGGGCACAGAGTGACGGCTCGGACCAAGGGGGCAGAGTGACGGCTCGGACCAAGGGCGCAGGGTGACGGCTCGGACCAAGGGCGCAGGGTGACGGCTCGGACCAAGGGCGCAGGGTAACGGCTCGGACCAAGGGCGCAGGGTGACGGCTCTGACCAAGGGCGCAGGGTGACAGCTCTGACCAAGGGCGCAGGGTGACGGCTCGGACCAAGGGCGCAGGGTGACGGCTCGGACCAAGGGCGCAGGGTGACGGCTCGGACCAAGGGCGCAGGGTGATGGCTCGGACCAAGGGTGCAGGGTGACGGCTCGGACCAAGGGCGCAGGGTGACGGCTCGGACCAAGGGCGCAGGGTGACACCTCGGACCAAGGGCGCTGGGTGACGCCTTGGACCAAGGGCGCTGAGTGAAGCCTCGGGCGCAGAGTGACGGCTCAGACCAAGGGCGCAGGGTGATGGCTCGGACAAAGGGCGCAGGGTGACGGCTCGGACAAAGGGCGCAGGGTGACGGCTCGGATCAAAGGTGCTGGGTGACGGCTCGGACCAAGGGCGCAGGGTGAAGCCTCGGACCAAGGGTGCTGGGTGAAGCCTCGGACCAAGGGTGCTGGGTGAAGCCTCGGACCAAGGGCGCTGGGTGACGCTTCAGACCAAGGGCGCTGGGTGAAGCCTCGGGCGCAGAGTGCCGGCTCGGACCAAGGGCGCAGGGTGACGGCTCGGACCAAGGGCGCAGGGTGACGGCTCAGACCGACGGCTCGGACCAAATGCACAGGGTGACGGCTCGGACCAAAGGTGCTGGGTGACGGCTCGGACCAAGGGCGCTGGGTGACGGCTCGGACCAAGGGCGCTGGGTGATATCTCGGACCAAGGGCGCAGGGTGAAGTCTCGGACCAAGGGCGCAGGGTGAAGTCTCGGACCAAGGGCGCTGGGTGACGGCTCGGACCAAGGGTGCAGGGTGAAGCCTCGGACCAAGGGCGCTGGGTGACGCCTCGGACCAAGGGCGCTGGGTGAAGCCTCGGGCACGGAGTGACGGCTCAGACCAAGGGCGCAGGGTGACGGCTTGGACCAAGGGCGCAGGGTGACGGCTCGGACCAAGGGCGCAGGGTGATGGCTCGAACCAAGGGTGCTGGGTGAAGCCTCAGACCAAGGGCACAGGTTGACGGCTCGGACCAAGGGCGCTGGGTGACGGCTCAGACCAAGGGCGCAGGGTGACGGCTCAGACCAAGGGCGCAGGGTGACGGCTCGGACCAAGGGCGCTGGGTGAAGCCTCGGGCGTAGAGTGCCGGCACGGACCAAGGGCGCAGGGTGATGGCTCGGACCAAGGGCGCAGGGTGATGGCTCGGACCAAGGGCGCAGGGTGACGGCTCGGGCGCAGGGTGACGGCTCGGACCAAGGGCGCAGGGTGACGGCTCGGTCCAAGGGCGCAGGGTGGCGGCTCGGACCAAGGGTGCAGGGTGACGGCTCGGACCAAGGGCGCAGGGTGACGGCTCGGACCAAGGGCGCTGGGTGATGGCTCGGACCAAGGGCGCTGGGTGACGGCTCGGACCAAGGGCGCAGGGTGAAGCCTCGGACCAAGGGCGCTGGGTGAAGCCTCGGACCAAGGGCGCAGTGTGAAGCCTCGGACCAAGGGCGCAGGTTGACGGCTCAGACCAAGGGCGCAGGGTGACGGCTCGGACCAAGGGCGCAGGGTGACGGCTCGGACCAAGGGCGCAGGGTGACGGCTCGGACCAAGGGCGCAGGGTGACGGCTCGGACCAAGGGCGCTGGGTGGCGGCTCGGACCAAGTGTGCTGGGTGAAGCCTCGGACCAAGGGCGCTGGGTGGCGGCTCGGACCAAGTGCGCTGGGTGAAGCCTCGGACCAAGGGAGCTGGGTGAAGCCTCGGACAATGGGCGCAGGGTGAAGCCTCGGACAATGGGCGCAGGGTGAAGCCTCGGACCAAGGGCGCAGGTTGACGCTCGGACCTAAGGGCGCAGGGTGATGGCTCGGACCAAGGGCGCAGGGTGACGGCTCGGACCAAGGGCGCAGTGTGACGGCTCGGACCAAGGGCGCAGGGTGACGGCTCGGACCAAGGGCGCAGGGTGACGCCTCGGACCAAGGGCGCAGGGTGACGCCTCGGACCAAGGGCGCTGGGTGACGCTTCGGACCAAGGGCGCTGGGTGAAGCCTCAGGCGTAGAGTGCCGGCTCGGACCAAGGGCGCAGGGTGCCGGCTCGGACCAAGGGCGCAGGGTGCCGGCTCGGACCAAGGGCGCCGGCTCGGACCAAGGGCGCAGGGTGACGGCTCGGACCAAGGGCGCAGGGTGACGGCTCGGACCAAGGGCGCAGGGTGACGGCTCGGACCAAGTGTGCAGGGTGACTGCTCGGACCAAGGGCGCAGGGTGACGGCTCGGACCAAGGGCGCAGGGTGACGGCTCGGTCCAAGGGCGCTGGGCGACGCCTCAGGCGCAGAGTGACGGCTCGGACCAAGGGCACAGGGTGACGGCTCGGACCAAGGGCACTGGGTGACGGCTCGGACCAAGGGCGCTGGGTGAAGCCTCGGACCAAGGGCGCTGGGTGACGGCTAGGACCAAGGGCGCCTGGTGTGACGGCTCGGACCAAGGGCGCTGTGTGACGGCTCGGACCAAGGGCGCAGGGTGAAGCCTCGGACCAAGGGCGCGTGGTGAAGCCTCGGACCAAGGGCGCGTGGTGAAGCCTCGGACCAAGGGCGCGTGGTGAAGCCTCGGACCAAGGGCGCGTGGTGAAGCCTCGGACCAAGGGCGCGTGGTGAAGCCTCGGACCAAGGGCGCGTGGTGAAGCCTCGGACCAAGGGCGCGTGGTGAAACCTCGGACCAAAGGCGCGTGGTGAAACCTCGGACCAAAGGCGCGTGGTGAAGCCTCGGACCAAGGGCGCGTGGTGAAGCCTCGGACCAAGGCGCGTGGGTGAAGCCTCGGACCAAGGGCGCGTGGTGAAGCCTCGGACCAAGGGCGCGTGGTGAAGCCTCGGACAAAGGCGCGTGGTAAAACCTCGGACCAAAGGCGCGTGGTGAAGCCTCGGACCAAGGGCGCGTGGTGAAGCCTCGGACCAAGGGCGCGTGGTGAAGCCTCGGACCAAGGGCGCGTGGTGAAGCCTCGGACCAAGGGCGCGTGTTGAAGCCTCGGACCAAGGCCGCGTGGTGAAGCCTCGGACCAAGGGCGCGTGGTGAAGCCTCGGACCAAGGGCGCGTGGTGAAGCATCGGACCAAGGGCGCGTGGTGAAGCCTCGGACCAAGGGCGCTGGGTGACGGCTCGGACCAAGGGCGCAGGGTGACGGCTCGGACCAAGGGCGCAGGGTGACGGCTCGGACCAAGGGTGCAGGGTGATGGCTCGGACCAAGGGCGCGGGGTGAAGCTTCAGACCAAGGGCGCGGGGTGAATCCTCGGACCAAGGGCGCGGGGTGAATGGCGGAAGGGTCGTACTAGAGCGCCGGTTGTTACTAAAGTCCCTCCTGGGCGCCGGTTGTTACTAAAGTCCCTCCTGGGCGCCGGTTGTAACAAGTCCCTCCTGGGCGCCGGTTGTAACAAGTCCCTCCTGGGCGCCGGTTGTAACAAGTCCCTCTGGGCGCCGGTTGTAACAAGTCCCTCCTGGGCGCCGGTTTTAACAAGTCCCTCCTGGGCGCCGGTTGTAACAAGTCCCTCCTGGGCGCCGGTTGTAACAAGTCCCTCCTGGGCGCCGGTTTTAACAAGTCCCTCCTGGGCGCCGGTTTTAACAAGTCCCTCCTGGGCACCGGTTGTAACAAGTCCCTCCTGGGCGCCGGTTGTAACAAGTCCCTTCTGGGCGCCGGTTGTAACAAGTCTCTCCTGGGCGCCGGTTGTAACAAGTCCCTCCTGGGCGCCGGTTGTAGCAAGTCCCTCCTGGGCGCCGGTTGTAGCAAGTCCCTCCTGGGCGCCGGTTGTAGCAAGTCCCTCCTGGGTGCCGGTTGTAGCAAGTCCCTCCTGGGCGCCGGTTGTAGCAAGTCCCTCCTGGGCGCCGGTTGTAGCAAGTCCCTCCTGGGCGCCGGTTGTAAGTAAAGTACCTCCGGCCATAATTACAACATAGTGCCAGGGAGAGTTGATCCAGGGATTTATCTGACTGCCATAAGGAGTCGGGAAGGAATTTTTCCCTTTTAAGGCTAATTGGACTAGGCCTTGTAAGGTTTTTCGCCTTCCTCTGGATTAACTAGGAAATGTGCAGTTTTTTTTTCCTTTCTGATTGAAATTGGAAGTATGTATTTTCTTCACTCAAACTTAGTATTATTTGACTATGGCAGAAAGCGTTGGTGATAGGCACTCCTGCCTGGCAGGACAGGGTTCAAATCCCTGCAATGTTTGCATGCTTGTTCTTCGCCCACAATTTTCCATATATATTACCAACACAATTCTGTAAATATTTTTGTGTTTGGTCTCGAACCAGGTCGCTGTTTGTAGTTTTGGACCAGGGCGCTGTTTATTTGAAGTCTCGGACCAGGGCGCTGTTTGTAGTTTTGGACCAGGGCGCTGTTTGTTTGAAGTCTCGGACCAGGGCGCTATGTGTTCGTAGTCTCGGACCAGGGCGCTGTATGTTTGAAATCTCGCACCGGGGCGCTGTTTGTTTGTAGTCTCGAACCAGGGCGCTGTTTGTAGTCTCGGACCAGGGCGCTGTTTGTTTGAAGTCTCGGACCAGGGCGCTGTTTTTAGTTTTGGACCAGGGCGCTGTTTATTTGAAGTCTCGGACCAGGGCGCTATTTGTTTGAAGTCTCGGACCAGGGCGCTGCAGGGGGCTCTTTGTGTGAACTCTCGAACCAGGGCGCAGTTTGTTTGAAGTCTCGGACCAGGGCGCTGCTTGTTTGAACTCTCGGACCAGGGCGCTGTTTGTTTGAAGTCTCGGACCGTGGCGCTGTTTGCTTGAAGTCTCGGACCAGGGCGCAGTTTGTTTGTAGTCTCGGACGAGGGCGCTGATTGTAGTCTCGGACCATGGCGCTGTTTGTTTTTAGCCTTGGACCAGGGCGCTGTTTGTTTGAAGTCTCGGACCGTGGTGCTGCAGGGCACTGTTTGTGTAAAGTCTCGAACCAGGGCGCTGTTTGTAGTTTTGGACCAGGGTGCTGTTTGCTTGAAGTCTCGTACCTGGGCGCTGTTTGGAATCTCGGAGCAGGGCGCAGGGCGATGGGCCTCGAGCCGTTGTAGTCCCCCGATGGGCCTCGAGCCGTTGTAGTCCCCCGATGGGCATTGAGCCGTTGTAGTCCCCCGATGGGCATCGAGCCGTTGTAGTCCCCCGATGGGCCTTGAGCCGTTATAGTCCCCCTATTGATGTCAGTCCCCTGATGGGCTGCTTGCCATGTAAGTCCCCCGATGTAAGGCCGCCCATTGGGGGACTGACAAGGCAAGCAGCCCGTCGAGTGACAAGCACAGGAGGCGGACCACGGCAAGCTGGGTTCTTGCCGTTGTAGACCCCGATGGGCCTCTAGCCGTTGTAGTCCCCGATGGGCCTCTAGCCGTTGTAGTCCCCCAATGGGCCTCGAGCTGTTGTAGTCCCCCGATGGGCCTCGAGCCGTTGTAGTCCTCCGATGGGCCTTGAGCCGTTGTAGTCCCCCGATGGGCCTCGAGCCATTGTAGTCCCCCGATGGGCCTCGAGCAGTTGTAGCCCCCCGATAGGCCTCGAGCCGTTGTAGTCCCCCCAATGGGCCTCGAGCCGTTGTAGTCCCCCGATGGGCCTCGAGCCGTTGTAGTCCCCCTATTGTTGTCAGTCCCCTGATGGGCTGCTTACCATGTCAGTCCCCCCGATGTAAGGCCGCCCATTGGGCGACTGATGAGGAGAGCAGCCCGTTGAGTGACAAACACACGGAGCGAACCATGGCAAGCTGGGTTCTTGCCGTTGTAGTCCCCCGATGGGCCTCGAGCCGTTGTAGTATCCCGATGGGCCTCGAGCCGTTGTAGTCCCCCGATGGGCCTCGAGCCGTTGTAGTCCCCCGATGGGCCTCAATCTGTTGTAGTCCCCCGATGAGCCTCGAGCCGTTGTAGTCCCCCGATGGGCCGCGAGCCGTTGTAGTCCCCGATGGGCCTCGAGCCGTTGTAGTCCCCGATGGGCCTCGAGCTGTTGTAGTCCCCCCATGGGCCTCGAGCCGTTGTAGTCCCCCGATGGGCCTCGAGCTGTTGTAGTCCCCCGATGGGCCTCTAGCCATTGTAGTCCCCTGATGGGCCTCGAGCCGTTGTAGTCCCCCGATGGGCCTCGAGCCGTTGTAGTACCCCATGGGCCTTGAGCCGTTGTAGTCCCCCATGGGCCTCGAGCCGTTGTAGTCCCCCATGGGCCTCGAGCCGTTGTAGTCCCCTGATGGGCCTCGAGCCGTTGTAGTCCCCGATGGGCCTCAAGCTGTTATAGTCCCCCTATTGATGTCAGTCCCCTGTTTGGCTGCTTGCCATGTCAGTCCCCCGATGTAAGGCCGCCCATTGGGGGACTGACAAGGCAAGCAGCCCGTCGAGTGACAAGCACAGGAGGCGGACCACGGCCAGCTGGGTTCTTGCCGTTGTAGTCCCCCGATGGGCCTCGAGCCGTTGTAGTCCCCCGATGGGCCTCGAGCCGTTGTAGTCCCCCGATGGGCCTCGAGCCATTGTAGTCCCCCGATGGGCCTCGAGTTGTTGTAGTCCCCCGATGGGCCTCGAGCCGTTGTAGTCCCCCGATGGGCCTCGAGCCGTTGTAGTCCCTCCTATTGTTGTCAGTCCTCTGATGGGCTGCTTACCATGTCAGTCCCCCGATGTAAGGCCGCCCATTGGGGGACTGACAAGGCAAGCAGCCCGTTGAGTGACAAGCACAGGAGGCGGACCACGGCAAGCTGGGTTCTTGCCGTTGTATTCCCCCGATGGGCTTTGAGCCGTTGTAGTCCCTCGATGGGCCTCGAGCCGTTGTAGTCCCCCGATGGGCCTTGAGCCGTTGTAGTCCCCCGATGGGCCTCGAGCCGTTGTAGTCCCCCGATGGGTCTCGAGCCGTTGTAGTCCCCCGATGGGCCTTCGAGCCGTTGTAGGTAAGTACCTGTTTTCATTTTTGGGATGCAGGTGCGGGCTGCTCTTCCCGGCGCTGGCCACGCTTGGGGGGGATCGCCTTTACCTCCCAGCCACCCCCTCTGGGATGCTGCTGTGGTTTCCAGGCAGTGAGAGCTTGGGGCCCCACGGCACCCCGGTTGTATGGGAGCATTGGGAAACCTCCCCGTGGCGCTCCTGGATAGTGCTAATGTAGCATGAACTAATTCCCTGATGGGCCTCTTGCCGGTGTAGTCCCCCGATGATCCTCTTGCCGGTGTAGTCCCCCGATGAACCTCTAGCCGTAGTAGTTCCCCGATGGGCCTTTTGCAGTTGTAGTCCCCCGATGGGCCTCGAGCCGTTGTAGTCCCTCGATGGGCCTCGAGCCGTTGTAGTCCCCCGATGGGCTTCGAGCCGTTGTAGTCCCCCGATGGGCCTCGAGCCGTTGTAGTCCCCCGATGGGCCTCGAGCCGTTGTAGTCCCCCGATGGGCCTCGAGCCATTGTAGTCCCTCGATGGGCCTCGAGCCGTTGTAGTCCCCCGATGGGCCTCGAGCCGTTGTAGTCCCCCGATGGGCCATGAGCCGTTGTAGTCCCCCGATGGGCCTCGAGCCATTGTAGTCCCTCGATGGGCCTCGAGCCGTTGTAGTCCCCCGATGGGCCTCCAGCACTTGTAGTCCCCCGATGGGCCTCGAGCTGCTGTAGTCCCCCAAAGGGGCAACGAGCCGTTGTAGTCCCCCTATTGTTGTCAGTCCCCTGATGGGCTGCTTACCTTGTCAGTCCCCCGATGTAAGGCCGCCTATTGGGGGACTGACAAGGCAAGCAGCCCGTCGAGTGACAAGCACAGGAGGCGGACCACGGCAAGATGGGTTCTTGCCGTTGTAGTCCCCTGATGGGCCTCGAGCCGTTGTAGTCCCCCGATGGGCCTTGAGCCGTTGTAGTCCCCCGATGGGCCATGAGCCGTTGTAGTCCCCCGATGGGCCTCGAGCCATTGTAGTCCCTCGATGGGCCTCGAGCCGTTGTAGTCCCCCGATGGGCCTCGAGCCGTTGTAGTCCCCCGATGGGCCATGAGCCGTTGTAGTCCCCGATGGGCCTCGAGCTATTGTAGTCCCCCGATGGGTCTCGAGCTGTTGTAGTCCCCCTATTGTTGTCAGTCCCCTGATGGGCTGCTTACCATGTCAGTACCCCGATGTAAGGCCGCCCATTGGGGGACTGACAAGGCAAGCAGCTCGTCAAGTGACAAGCACAGGAGGCGGAGCACGGCAAGATGGGTTCTTGCCATTGTAGTCCCCCGATGGGCCTCGAGCCGTTGTAGTCCCCCGATGGGCCTCGAGCCGTTGTAGTCCCCCGATGGGCCTCGAGCCGTTGTAGTCCCCCGATGGGCCTCGAGCCATTGTAGTCCCCGATGGGCCTCGAGCCATTGTAGTCCCCCGATGGGCCTCGAGCTGTTGTAGTCCCCCTATTGTTGTCAGTTCCCTGATGGGCTGCTTACCATGTCAGTACCCCGATGTAAGGCCGCCCATTGGGGGACTGACAAGGCAAGCAGCTCGTCAAGTGACAAGAACAGGAGGCGGACCACGGCAAGATGGGTTCTTGCCATTGTAGTCCCCCGATGGGCCTCGAGCCGTTGTAGTCCCCCGATGGGCCTCAAACCGTTGTAGTCCCCCGATAGGCCTCGAGCCGTTGTAGTCCCCGATGGGCCTCGAGCCGTTGTAGTCCCCCGATGGGCCTCGAGCCGTTGTAGTCCCCCGATGGGCCTCGAGCCGTTGTAGTCCCCCGATGGGCCTCGAGCTGTTGTAGTCCCCCTATTGTTGTCAGTCCCCTGATGGGCTGCTTACCATGTCTGTCCCCCGTTGTAAGGCTGCCCATTGGGGGACTGACGAGGCAAGCAGCCCGTTGAGTGACAAGCACAGGAGGCGGACCACGGCAAGCTGGGTTCTTGCCGTTGTAGTCCCCCGACGGGCATCGAGCCGTTGTAGTCCCCCGATAGGCCTCGAGCCGTTGTAGTCCCCCGATAGGCCTCGAGCCGCTGTAGTCCCCCGATGGGCCTCGAGCCGTTGTAGTCCCCCGATGGGCCTCGAGCCGTTGTAGTCCCCCGATGGGCTTCGAGTCGTTGTAGTACCCCGATGGGCCTCAAGCCGTTATAGTCCCCCTATTGATGTCAGTCCCCTGATGGGCTGCTTGCCATGTCAGTCCCCCGATGTAAGGCCGCCCATTGGGGGACTGACAAGGCAAGCAGCCCGTCAAGTGACAAGCACAGGAGGCGGACCACGGCAAGCTGGGTTCTTGCCGTTGTAGTCCCCCCGATGGGCCTCTAGCCGTTGTAGTCCCCCGATGGGCCTTGAGCCGCTGTAGTCCTCCGATGGTCCTCGAGCCGTTGTAGTCTTCCGATGGGCATCGAGCCGTTGTAGTCCCCCGATGGGCCTCGAGCCGTTGTAGTCCCCCTATTGTTGTCAGTCCCCTGATGGGCTGCTTACCATGTCAGTCCCCTGATGTAAGGCCGCCCATTGGGGGACTGACAAGGCAAGCAGCCCGTCGAGTGACAAGCACTGGAGGCGGACCAAGGCAAGATGGGTTCTTGCCGCTGTAGTCCCCCGATGGGCCTCGAGCCGTTGTAGTCCCCCGATGGGCCTCGGGCCGTTGTAGTCCACCGATGGGCCTCGAGCTGTTGCAGTCCCCCGATGGGCCTCGAGCCGTTGTAGTCCCCCGATGGGCCTTGAGCCGTTGTAGTCCCCCGATGGGCCTCGAGCCGTTGTAGTCCCCCGATGGGCCTCGAGCCGTTGTAGTCCCCCGATGGGCCTCGAGCCGTTGTAGTCCCCCGATGGGCCTCGAGCCGTTGTAGTCCCCCGATGGGCCTTGAGCTGTTGTAGTCCCCCGATGGGCCTCGAGCCTATGTAGTCCCCCGATGGGCCTCAAGCCGTTGTAGTCCCCCGATGGGCCTCGAGCCAATGTAGTCCCCCGATGGGCCTCTAGCCGTTGTAGTCCTCCGATAGGCCTCTACCCGTTGTAGTCCCCCGATGGGCCTCTAGCCGTAGTAGTCCCCGGATGGGCCTCGAGCTGTTGTAGTCCCCCGATGGGCCTTGAGCCGTTGTAGTCCCCCGATGGGCTTCGAGTCGTTGTAGTACCCCGATGGGCCTCAAGCCGTTATAGTCCCCCTATTGATGTCAGTCCCCTGATGGGCTGCTTGCCATGTCAGTCCCCCGATGTAAGGCCTGTGGAGATATATTGGGGTGCTGATGCTGTTAAGGATAATACAGTAATATATTTTCATTTTCCCATTTTTATATCTGCTGTGGTATGTCAAAGGTGTAGAGATGCAGGCTAGATTCATTGACTGTTCCTGTATTTGTGTGGGTGGGTCACTAGACCTACATTTGCATCTAAAGAGGTCTTCAGTGAATACGACCAGTCACCTATCACACAGGACATCCTGCTGCAATGTGAAAGCCTTAATCAATTGTCACCTGTAACCTGGGGAGATTGGAAGTGAAGGAAGTCTTTTGTTTTGTGTGTGTGCTATAGTACCCTTTTCATGTATGTGGATCTCTGGAAATCCCATTTATGTCTGAGAACGGAGACAGGAAAACGCCTTAATCAAGTTTTCACCTGGAGTTGAAAGCCTAACTTCACAATCTTTGATGTATAGTAGACTTTTACCTGGGAAATCAAATTATGTCTGAGGATGTTATTAAATCTAGCTTCCCCCCGTCCACACAGGCTTACAGCCTCCAGGCGTATTTCATAGTATAAAACCGCAGCTAGGATAGCCACAACTTGTAGTTCTTGGAGGTAGCTCACACGGCTAGAACTAACCTGGTTCCTGACCAGAAGTGCGTACCGCCCGCAACAACACCAGATCGATACGCTGGTACGTTTATTTCCCGTTTATTTTGGTAAGCAAAATCGCTTTGTGTGTTATCTTTGTACATTTTATCTTGTAACTAGTTTTACTTTGTTTTTTGTAATCTTTTTGTATATATTCAGTTTTGCACTGTTCTATGTTTTTCTAGAATATTAAATTATTATTTAATAAGTTTGACTTCTGCCGTACTAAACTAACACTCATAGCCTAGAAGAGACTGAAGTGTAACCGTGTATAAGTTCATGCATAATTGTACGCTTGAGCAACACTACCGTATGAAATTGTAATTGCATTGTGTGTGGGGGCGTTTGTCATACGTTGGCCTAAGCCCGCAGCTGACCCAACGTACGAACAACGCCAGTGCGAGTAGCGACAGCAGAGTGGCTAACAGTATCGTTCGGAACGACTGTTAGTTGGTCTTTGCTTCACGACAGTGTAAGATTGCAACTGTGTGTGTGTGTGGGTGCGTGGCGTTCCCGTATTTGGCCTAAGCGCAAAGCTGACCCAAATACGAAAACGCGGAGTGCGCGCTGAGGACTCGACAGCAGAGTGGAAGTGTCTAGCAACGCTAGTGGTGGCAGTGAGAGGTGTTTTGAGGGGTTCCAGCCTTGTTTGTAGCTTAAATAAGGCTGTTCCCCGCTTAATCTGGTCAAACCCGCAGTCGGGAACCGTATACGCAGGCGTGCCGCGGGCCGGTTCTTGACAAGGCCGCCCATGGGGGACTGACAAGGCAAGCAGCCCGTCGAGTGACAAGCACAGGAGGCGGACCACGGCAAGCTGGATTCTTGCCGTTGTAGTCCCCCGATGGGCCTCGAGCCGCTGTAGTCCTCCGATGGTCCTCGAGCCGTTGTAGTCCTCCGATGGGCATCGAGCCGTTGTAGTCCCCCGATGGGCCTCGAGCCGTTGTAGTCCCCCGATGGGCCTCGAGCCGTTGTAGTCCCCCGATGGGCCTCGAGCTGTTGTAGTCCCCGATGGGCCTCGAGCCGTTGTAGTCCCCCGATGGGCCTCAAGCCGTTGTAGTCCCCCAATGGGCCTCAAGCCGTTGTAGTCCCCCAATGGGCCTCAAGCCGTTGTAGTCCCCCGATGGGCCTCGAGCCAATGTAGTCCCCGATGGGCCTCTAGCCGTTGTAGTCCTCTGATAGGCCTATACTCGTGGTAGTCCCCCGATGGGCCTCTAGCCGTAGTAGTCCCCGGATGGGCCTCGAGCCGTTGTAGTCCCCCGATGGGCCTCGAGCCGTTGCAGTCCCCCGATGGGCTTCGAGTCGTTGTAGTACCCCGATGGGCCTCAAGCCGTTATAGTCCCCCTATTGATGTCAGTCCCCTGATGGGCTGCTTGCCATGTCAGTCCCCCGATGTAAGGCCGCCCATTGAGGGACTAACAAGGCAAGCAGCCCGTCGAGTTACAAGCACAGGAGGCGGACCACGGCAAGCTGGGTTCTTGCCGTTGTAGTCCCCCGATGGGCCTCGAGCCGCTGTAGTCCTCCGATGGTCCTCGAGCCGTTGTAGTCCTCCGATGGGCATCGAGCCGTAATAGTCCCCGGATGGGCCTCGAGCCGTTGTAGTCCCCCGATGGGCCTCGAGCCGTTGTAGTCCCCCGATGGGCCTCGAGCCGTTGTAGTCCCCCGATGGGCTTCGAGTCGTTGTAGTACCCCGATGGGCCTCAAGCCGTTATAGTCCACCTATTGATGTCAGTCCCCTGATGGGCTGCTTGCCATGTCAGTCCCCCGATGTAAGGCCGCCCATTGGGGGACTGACAAGGCAAGCAGCCCGTCGAGTGACAAGCACAGGAGGCGGACCACGGCAAGCTGGGTTCTTGCCGTTGTAGTCCCCCGATGGGCCTCGAGCCGCTGTAGTCCTCCGATGGACCTCGAGCCGTTGTAGTCCTCCGATGGGCATCGAGCCGTAGTAGTCCCCGGATGGGCCTCGAGCCGTTGTAGTCCCCCGATGGGCCTCGAGCCAATGTAGTCCCCCGATGGGCCTCTAGCCATTGTAGTCCCCCGATGGGCCTCTAGCCGTTGTAGTCCCCCGATGGGCCTCTAGCCGTAGTAGTCCCCGGATGGGCCTCGAGCCGTTGTAGTCCCCCGATGGGCTTCGAGTCGTTGTAGTACCCCGATGGGCCTCAAGCCGTTATAGTCCCCCTATTGATCTCAGTCCCCTGATGGGCTGCTTGCCATGTCAGTCCCCCGATGTAAGGCCGCCCATTGGGGGACTGAAAAGGCAAGCAGCCCGTCGAGTGACAAGTACAGGAGGCGGACCACGGCAAGCTGGGTTCTTGCCGTTGTAGTCCCCCGATGGGCCTCGAGCCGCTGTAGTCCTCCGATGGTCCTCGAGCCGTTGTAGTCCTCCGATGGGCATCGAGCCGTTGTAGTCCCCCGATGGGCCTCGAGCCGTTGTAGTCCGCCGATGGGCCTCGAGCCGTTGTAGTCCCCCGATGGGCCTCGAGCCGTTGTAGTCCCCCGATGGGCCTCGAGCTGTTGTAGTCCCCTGATGGGCCTCGAGCCAATGTAGTCCCCCGATGGGCCTCAAGCCGTTGTAGTCCCCCGATTGGACTCAAGCCGTTGTAGTCCCCCGATGGGCCTCGAGCCATTGTAGTCCCTCGATGGGCCCCGAGCCGTTGTAGTCCCCCGATGGGCCTCGAGCCGTTGTAGTCCCCCAATGGGCCATGAGCCGTTGTAGTCCCCGATGGGCCTCGAGCCATTGTAGTCCCCCGATGGGTCTCGAGCTGTTGTAGTCCCCCTATTGTTGTCAGTCTCCTGATGGGCTGCTTACCATGTCAGTACCCCGATGTAAGGCCGCCCATTGGGGGAGTGACAAGGCAAGCAGCTCGTCAAGTGACAAGCACAGGAGGCGGAGCACGGCAAGATGGGTTCTTGCCATTGTAGTCCCCCGATGGGCCTCGAGCCGTTGTAGTCCCCCGATGGGCCTCGAGCCGTTGTAGTCCCCGATGGGCCTCGAGCCATTGTAGTCCCCCGATGGGCCTCGAGCTGTTGTAGTCCCCCTATTGTTGTCAGTCCCCTGATGGGCTGCTTACCATGTCAGTACCCCGATGTAAGGCCGCCCATTGGGGGACTGACAAGGCAAGCAGCTCGTCAAGTGACAAGCACAGGAGGCGGAGCACGGCAAGATGGGTTCTTGCCATTGTAGTCCCCCGATGGGCCTCGAGCCGTTGTAGTCCCCCGATGGGCCTCGAGCCGTTGTAGTCCCCGATGGGCCTCGAGCCATTGTAGTCCCCCGATGGGCCTCGAGCTGTTGTAGTCCCCCTATTGTTGTCAGTCCCCTGATGGGCTGCTTACCATGTCAGTACCCCGATGTAAGGCCGCCCATTGGGGGACTGACAAGGCAAGCAGCTCGTCAAGTGACAAGAACAGGAGGCGGACCACGGCAAGATGGGTTCTTGCCATTGTATTCCCCGATGGGCCTCGAGCCGTTGTAGTCCCCCGATGGGCCTCAAACCGTTGTAGTCCCCCGATAGGCCTCGAGCCGTTGTAGTCCCCGATGGGCCTCGAGCCGTTGTAGTCCCCCGATGGGCCTCGAGCCGTTGTAGTCCCCCGATGGGCCTCGAGCCGTTGTAGTCCCCCGATGGGCCTCGAGCCGTTGTAGTCCCCCGATGGGCCTCGAGCTGTTGTAGTCCCCCTATTGTTGTCAGTCCCCTGATGGGCTGCTTACCATGTCTGTCCCCCGTTGTAAGGCTGCCCATTGGGGGACTGACGAGGCAAGCAGCCCGTTGAGTGACAAGCACAGGAGGCGGACCACGGCAAGCTGGGTTCTTGCCGTTGTAGTCCCCCGACGGGCATCGAGCCGTTGTAGTCCCCCGATAGGCCTCGAGCCGTTGTAGTCCCCCGATAGGCCTCGAGCCGCTGTAGTCCCCCGATGGGCCTCGAGCCGCTGTAGTCCCCCGATGGGCCTCGAGCCGTTGTAGTCCCCCGATGGGCCTCGAGCCGTTGTAGTCCCCCGATGGGCCTCGAGCCGTTGTAGTCCCCCGATGGGCCTCGAGCCGTTGTAGTCCCCCGATGGGCCTCGAGCTGATGTAGTCCCCCTATTGTTGTCAGTCTCCTAATGGGCTGCTTACCATGTCAGTACCCCGATGTAAGGCCGCCCAGTGGGGGACTGACAAGGCAAGCAGCTCGTCAAGTGACAAGCACAGGAGGCGGAGCACGGCAAGATGGGTTCTTGCCATTGTAGTCCCCCGATGGGCCTCGAGCCGTTGTAGTCCCCCGATGGGCCTCGAGCCGTTGTAGTCCCCGATGGGCCTCGAGCCATTGTAGTCCCCCGATGGGCCTCGAGCTGTTGTAGTCCCCCTATTGTTGTCAGTCCCCTGATGGGCTGCTTACCATGTCAGTACCCCGATGTAGGGCCGCCCATTGGGGGACTGACAAGGCAAGCAGCTCGTCAAGTGACAAGAACAGGAGGCGGACCACGGCAAGATGGGTTCTTGCCATTGTATTCCCCCGATGGGCCTCGAGCCGTTGTAGTCCCCCGATGGGCCTCAAGCCGTTGTAGTCCCCCGATAGGCCTCGAGCCGTTGTAGTCCCCGATGGGCCTCGAGCCGTTGTAGTCCCCCGATGGGCCTCGAGCCGTTGTAGTCCCCCGATGGGCCTCGAGCCGTTGTAGTCCCCCGATGGGCCTCGAGCTGTTGTAGTCCCCCTATTGTTGTCAGTCCCCTGATGGGCTGCTTACCATGTCTGTCCCCCGTTGTAAGGCTGCCCATTGGGGGACTGACGAGGCAAGCAGCCCGTTGAGTGACAAGCACAGGAGGCGGACCACGGCAAGCTGGGTTCTTGCCGTTGTAGTCCCCCGACGGGCATCGAGCCGTTGTAGTCCCCCGATAGGCCTCGAGCCGTTGTAGTCCCCCGATAGGCCTCGAGCCGCTGTAGTCCCCCGATGGGCCTCGAGCCGTTGTAGTCCCCCGATGGGCCTCGAGCCGTTGTAGTCCCCCGATGGGCCTCGAGCCGTTGTAGTCCCCCGATGGGCCTCGAGCCGTTGTAGTCCCCCGATGGGCCTCGAGCCGTTCTAGTCCCCCGATGGGCTTCGAGTCGTTGTAGTACCCCGATGGGCCTCAAGCCGTTATAGTCCCCCTATTGATGTCAGTCCCCTGATGGGCTGCTTGCCATGTCAGTCCCCCGATGTAAGGCCGCCGACGGGCATCGAGCCGTTGTAGTCCCCCGATAGGCCTCGAGCCGTTGTAGTCCCCCGATAGGCCTCGAGCCGCTGTAGTCCCCCGATGGGCCTCGAGCCGTTGTAGTCCCCCGATGGGCCTCGAGCCGTTGTAGTCCCCCGATGGGCCTCGAGCCGTTGTAGTCCCCCGATGGTCCTCGGGCCGTTGTAGTCCCCCGATGGGCCTCGAGCTGTTGTAGTCCCCCGATGGGCCTCGAGCCATTGTAGTCCCCCGATGGGCCTCAAGCCGTTGTAGTCCCCCGATGGGCCTCGAGCCAATGTAGTCCCCCGATGGGCCTCTAGCCGTTGTAGTCCTCCGATAGGCCTCTACCCGTTGTAGTCCCCCGATGGGCCACTAGCCGTAGTAGTCCCCGGATGGGCCTCGAGCTGTTGTAGTCCCCCGATGGCCCTTGAGCCGTTGTAGTCCCCTGATGGGCTTCGAGTCGTTGTAGTACCCCGATGGGCCTCAAGCCGTTATAGTCCCCTTATTGATGTCAGTCCCCTGATGGGCTGCTTGTCATGTCAGTCCCCCGATGTAAGGCCGCCCATTGGGGGACTGACAAGGCAAGCATCCCGTCGAGTGACAAGCACAGGAGGCGGACCACGGCAAGCTGGGTTCTTGCCATTGTAGTCCCCCGATGGGCCTCGAGCCGCTGTAGTCCTCCGATGGTCCTCGAGCCGTGGTAGTCCTCCGATGGGCATCGAGCCGTTGTAGTCCCCCGATGGGCATCGAGCCGTTGTAGTCCCCCGATGGGCCTCGAGCCGTTGTAGTCCCCCGATGGGCCTCGAGCCGTTGTAGTCCCCCGATGGGCCTCAAGCCGTTGTAGTCCCCCAATGGGCCTCAAGCCGTTGTAGTCCCCCGATGGGCCTCGAGCCAATGTAGTCCCCCGATGGGCCTCTAGCCGTTGTAGTCCTCTGATAGGCCTCTACTCGTTGTAGTCCCCCGATGGGCCTCTAGCCGTAGTAGTCCCCGGATGGGCCTCGAGCCGTTGTAGTCCCCCGATGGGCTTCGAGTCGTTGTAGTACCCCGATGGGCCTCAAGCCGTTATAGTCCCCCTATTGATGTCAGTCCCCTGATGGGCTGCTTGCCATGTCAGTCCCCCGATGTAAGGCCGCCCATTGGGGGACTGACAAGGCAAGCAGCCCGTCGAGTGACAAGCACAGGAGGCGGACCACGGCAAATTGGGTTCTTGCCGTTGTAGTCCCCCGATGGGCCTCGAGCCGCTGTAGTCCTCCGATGGTCCTCGAGCCGTTGTAGTCCTCCGATGGGCATCAAACCGTAGTAGTCCCCGGATGGGCCTCGAGCCGTTGTAGTCCCCCGATGGGCCTCGAGCCAATGTAGTCCCCCGATGGGCCTCTAGCCGTTGTAGTCCCCCGATGGGCCTCTAGCCGTTGTAGTCCCCCGATGGGCCTCTAGCCGTAGTAGTCCCCGGATGGGCCTCGAGCCGTTGTAGTCCCCCGATGGGCCTCGAGCCGTTGTAGTCCCCCGATGGGCCTCGAGCCGTTGTAGTACCCCGATGGGCCTCAAGCCGTTATAGTCCCCCTATTGATGTCAGTCCCCTGATGGGCTGCTTGCCATGTCAGTCCCCCGATGTAAGGCCGCCCATTGGGGGACTGAAAAGGCAAGCAGCCTGTCGAGTGACAAGCCCAGGAGGCGGACCACGGCAAGCTGGGTTCTTGCCGTTGTAGTCCCCCGATGGGCCTCGAGCCGCTGTAGTCCTCCGATGGTCCTCGAGCCGTTGTAGTCCTCTGATGGGCATCGAGCCGTTGTAGTCCCCCGATGGGCCTCGAGCCGTTGTAGTCCCCCGATGGGCCTCGAGCCGTTGTAGTCCCCCGATGGGCCTCGAGCCGTTGTAGTCCCCCGATGGGCCTCGAGCTGTTGTAGTCCCCTGATGGGCCTCGAGCCGTTGTAGTCCCCCGATGGGCCTCAAGCCGTTGTAGTCCCCCGATGGGACTCAAGCCGTTGTAGTCCCCCGATGGGCCTCGAGCCAATGTAGTCCCCCGATGGGCCTCTAGCCGTTGTAGTCCTCCGATAGGCCTCTACCCGTTGTAGTCCCCCGATGGGCCTCTAGCCGTAATAGTCCCCGGATGGGCCTCGAGTCGTTGTAGTACCCCGATGGGCCTCGAGTCGTTGTAGTACCCCGATGGGCCTCAAACCGTTATAGTCCCCCTATTGATGTCAGTCCCCTGATGGGCTGCTTGCCATGTCAGTCCCCCGATGTAAGGCCGCCCATTGGGGGACTGACAAGGCAAGCAGCCCGTCGAATGACAAGCACAGGAGGCGGACCACGGCAAGCTGGGTTCTTGCCGTTGTAGTCCCCCGATGGGCCTCGAGCCGCTGTAGTCCTCCGATGGTCCTCGAGCCGTTGTAGTCCTCCGATGGGCATTGAGCCGTAGTAGTCCCCGGATGGGCCTCGAGCCGTTGTAGTCCCCCGATGGGCCTCGAGCCGTTGTAGTCCCCCGATGGGCCTCGAGCCGTTGTAGTCCCCCGATGGGCCTCGAGCCGTTGTAGTCCCCCGATGGGCCTCGAGCCGTTGTAGTCCCCCTATTGTTGTCAGTCCCCTGATGGGCTGCTTACCATGTCAGTCCCCTGATGTAAGACCGCCCATTGGGGGACTGACAAGGCAAGCAGCCCGTCGAGTGACAAGCACAGGAGGCGGACCACGGCAAGATGGGTTCTTGCCGCTGTAGTCCCCCGATGGGCCTCGAGCCGTTGTAGTCCCCCGATGGGCCTCGAGCCGTTGTAGTCCACCAATGGGCCTCGAGCTGTTGTAGTCCCCCGATGGGCCTCGAGCCGTTGTAGTCCCCCGATGGGCCTCGAGCCAATGTAGTCCCCCGATGGGCCTCGAGCCGATGTAGTCCCCCGATGGGCCTCGAGCCGTTGTAGTCCCCCGATGGGCCTCAAGCCGCTGTAGTCCCCCGATGGGCCTCGAGCCGTTGTAGTCCCCCAATGGGCCTCGAGCCGTTGTAGTCCACCGATGGGCCTCGAGCTGTTGTAGTCCCCCGATGGGCCTCGAGCCGTTGTAGTCCCCCGATGGGCCTCGAGCCAATGTAGTCCCCCGATGGGCCTCGAGCCAATGTAGTCCCCCGATGGGCCTCGAGCCGATGTTGTCCCCCGATGGGCCTCGAGCCGTTGTAGTCCCCCGATGGGCCTCGAGCCGTTGTAGTCCCCCGATGGGCCTCGAGCCGTTGTAGTCCCCCAATTGGCCTCGAGCCGTTGTAGTCCCCCGATGGGCCTCAAGCCGTTGTAGTCCCCCGATGGGCCTCAAGCCGTTGTAGTCCCCCGATGGGCCTCGAGCCAATGTAGTCCCCCGATGGGCCTCTAGCCGTTGTAGTCCTCCGATGGGCCTCTAGCCGTAGTAGTCCCCGGATGGGCCTATATTGTTTTTAGGTATGGGCGCAGAGTGACGGCTCGGACCAAGGGTGCAGAGTGACGGCTCGGACAAAGGGCGCAGGGTGACGGCTCGGACCAAGGGCGCAGGGTGACGGCTCTGACCAAGGGCGCAGGGTGACGGCTCTGAACAAGGGCGCAGGGTGACGGCTATGACCAAGGGCGCAGGGTGACGGCTCTGACCAAGGGCGCAGGGTGACGGCTCGGACCAAGGGCGCAGGGTGACGGCTCTGACCAAGGGCGCAGGGTGACGGCTCGGACCAAGGGCGCAGGGTGACGGCTCGGACCAAGGGCGCAGGATGACGGCTCGAACCAAGGGCGCAGGGTGACGGCTCGGACCAAGGGCGCAGGGTGACGGCTCGGACCAAGGGGTGCAGGGTGACGCCTCGGACCAAGGGCGCTGGGTGACGCTTCAGACCAAGGGCGCTGGGTGAAGCCTCGGGCGCAGAGTGCCGGCTCGGATCAAGGGCGCAGGGTGACGGCTCGGACCAAGGGCGCAGGGTGACGGCTCGGACCAAGGGCGCAGGGTGATGGCTCGGACCAAGGACGCAGGGTGACAGCTGAGACCAAGGGCACAGGGTGACGGCTCGGATCAAAGGCGCTGGGTGACGGCTCGGACCAAGGGCGCAGGGTGAAGTCTCGGACCAAGGGCGCTGGGTGACGGCTCGGACCGAGGGTGCAGGGTGAAGCCTCGGACAAAGGGCGCAGGGTGAAGCCTCGGACCAAGGGCGCAGATTGACGGCTCGGACCAAGGGCGCAGATTGACGGCTCGGACCAACGGCGCAGGGTGACTGCTCGGACCAACGGCGCAGGGTGACGGCTCGGACCAAGGGCACAGGGTGACGGCTCGGATCAAAGGCGCTGGGTGACGGCTCGGACCAAGGGCGCTGGGTGACGGCTCGGACCAAGGGCGCTGGGTGACGGCTTGGACCAAGGGCGCTGGGTGACGGCTCGGACCAAGGGCGCAGGGTGAAGCCTCGGACCAAGGGCGCTGGGTGAAGCCTCGGACCAAGGGCGCAGGGTGACAGCTCGGACCAAGGGCGCAGGGTGACGGCTCGGACCAAGGGCGCAGGCTGACGGCTCGGACCAAGGGCGCAGGGTGACGGCTCGGACCAAGGGCGCTGGGTGACGGCTCGGACCAAGGGCGCTGGGTGATGGCTCGGACCAAGGGCGCTGGGTGACAGCTCGGACCAAGGGCGCTGGGTGACGGCTCGGACCAAGGGCGCTGGGTGACGGCTCGGACCAAGGGCGCTGGGTGACGGCTCGGACCAAGGGCGCAGGGTGACGGCTCAGACCAAGGGCGCTGGGTGACGGCTCGGACCAAGGGCGCTGGGTGACGGCTCGGACCAAGGGCGCAGGGTGACGCCTTGGACCAAGGGCGCCGGGTGACGCTTCGGACCAAGGGCGCTGGGTGAAGCTTCGGACCAAGGGCGCTGGGTGAAGCTTCGGGCGCAGAGTGCAGGCTCGGACCAAGGGCGCAGAGTGCAGGCTCGGACCAAGGGCGCAGAGTGCCGGCTCGGGCCAAGGGCGCAGGGTGCCGGCTCGGACCAAGGGCGCAGGGTGACGGCTCGGTCCAAGGGCGCAGGGTGACGGCTCGGACCAAGGGCGCAGGGTGACGGCTCGGACCAAGGGCACAGGGTGACTGCTCGGACCAAGGGCACAGGGTGACGGCTCGGACCAAGGGCGCTGGGTGACGGCTCGGACCAAGGGCGCAGGGTGAAGCCTCGGACCAAGGGCGCTGAGTGACGCCTCGGACCAAGGGCGCAGGGTGAAACCTCGGACCAAGGGCGCAGGTTGACGGCTCGGACCAAGGGCGCAGGGTGACGGCTCGGACCAAGGGCGCAGGGTGACGGCTCGGACCAAGGGCGCAGGGTGACGGCTCGGACCAAGGGCGCTGGGTGACGCCTCGGACCAAGGGCGCTGGGTGACGGCTCGGACCAAGGGCGCTGGGTGAAGCCTCGGACCAAGGGCGCTGGGTGAAGCCTCGGACCAAGGGCGCTGGGTGAAGCCTCGGACCAAGGGCGCAGGGTGAAGCCTCGGACCAAGGGCGCAGGGTGAAGCCTCGGACCAAGGGCGCAGGGTGAAGGCTCGGACCAAGGACGCAGGTTGACGGCTCGGACCAAGGGCGCAGGGTAACGGCTCGGACCAAGGGCGCAGGGTGACGCCTCGGACCAAGGGCGCTGGGTGAAGCCTCGGGCGTAGAGTGCCGGCTCGGACCAAGGGCGCAGGGTGCCGGCTCGGACCAAGGGCGCAGGGTGACGCCTCGGACCAAGGGCGCTGGGTGAAGCCTCGGACCAAGGGCGCTGGGTGAAGCCTCGGACCAAGGGCGCTGGGTGAAGCCTTGGGCGCAGGGTGACGGCTCGGTCCAAGGGCGCAGGGTGACGGCTCGGACCAAGGGCGCAGGGTGACGGCTCGGACCAAGGGCGCAGGGTGACGAATCGCACCAAGGGCGCTGGGTGAAGCCTCGGACCAAGGGCGCTGGTTGAACCCTCGGACCAAGGGCGCTGGGTGACGGCTCGGACCAAGGGCGCAGGGTGACGGCTCGGACCAAGGGCGCTGGGTGACGGCTCGGACCAAGGGCGCAGGGTGACGGCTCGGACCAAGGGCGCAGGGTGACGGCTTGGACCAAGGGCGCAGGGTGACGGCTCGGACCAAGGGCGCAGGGTGACGGCTCGGACCAAGGGCGCAGGGTGACGGCTCGGACCAAGGGCGCTGGGTGAAGCCTCGGACCAAGGGCGCTGGTTGAAGCCTCGGACCAAGGGCGCTGGGTGACGGCTCGGACCAAGGGCGCAGGGTGACGGCTCGGATCAAGGGCGCTGGGTGACGGCTCGGACCAAGGGCGCAGGGTGACGGCTCGGACCAAGGGCGCAGGGTGACGGCTCGGACCAAGGGCGCAGGGTGACGGCTCGGACCAAGGGCGCAGGGTGACGGCTCGGACCAAGGGCGCAGGGTGACGGCTCGGACCAAGGGCGCAGGGTGACGGCTCGGACCAAGGGCGCAGGGTGACGGCTCGGACCAAGGGCGCAGGGTGACGGCTCCGACCAAGGGCGCTGGGTGACGGCTCCGACCAAGGGCGCTAGGTGACGGCTCGGACCAAGGGCGCGTGGTGAAGCCTCGGACCAAGGGCGCGTGGTGAAGCCTCGGACCAAGGGCGCGTGGTGAAGCCTCGGACCAAGGGCGCTGGGTGAAGCCTCGGACCAAGGGCGCTGGGTGAAGCCTTGGGCGCAGGGTGACGGCTCGGTCCAAGGGCGCAGGGTGACGGCTCGGACCAAGGGCGCAGGGTGACGGCTCGGACCAAGGGCGCAGGGTGACGGCTCGGACCAAGGGCGCAGGGTGACGGCTCGGACCAAGGGCGCAGGGTGACGGCTCGGACCAAGGGTGCTAGGTGAAGCCTCGGACCAAGGGCGCTGGTTGAAGCCTCGGACCAAGGGCGCTGGGTGACGGCTCGGACCAAGGGCGCAGGGTGACGGCTCGGACCAAGGGCGCTGGGTGACGGCTCGGACCAAGGGCGCAGGGTGACGGCTCGGACCAAGGGCGCAGGGTGAAGCCTCGGACCAAGGGCGCTGGTTGAAGCCTCGGACCAAGGGCGCTGCGTGACGGCTCGGGCCAAGGGCGCAGGGTGACGGCTCGGACCAAGGGCGCTGGGTGACGGCTCGGACCAAGGGCGCAGGGTGACGGCTCGGACCAAGGGCGCAGGGTGACGGCTCGGACCAAGGGCGCAGGGTGACGGCTCGGACCAAGGGCGCAGGGTGACGGCTCGGACCAAGGGCGCAGGGTGACGGCTCGGACCAAGGGCGCAGGGTGACGGTTTTAGACCAAGGGCGCAGGGTGACGGCTCCGACCAAGGGCGCTGGGTGACGGCTCCGACCAAGGGCGCTGGGTGACGGCTCGGACCAAGGGCGCTGGGAGACGGCTCGGACCAAGGGCGCTGGGTGACGGCTCGGACCAAGGGCGCTGGGTGAAGCCTCGGGCGTAGAGTGCCGGCTCGGACCAAGGGCGCAGGGTGCCGGCTCGGACCAAGGGCACGGGGTGCCGGCTCGGACCAAGGGCGCAGGGTGACGGCTCGGACCAAGGGCGCTGGGTGACGCCTCGGACCAAGGGCACTGGGTGAAGCCTCGGACCAAGGGCGCTGGGTGAAGCCTCGGACCAAGGGCGCTGGGTGAAGCCTCGGACCAAGGGCACTGGGTGAAGCCTTGGGCGCAGGGTGACGGCTCGGTCCAAGGGCGCAGGGTGACGGCTCGGACCAAGGGCGCAGGGTGACGGCTCGGACCAAGGGCGCAGGGTGACGGCTCGGACCAAGGGCGCAGGGTGACGGCTCGGACCAAGGGCGCTGGGTGAAGCCTCGGACCAAGGGCGCTGGTTGAAGCCTCGGACCAAGGGCGCTGGGTGACGGCTCGGACCAAGGGCGCAGGGTGACGGCTCGGACCAAGGGCGCTGGGTGACGGCTCGGACCAAGGGCGCAGGGTGACGGCTCGGACCAAGGGCGCAGGGTGACGGCTCGGACCAAGGGCGCAGGGTGACGGCTCGGACCAAGGGCGCAGGGTGACGGCTCGGACCAAGGGCGCAGGGTGACGGCTCGGACCAAGGGCGCTGGGAGACGGCTCGGACCAAGGGCGCAGGGTGACGGCTCGGACCAAGGGCGCAGGGTGACGGCTCGGACCAAGGGCGCTGGGTGAAGCCTCGGACCAAGGGCGCTGGTTGAAGCCTCGGACCAAGGGCGCTGGGTGACGGCTCGGACCAAGGGCGCAGGGTGACGGCTCTGACCAAGGGCGCAGGGTGACGGCTCTGACCAAGGGCGCAGGGTGACGGCTCTGACCAAGGGCGCAGGGTGACGGCTCGGACCAAGGGCGCAGGGTGACGGCTCTGACCAAGGGCGCAGGGTGACGGCTCTGACCAAGAGCGCAGGGTGACGGCTCAGACCAAGGGCGCAGGGTGACGGCTCGGACCAAGGGCGCAGGGTGACGGCTCGGACCAAGGGCGCAGGGTGACGGCTCTGACCAAGGGCGCAGGGTGACGGCTCAGACCAAGGGCGCAGGGTGACGGCTCGGACCAAGGGCGCAGGGTGACGGCTCGGACCAAGGGCGCAGGGTGACGGCTCGGACCAAGGGCGCAGGGTGACGGCTCGGACCAAGGGCGCAGGGTGACGGCTCGGACCAAGGGCGCAGGGTGACGGCTCGGACCAAGGGCGCAGGGTGACGGCTCGGACCAAGGGCGCAGGGTGACGGCTCGGACCAAGGGCGCAGGGTGACGGCTCGGACCAAGGGCGCAGGGTGACGGCTCGGACCAAGGGCGCAGGGTGACGGCTCGGACCAAGGGCGCAGGGTGACGGCTCGGACCAAGGGCGCAGGGTGACGGCTCGGACCAAGGGCGCAGGGTGACGGCTCGGACCAAGGGCGCAGGGTGACGCCTCGGACCAAGGGGTGCAGGGTGACGCCTCGGACCAAGGGCGCTGGGTGACGCTTCCGACCTAGGGCGCTGGGTGAAGCCTCGGGCGCAGAGTGCCGGCTCGGATCAAGGGCGCAGGGTGACGGCTCGGATCAAGGGCGCAGGGTGATGGCTCGGACCAAGGGCGCAGGGTGACGGCTCGGACCAAGGGCGCAGGGTGACGGCTCGGACCAAGGGCGCTGGGTGACGGCTCGGACCAAGGGCGCTGGGTGACGGCTCGGACCAAGGGCGCAGGGTGACGCCTTGGACCAAGGGCGCCGGGTGACGCTTCGGACCAAGGGCGCTGGGTGAAGCTTCGGGCGCAGAGTGCCGGCTCGGACCAAGGGCGCAGAGTGCCGGCTCGGACCAAGGGCGCAGAGTGCCGGCTCAGGCCAAGGGCGCAGGGTGCCGGCTCGGACCAAGGGCGCAGGGTGACGGCTCGGTCCAAGGGCGCAGGGTGACGGCTCGGACCAAGGGCGCAGGGTGACGGCTCGGACCAAGGGCGCAGGGTGACGGCTCGGACCAAGGGCGCTGGGTGACGGCTCGGACCAAGGGCGCAGGGTGAAGCCTCGGACCAAGGGCGCAGGGTGAAGCCTCGGACCAAGGGCGCTGAGTGACGCCTCGGACCAAGGGCGCAGGGTGAAACCTCGGACCAAGGGCGCAGGTTGACGGCTCGGACCAAGGGCGCAGGGTGACGGCTCGGACCAAGGGCGCAGGGTGACGGCTCGGACCAAGGGCGCTGGGTGACGGCTCGGACCAAGGGCGCTGGGTGACGGCTCGGACCAAGGGCGCTGGGTGAAGCCTCGGACCAAGGGCGCTGGGTGAAGCCTCGGACCAAGGGCGCTGGGTGAAGCCTCGGACCAAGGGCGCAGGGTGAAGCCTCGGACCAAGGGCGCAGGGTGAAGGCTCGGACCAAGGACGCAGGTTGACGGCTCGGACCAAGGGCGCAGGGTGACGGCTCGGACCAAGGGCGCAGGGTGACGCCTCGGACCAAGGGCGCTGGGTGAAGCCTCGTGCGTAGAGTGCCGGCTCGGACCAAGGGCGCAGGGTGCCGGCTCGGACCAAGGGCGCAGGGTGCCGGCTCGGACCAAGGGCGCAGGGTGACGGCTCGGACCAGGGGCGCTGGGTGACGCCTCGGACCAAGGGCGCTGGGTGAAGCCTTGGTCCAAGGGCGCTGGGTGAAGCCTCGGACCAAGGGCGCTGGGTGAAGCCTTGGGCGCAGGGTGACGGCTCGGTCCAAGGGCGCAGGGTGACGGCTCGGACCAAGGGCACAGGGTGACGGCTCGGACCAAGGGCGCAGGGTGACGGCTCGGACCAAGGGCGCTGGGTGAAGCCTCGGACCAAGGGCGCTGGTTGAAGCCTCGGACCAAGGGCGCTGGGTGACGGCTCGGACGAAGGGCGCAGGGTGACGGCTCGGACCAAGGGCGCTGGGTGACGGCTCGGACCAAGGGCGCAGGGTGACGGCTCGGACCAAGGGCGCAGGGTGACGGCTCGGACCAAGGGCGCAGGGTGACGGCTCGGACCAAGGGCGCAGGGTGACGGCTCGGACCAAGGGCGCAGGGTGACGGCTCGGACCAAGGGCGCTGGGTGAAGCCTCGGACCAAGGGCGCTGGTTGAAGCCTCGGACCAAGGGCGCTGGGTGACGGCTCGGACCAAGGGCGCTGGTTGAAGCCTCGGACCAAGGGCGCTGGGTGACGGCTCGGACCAAGGGCGCAGGGTGACGGCTCGGACCAAGGGCGCTGGGTGACGGCTCGGACCAAGGGCGCAGGGTGACGGCTCGGACCAAGGGCGCAGGGTGACGGCTCGGACCAAGGGCGCAGGGTGACGGCTCGGACCAAGGGCGCAGGGTGACGTCTCGGACCAAGGGCGCTGGGTGACGGCTCGGACCAAGGGCGCAGGGTGACGGCTCGGACCAAGGGCGCAGGGTGACGGCTCGGACCAAGGGCGCTGGGTGAAGCCTCGGACCAAGGGCGCTGGTTGAAGCCTCGGACCAAGGGCGCTGGGTGACGGCTCGGACCAAGGGCGCAGGGTGACGGCTCTGACCAAGGGCGCAGGGTGACGGCTCTGACCAAGGGCGCAGGGTGACGGCTCTGACCAAGGGCGCAGGGTGACGGCTCGGACCAAGGGCGCAGGGTGACGGCTCTGACCAAGGGCGCAGGGTGACGGCTCTGACCAAGGGCGCAGGGTGACGGCTCTGACCAAGGGCGCAGGGTGACGGCTCTGACCAAGGGCGCAGGGTGACGGCTCGGACCAAGGGCGCAGGGTGACGGCTCGGACCAAGGGCGCAGGGTGACGGCTCGGACCAAGGGCGCAGGGTGACGGCTCGAACCAAGGGCGCAGGGTGACGGCTCGGACCAAGGGCGCAGGGTGACGGCTCGGACCAAGGGCGCAGGGTGACGGCTCGGACCAAGGGCGCAGGGTGACGGCTCGGACCAAGGGCGCAGGGTGACGGCTCGGATCAAGGGCGCAGGGTGACGGCTCGGATCAAGGGCGCAGGGTGACGGCTCGGACCAAGGGCGCAGGGTGACGGCTCGGACCAAGGGCGCAGGGTGACGGCTCGGACCAAGGGCGCAGGGTGACGGCTCGGACCAAGGGCGCAGGGTGACGGCTCGGACCAAGGGCGCAGGGTGACGCCTCGGACCAAGGGGTGCAGGGTGACGCCTCGGACCAAGGGCGCTGGGTGATGCTTCAGACCTAGGGCGCTGGGTGAAGCCTCGGGCGCAGAGTGCCGGCTCGGATCAAGGGCGCAGGGTGACGGCTCGGATCAAGGGCGCAGGGTGACGGCTCGGACCAAGGGCGCAGGGTGACGGCTCGGACCAAGGGCGCAGGGTGACGGCTCGGACCAAGGGCGCTGGGTGACGGCTCGGACCAAGGGCGCTGGGTGATGGCTCGGACCAAGGGCGCAGGGTGACGCCTTGGACCAAGGGCGCCGGGTGACGCTTCGGACCAAGGGAGCTGGGTGAAGCTTCGGGCGCAGAGTGCCGGCTCGGACCAAGGGCGCAGAGTGCCGGCTCGGACCAAGGGCGCAGAGTGCCGGCTCGGACCAAGGGCACAGGGTGACGGCTCGGACCAAGGGCGCAGGGTGACGGCTCGGACCAAGGGCGCTGGGTGAAGCCTCGGACCAAGGGCGCTGGTTGAAGCCTCGGACCAAGGGCGCTGGGTGACGGCTCGGACGAAGGGCGCTGGGTGACGGCTCGGACGAAGGGCGCAGGGTGACGGCTCGGACCAAGGGCGCTGGGTGCCGGCTCGGACCAAGGGCACAGGGTGACGGCTTGGACCAAGGGCGCAGGGTGACGGCTCGGACCAAGGGCGCTGGGTGAAGCCTCGGACCAAGGGCGCTGGTTGAAGCCTCGGACCAAGGGCGCTGGGTGACGGCTCGGACGAAGGGCGCAGGGTGACGGCTCGGACCAAGGGCGCTGGGTGACGGCTCGGACCAAGGGCGCAGGGTGACGGCTCGGACCAAGGGCGCAGGGTGACGGCTCGGACCAAGGGCGCAGGGTGACGGCTCGGACCAAGGGCGCAGGGTGACGGCTCGGACCAAGGGCGCAGGGTGACGGCTCGGACCAAGGGCGCTGGTTGAAGCCTCGGACCAAGGGCGCTGGGTGACGGCTCGGACCAAGGGCGCTGGTTGAAGCCTCGGACCAAGGGCGCTGGGTGACGGCTTGGACCAAGGGCGCAGGGTGACGGCTCGGACCAAGGGCGCAGGGTGACGGCTCGGACCAAGGGCGCAGGGTGACGGCTCGGACCAAGGGCGCAGGGTGACGGCTCGGACCAAGGGCGCAGGGTGACGTCTCGGACCAAGGGCGCTGGGTGACGGCTCGGACCAAGGGCGCAGGGTGACGGCTCGGACCAAGGGCGCTGGGTGAAGCCTCGGACCAAGGGCGCTGGTTGAAGCCTCGGACCAAGGGCGCTGGGTGACGGCTCGGACCAAGGGCGCAGGGTGACGGCTCGGACCAAGGGCGCAGGGTGACGGCTCGGACCAAGGGCGCTGGGTGAAGCCTCGGACCAAGGGCGCTGGTTGAAGCCTCGGACCAAGGGCGCTGGGTGACGGCTCGGACCAAGGGCGCAGGGTGACGGCTCTGACCAAGGGCGCAGGGTGACGGCTCTGACCAAGGGCGCAGGGTGACGGCTCTGACCAAGGGCGCAGGGTGACGGCTCGGACCAAGGGCGCAGGGTGACGGCTCTGACCAAGGGCGCAGGGTGACGGCTCTGACCAAGGGCGCAGGGTGACGGCTCTGACCAAGGGCGCAGGGTGACGGCTCGGACCAAGGGCGCAGGGTGACGGCTCGGACCAAGGGCGCAGGGTGACGGCTCGGACCAAGGGCGCAGGGTGACGGCTCGGACCAAGGGCGCAGGGTGACGGCTCGAACCAAGGGCGCAGGGTGACGGCTCGGACCAAGGGCGCAGGGTGACGGCTCGGACCAAGGGCGCAGGGTGACGGCTCGGACCAAGGGCGCAGGGTGACGGCTCGGACCAAGGGCGCAGGGTGACGGCTCGGATCAAGGGCGCAGGGTGACGGCTCGGACCAAGGGCGCAGGGTGACGGCTCGGACCAAGGGCGCAGGGTGACGGCTCGGACCAAGGGCGCAGGGTGACGGCTCGGACCAAGGGCGCAGGGTGACGGCTCGGACCAAGGGCGCAGGGTGACGCCTCGGACCAAGGGGTGCAGGGTGACGCCTCGGACCAAGGGCGCTGGGTGACGCTTCAGACCTAGGGCGCTGGGTGAAGCCTCGGGCGCAGAGTGCCGGCTCGGATCAAGGGCGCAGGGTGACGGCTCGGATCAAGGGCGCAGGGTGACGGCTCGGACCAAGGGCGCAGGGTGACGGCTCGGACCAAGGGCGCAGGGTGACGGCTCGGACCAAGGGCGCTGGGTGACGGCTCGGACCAAGGGCGCTGGGTGACGGCTCGGACCAAGGGCGCAGGGTGACGCCTTGGACCAAGGGCGCCGGGTGACGCTTCGGACCAAGGGCGCTGGGTGAAGCTTCGGGCGCAGAGTGCCGGCTCGGACCAAGGGCGCAGAGTGCCGGCTCGGACCAAGGGCGCAGAGTGCCGGCTCAGGCCAAGGGCGCAGGGTGCCGGCTCGGACCAAGGGTGCAGGGTGACGGCTCGGTCCAAGGGCGCAGGGTGACGGCTCGGACCAAGGGCGCAGGGTGACGGCTCGGACCAAGGGCGCAGGGTGACGGCTCGGACCAAGGGCGCAGGGTGACGGCTCGGACCAAGGGCGCTGGGTGACGGCTCGGACCAAGGGCGCAGGGTGAAGCCTCGGACCAAGGGCGCAGGGTGAAGCCTCGGACCAAGGGCGCTGAGTGACGCCTCGGACCAAGGGCGCAGGGTGAAACCTCGGACCAAGGGCGCAGGTTGACGGCTCGGACCAAGGGCGCAGGGTGACGGCTCGGACCAAGGGCGCAGGGTGACGGCTCGGACCAAGGGCGCTGGGTGACGGCTCGGACCAAGGGCGCTGGGTGACGGCTCGGACCAAGGGCGCTGGGTGAAGCCTCGGACCAAGGGCGCTGGGTGAAGCCTCGGACCAAGGGCGCTGGGTGAAGCCTCGGACCAAGGGCGCAGGGTGAAGCCTCGGACCAAGGGCGCAGGGTGAAGGCTCGGACCAAGGACGCAGGTTGACGGCTCGGACCAAGGGCGCAGGGTGACGGCTCGGACCAAGGGCGCAGGGTGACGCCTCGGACCAAGGGCGCTGGGTGAAGCCTCGTGCGTAGAGTGCCGGCTCGGACCAAGGGCGCAGGGTGCCGGCTCGGACCAAGGGCGCAGGGTGACGGCTCGGACCAGGGGCGCTGGGTGACGCCTCAGACCAAGGGCGCTGGGTGAAGCCTTGGACCAAGGGCGCTGGGTGAAGCCTCGGACCAAGGGCGCTGGGTGAAGCCTTGGGCGCAGGGTGACGGCTCGGTCCAAGGGCGCAGGGTGACGGCTCGGACCAAGGGCGCAGGGTGACGGCTCGGACCAAGGGCGCAGGGTGACGGCTCGGACCAAGGGCGCTGGGTGAAGCCTCGGACCAAGGGCGCTGGTTGAAGCCTCGGACCAAGGGCGCTGGGTGACGGCTCGGACCAAGGGCGCAGGGTGACGGCTCGGACCAAGGGCGCAGGGTGACGGCTCGGACCAAGGGCGCAGGGTGACGGCTCGGACCAAGGGCGCAGGGTGACGGCTCGGACCAAGGGCGCAGGGTGACGGCTCGGACCAAGGGCGCTGGGTGAAGCCTCGGACCAAGGGCGCTGGTTGAAGCCTCGGACCAAGGGCGCTGGGTGACGGCTCGGACCAAGGGCGCTGGTTGAAGCCTCGGACCAAGGGCGCTGGGTGACGGCTCGGACCAAGGGCGCAGGGTGACGGCTCGGACCAAGGGCGCTGGGTGACGGCTCGGACCAAGGGCGCAGGGTGACGGCTCGGACCAAGGGCGCAGGGTGACGGCTCGGACCAAGGGCGCAGGGTGACGGCTCGGACCAAGGGCGCAGGGTGACGTCTCGGACCAAGGGCGCTGGGTGACGGCTCGGACCAAGGGCGCAGGGTGACGGCTCGGACCAAGGGCGCAGGGTGACGGCTCGGACCAAGGGCGCTGGGTGAAGCCTCGGACCAAGGGCGCTGGTTGAAGCCTCGGACCAAGGGCGCTGGGTGACGGCTCGGACCAAGGGCGCAGGGTGACGGCTCTGACCAAGGGCGCAGGGTGACGGCTCTGACCAAGGGCGCAGGGTGACGGCTCTGACCAAGGGCGCAGGGTGACGGCTCGGACCAAGGGCGCAGGGTGACGGCTCGGACCAAGGGCGCAGGGTGACGGCTCGGACCAAGGGCGCAGGGTGACGGCTCGGACCAAGGGCGCAGGGTGACGGCTCGAACCAAGGGCGCAGCGTGACGGTTCGGACCAAGGGCGCAGGGTGACGGCTCGGACCAAGGGCGCAGGGTGACGGCTCGGACCAAGGGCGCAGGGTGACGGCTCGGACCAAGGGCGCAGGGTGACGGCTCGGATCAAGGGCGCAGGGTGACGGCTCGGACCAAGGGCGCAGGGTGACGGCTCGGACCAAGGGCGCAGGGTGACGGCTCGGACCAAGGGCGCAGGGTGACGGCTCGGACCAAGGGCGCAGGGTGACGGCTCGGACCAAGGGCGCAGGGTGACGCCTCGGACCAAGGGGTGCAGGGTGACGCCTCGGACCAAGGGCGCTGGGTGACGCTTCAGACCTAGGGCGCTGGGTGAAGCCTCGGGCGCAGAGTGCCGGCTCGGATCAAGGGCGCAGGGTGACGGCTCGGATCAAGGGCGCAGGGTGACGGCTCGGACCAAGGGCGCAGGGTGACGGCTCGGACCAAGGGCGCAGGGTGACGGCTCGGACCAAGGGCGCTGGGTGACGGCTCGGACCAAGGGCGCTGGGTGACGGCTCGGACCAAGGGCGCAGGGTGACGCCTTGGACCAAGGGCGCCGGGTGACGCTTCGGACCAAGGGCGCTGGGTGAAGCTTCGGGCGCAGAGTGCCGGCTCGGACCAAGGGCGCAGAGTGCCGGCTCGGACCAAGGGCGCAGAGTGCCGGCTCAGGCCAAGGGCGCAGGGTGCCGGCTCGGACCAAGGGTGCAGGGTGACGGCTCGGTCCAAGGGCGCAGGGTGACGGCTCGGACCAAGGGCGCAGGGTGACGGCTCGGACCAAGGGCGCAGGGTGACGGCTCGGACCAAGGGCGCAGGGTGACGGCTCGGACCAAGGGCGCTGGGTGACGGCTCGGACCAAGGGCGCAGGGTGAAGCCTCGGACCAAGGGCGCAGGGTGAAGCCTCGGACCAAGGGCGCTGAGTGACGCCTCGGACCAAGGGCGCAGGGTGAAACCTCGGACCAAGGGCGCAGGTTGACGGCTCGGACCAAGGGCGCAGGGTGACGGCTCGGACCAAGGGCGCAGGGTGACGGCTCGGACCAAGGGCGCTGGGTGACGGCTCGGACCAAGGGCGCTGGGTGACGGCTCGGACCAAGGGCGCTGGGTGAAGCCTCGGACCAAGGGCGCTGGGTGAAGCCTCGGACCAAGGGCGCTGGGTGAAGCCTCGGACCAAGGGCGCAGGGTGAAGCCTCGGACCAAGGGCGCAGGGTGAAGGCTCGGACCAAGGACGCAGGTTGACGGCTCGGACCAAGGGCGCAGGGTGACGGCTCGGACCAAGGGCGCAGGGTGCCGGCTCGGACCAAGGGCGCTGGGTGAAGCCTCGTGCGTAGAGTGCCGGCTCGGACCAAGGGCGCAGGGTGCCGGCTCGGACCAAGGGCGCAGGGTGACGGCTCGGACCAGGGGCGCTGGGTGACGCCTCAGACCAAGGGCGCTGGGTGAAGCCTTGGACCAAGGGCGCTGGGTGAAGCCTCGGACCAAGGGCGCTGGGTGAAGCCTTGGGCGCAGGGTGACGGCTCGGTCCAAGGGCGCAGGGTGACGGCTCGGACCAAGGGCGCAGGGTGACGGCTCGGACCAAGGGCGCAGGGTGACGGCTCGGACCAAGGGCGCTGGGTGAAGCCTCGGACCAAGGGCGCTGGTTGAAGCCTCGGACCAAGGGCGCTGGGTGACGGCTCGGACCAAGGGCGCAGGGTGACGGCTCGGACCAAGGGCGCAGGGTGACGGCTCGGACCAAGGGCGCAGGGTGACGGCTCGGACCAAGGGCGCAGGGTGACGGCTCGGACCAAGGGCGCAGGGTGACGGCTCGGACCAAGGGCGCAGGGTGACGGCTCGGACCAAGGGCGCTGGGTGAAGCCTCGGACCAAGGGCGCTGGTTGAAGCCTCGGACCAAGGGCGCAGGGTGACGGCTCGGACCAAGGGCGCAGGGTGACGGCTCGGACCAAGGGCGCTGGGTGACGGCTCGGACCAAGGGCGCAGGGTGACGGCTCGGACCAAGGGCGCAGGGTGATGGCTCGGACCAAGGGCGCAGGGTGACGGCTCGGACCAAGGGCGCAGGGTGACGGCTCGGACCAAGGGCGCAGGGTGACGGCTCCGACCAAGGGCGCTGGGTGACGGCTCGGACCAAGGGAGCTGGGTGACGGCTCGGACCAAGGGCGCGTGGTGAAGCCTCGGACCAAGGGCGCGTGGTGAAGCCTCGGACCAAGGGCGCGTGGTGAAGCCTCGGACCAAGGGCGCTGGGTGAAGCCTCGGACCAAGGGCGCTGGGTGAAGCCTTGGGCGCAGGGTGATGGCTCGGTCCAAGGGCGCAGGGTGACGGCTCGGACCAAGGGCGCAGGGTGACGGCTCGGACCAAGGGCGCAGGGTGACGGCTCGGACCAAGGGCGCAGGGTGACGGCTCGGACCAAGGGCGCTGGTTGAAGCCTCGGACCAAGGGCGCTGGGTGACGGCTCGGACCAAGGGCGCAGGGTGACGGCTCGGACCAAGGGCGCTGGGTGACGGCTCGGACCAAGGGTGCAGGGTGACGGCTCGGACCAAGGGCGCAGGGTGAAGCCTCGGACCAAGGGCGCTGGTTGAAGCCTCGGACCAAGGGCGCTGGGTGACGGCTCGGGCCAAGGGCGCAGGGTGACGGCTCGGACCAAGGGCGCTGGGTGACGGCTCGGACCAAGGGGGCTGGGTGACGGCTCGGGACCAAGGGCGCAGGGTGACGGCTCGGACCAAGGGCGCAGAGTGACGGCTCGGACCAAGGGCGCAGGGTGACGGCTCGGACCAAGGGCGCAGGGTGACGGCTCGGACCAAGGGCGCAGGGTGACGGCTCAGACCAAGGGCGCAGGGTGACGGCTCCGACCAAGGGCGCTGGGTGACGGCTCCGACCAAGGGCGCTGGGTGACGGCTCGGACCAAGGGCGCTGGGTGACGGCTCGGACCAAGGGCGCTGGGTGACGCTTCGGACCAAGGGCGCTGGGTGAAGCCTCGGGCGTAGAGTGCCGGCTCGGACCAAGGGCGCAGGGTGACGGCTCGGACCAAGGGCGCTGGGTGACGGCTCGGACCAAGGGCGCTGGGTGACGGCTCGGGCCAAGGGCGCAGGGTGACGGCTCGGACCAAGGGCGCTGGGTGACGGCTCGGACCAAGGGCGCTGGGTGACGGCTCGGACCAAGGGCGCAGGGTGACGGCTCGGACCAAGGGCGCAGAGTGACGGCTCGGACCAAGGGCGCAGGGTGACGGCTCGGACCAAGGGCGCAGGGTGACGGCTCGGACCAAGGGCGCAGGGTGACGGCTCAGACCAAGGGCGCAGGGTGACGGCTCCGACCAAGGGCGCTGGGTGACGGCTCGGACCAAGGGCGCTGGGTGACGGCTCGGACCAAGGGCGCTGGGTGACGGCTCGGACCAAGGGCGCTGGGTGACGCTTCGGACCAAGGGCGCTGGGTGAAGCCTCGGGCGTAGAGTGCCGGCTCGGACCAAGGGCGCAGGGTGACGGCTCGGACCAAGGGCGCTGGGTGACGGCTCGGTCCAAGGGCGCTGGGTGACGGCTCGGACCAAGGGCGCTGGGTGACGCTTCGGACCAAGGGCGCTGGGTGAAGCCTTGGGCGTAGAGTGCCGGCTTGGACCAAGGGCGCAGGGTGACGGCTCAGACCAAGGGCACAGGGTGCCGGCTCGGACCAAGGGCGCAGGGTGACGGCTCGGACCAAGGGCGCAGGGTGACGGCTCGGACCAAGGGCGCAGGGTGACGGCTCGGACCAAGGGCGCAGAGTGACGGCTCGGACCAAGGGCGCAGGGTGACGGCTCGGACCAAGGGCGCAGGGTGACGGCTCGGACCAAGGGCGCAGGGTGACGGCTCAGACCAAGGGCGCAGGGTGACGGCTCCGACCAAGGGCGCTGGGTGACGGCTCAGACCAAGGGCGCTGGGTGACGGCTCGGACCAAGGGCGCTGGGTGACGGCTCGGACCAAGGGCGCTGGGTGACGCTTCGGACCAAGGGCGCTGGGTGAAGCCTCGGGCGTAGAGTGCCGGCTCGGACCAAGGGCGCAGGGTGACGGCTCGGACCAAGGGCGCTGGGTGACGGCTCGGTCCAAGGGCGCTGGGTGACGGCTCGGACCAAGGGCGCTGGGTGACGCTTCGGACCAAGGGCGCTGGGTGAAGCCTTGGGCGTAGAGTGCCGGCTCGGACCAAGGGCGCAGGGTGACGGCTCAGACCAAGGGCACAGGGTGCCGGCTCGGACCAAGGGCGCAGGGTGACGGCTCGGACCAAGGGCGCAGGGTGATGGCTCGGACCAAGGGCGCTGGGTGACGCCTCGGACCACGGGCGCTGGGTGAAGCCTCAGACCAAGGGCGCTTGTTGAAGCCTCGGACCAAGGGCGCTGGGTGAAGCCTCGGACCAAGGGCGCTGGGTGAAGCCTTGGGCGCAGGGTAACGGCTCGGTCCAAGGGCGCAGGGTAACGGCTCGGTCCAAGGGCGCAGGGTGACGGCTCGGACCAAGGGCGCAGGGTGACGGCTCGGACCAAGGGCACAGGGTGACGGCTCGGACCAAGGGCGCAGGGTGACGGCTCGGACCAAGGGCGCTGGGTGAAGCCTCGGACCGAGGGCGCTGGTTGAAGCCTCGGACCAAGGGCGCTGGGTGACGGCTCGGACCAAGGGCGCAGGGTGACGGCCCGGACCAAGGGCGCTGGGTGACGGCTCGGACCAAGGGCGCAGGGTGACGGCTCGGACCAAGGGCGCAGGGTGACGGCTCGGACCAAGGGCGCAGGGTGACGGCTCGGACCAAGGGCGCAGGGTGATGGCTCGGACCAAGGGCGCAGGGTGACGGCTCGGACCAAGGGCGCAGGGTGACGGCTCGGACCAAGGGCGCTGGGTGAAGCCTCGGACCAAGGGCCCTGGTTGAAGCCTCGGACCAAGGGCGCTGGGTGACGGCTGGGACCAAGGGCGCAGGGTGACGGCTCGGACCAAGGGCGCTGGGTGACGGCTGGGACCAAGGGCGCAGGGTGACGGCTCGGACCAAGGGCGCAGGGTGACGGCTCGGACCAAGGGAGCAGGGTGACGGCTCGGACCAAGGGCGCAGGGTGACGGCTCGGACCAAGGGCGCAGGGTGACGGCTCCGACCAAGGGCGCTGGGTGACGGCTCGGACCAAGGGCGCTGGGTGACGGCTCAGACCAAGGGCGCGTGGTGAAGCCTCGGACCAAGGGCGCGTGGTGAAGCCTCGGACAAAGGGCGCGTGGTGAAGCCTCGGACCAAGGGCGCGTGGTGAAGCCTCGGACCAAGGGCGCTGGGTGACGGCTCGGACCAAGGGCGCTGGGTGACGGCTGGGACCAAGGGCGCAGGGTGACGGCTCGGACCAAGGGCGCAGGGTGACGGCTCGGACCAAGGGAGCAGGGTGACGGCTCGGACCAAGGGCGCAGGGTGACGGCTCGGACCAAGGGCGCAGGGTGACGGCTCCGACCAAGGGCGCTGGGTGACGGCTCGGACCAAGGGCGCTGGGTGACGGCTCGGACCAAGGGCGCGTGGTGAAGCCTCGGACCAAGGGCGCGTGGTGAAGCCTCGGACCAAGGGCGCGTGGTGAAGCCTCGGACCAAGGGCGCGTGGTGAAGCCTCGGACCAAGGGGCGCTGGGTGACGGCTCGGACCAAGGGCGCTGGGTGACGGCTCGGACCAAGGGCGCAGGGTGACGGCTCAGACCAAGGGCGCAGGGTGACGGCTCCGACCAAGGGCGCTGGGTGACGGCTCCGACCAAGGGCGCTGGGTGACGGCTCGGACCAAGGGCGCTGGGTGACGGCTCGGACCAAGGGCGCTGGGTGACGGCTCGGACCAAGGGCGCTGGGTGACGCTTCAGGCCAAGGGCGCTGGGTGAAGCCTCGGGCGTAGAGTGCCGGCTCGGACCAAGGGCGCAGGGTGACGGCTCGGACCAAGGGCGCTGGGTGACGGCTCGGGCCAAGGGCGCAGGGTGACGGCTCGGACCAAGGGCGCTGGGTGACGGCTCGGACCAAGGGCGCTGGGTGACGGCTCGGACCAAGGGCGCAGGGTGACGGCTCGGACCAAGGGCGCAGAGTGACGGCTCGGACCAAGGGCGCAGGGTGACGGCTCGGACCAAGGGCGCAGGGTGACGGCTCGGACCAAGGGCGCAGGGTGACGGCTCAGACCAAGGGCGCAGGGTGACGGCTCCGACCAAGTTCGCTGGGTGACGGCTCGGACCAAGGGCGCTGGGTGACGGCTCGGACCAAGGGCGCTGGGTGACGCTTCGGACCAAGGGCGCTGGGTGAAGCCTCGGGCGTAGAGTGCCGGCTCGGACCAAGGGCGCAGGGTGACGGCTCGAACCAAGGGCGCTGGGTGACGGCTCGGACCAAGGGCGCTGGGTGACGGCTCGGACCAAGGGCGCTGGGTGACGCTTCGGACCAAGGGCGCTGGGTGAAGCCTTGGGCGTAGAGTGCCGGCTCGGACCAAGGGCGCAGGGTGACGGCTCGGACCAAGGGCACAGGGTGCCGGCTCGGACCAAGGGCGCAGGGTGACGGCTCGGACCAAGGGCGCAGGGTGACGGCTCGGACCAAGGGCGCTGGGTGACGCCTCGTACCACGGGCGCTGGGTGAAGCCTCAGACCAAGGGCGCTTGTTGAAGCCTCGGACCAAGGGCGCTGGGTGAAGCCTCGGACCAAGGGCGCTGGGTGAAGCCTTGGGCGCAGGGTAACGGCTCGGTCCAAGGGCGCAGGGTGACGGCTCGGACCAAGGGCGCAGGGTGACGGCTCGGACCAAGGGCGCAGGGTGACGGCTCGGACCAAGGGCGCTGGGTGAAGCCTCGGACCGAGGGCGCTGGTTGAAGCCTCGGACCAAGGGCGCGGGGTGACGGCTCGGACCAAGGGCGCAGGGTGACGGCCCGGACCAAGGGCGCTGGGTGACGGCTCGGACCAAGGGCGCAGGGTGACGGCTCGGACCAAGGGCGCAGGGTGACGGCTCGGACCAAGGGCGCAGGGTGACGGCTCGGACCAAGGGCGCAGGGTGATGGCTCGGACCAAGGGCGCAGGGTGACGGCTCGGACCAAGGGCGCAGGGTGACGGCTCGGACCAAGGGCGCTGGGTGAAGCCTCGGACCAAGGGCGCAGGGTGACGGCTCCGACCAAGGGCGCTGGGTGACGGCTCGGACCAAGGGCGCTGGGTGACGGCTCAGACCAAGGGCGCGTGGTGAAGCCTCGGACCAAGGGCGCGTGGTGAAGCCTCGGACCAAGGGCGCGTGGTGAAGCCTCGGACCAAGGGCGCTGGGTGACGGCTCGGACCAAGGGCGCTGGGTGACGGCTCGGACCAAGGGCGCTGGGTGACGGCTCGGACCAAGGGCGCTGGGTGACGGCTCGGACCAAGGGCGCTGGGTGACGGCTCGGACCAAGGGCGCGTGGTGAAGCCTCGGACCAAGGGCGCGTGGTGAAGCCTCGGACCAAGGGCGCGTGGTGAAGCCCCGGACCAAGGGCGCGTGGTGAAGCCTCGGACCAAGGGCGCGTGGTGAAGCCTCGGACCAAGGGCGCTGGATGACGGCTCGGACCAAGGGCGCTGGGTGACGGCTCGGACCAAGGGCGCTGGGTGACGGCTCGGACCAAGGGCGCTGGGTGACGGCTCGGACCAAGGGCGCGTGGTGAAGCCTCGGACCAAGGGCGCGTGGTGAAGCCTCGGACCAAGGGCGCGTGGTGAAGCCTCGGACCAAGGGCGCGTGGTGAAGCCTCGGACCAAGGGCGCGTGGTGAAGCCTCGGACCAAGGGCGCGTGGTGAAGCCTCGGACCAAGGGCGCGTGGTGAAGCCTCGGACCAAGGGCGCGGGGTGAAGCCTCGGACCAAGGGCGCGGGGTGAAGGGCGGAAGGGTCGTACTAGAGCGCCGGTTGTTACTAAAGTCCCTCCTGGGCGCCGGTTGTAACAAGTCCCTCCTGGGCGCCGGTTGTAACAAGTCCCTCCTGGGCGCCGGTTGTAGCAAGTCCCTCCTGGGCGCCGGTTGTAGCAAGTCCCTCCTGGGCGCCGGTTGTAGCAAGTCCCTCCTGGGCGCCGGTTGTAGCAAGTCCCTCCTGGGCGCCGGTTGTAGCAAGTCCCTCCTGGGCGCCGGTTGTAGCAAGTCCCTCCTTGGCGCCGGTTGTAGCAAGTCCCTCCTGGGCGCCGGTTGTAAGTAAAGTACCTCCGGCCATAATTACAACATAGTGCCAGGGAGAGTTGATCCAGGGATTTATCTGACTGCCATAAGGAGTCGGGAAGGCATTTTTCCCTTTTAAGGCTAATTGGACTAGGCCTTGTAAGGTTTTTCACCTTCCTCTGGATTAACTAGGAAATGTGCAGTTTTTTTTTCCTTTCTGATTAAAATTGGAAGTATGTATTTTCTTCACTCAAACTTAGTATTATTTGACTATGGCAGAAAGCGTTGGTGATAGGCACTCCTGCCTGGCAGGACAAGGTTCAAATCCCTGCAATGTTTGCATGCTTGTTCTTCGCCCACAATTTTCCATATACATTACCAACACAATACTGTAAATATTTTTGTGTTTGGTCTCAAACCAGGGCGCTGTTTGTAGTTTTGGACCAGGGCGCTGTTTGAAGTCTCGGACCAGGGCGCTGTTTGTAGTTTTGGACCAGGGCGCTATGTGTTCGAAGTCTCGGACCAGGGCGCTGTATGTTTGAAATCTCGCACCGGGGCGCTGTTTGTTTGTAGTCTCGAAGCAGGCCGCTGTTTGTAGTCTCGGACCAGGGCGCTGTTTGTTTGAAGTCTCGGACCAGGGCGCTGTTTGTTTGAAGTCTCGGACCAGGGCGCTGTTTGTAGTCTCGGACCAGGGCGCTATTTGTTTGAAGTCTCAGACCAGGGCGCTGTTTGTTATTAATCTCGGACCAGGGCGCTGTTTGTTTGTAGTCTCGAACCAGGGCGCTGTTTGTTTGTAGTCTCGGACCAGGGCGCTGTTTGTTTGTAGTCTCGGACCAGGGCGCTGTTTGTTTGTAGTCTCGGACCAGGGCGCTGTTTATTTGAAGTCTCGGACCAGGACGCTGTTTATTTGAAGTCTCGGACCAGGGTGCTATTTGTTTGAAGTCTCGGACCAGGGCGCTGTTTGTAGTCTCGGACCATGGCGCTGTTTGTTTCAAGTCTCGGACCAGGGCGCTGTTTATTTGAAGTATCGGACCAGGGCGCTATTTATTTGAAGTCTCGGACCAGGGCGCTGCAGGGGGCTCTTTGTGTGAACTCTCGAACCAGGGCGCTGTTTGTTTGAAGTCTCGGACCAGGGCTCTGCTTCTTTGAACTCTCGGACCAGGGCGCTGTTTGTGTGAATTCTCGGACCGGGGCGCTGTTTGTTTGAAGTCTCGGAGCGGGGCGCTGTTTGTTTGAAGTCTCGGACCGTGGCGCTGTTTGCTTGAAGTCTCGAACCAGGGCGCTGTTTGTTTGAAATCTCGGACCAGGGCGCTGTTTGTTTGTAGTCTGGGACCAGGGCGCTGTTTGTTTGAAGTCTCGGACCAGGGCGCTATGTGTTCGTAGTCTCGGACCAGGGCGCTGTATTGTTTGAAATCTTGCACCGGGGTGTTGTTTGTTTGTAGTCTCGGACCAGGGCGCTGTTTGTAGTCTCGGACCGGGGCGCTGTTTGTTTTTAGTCTTGGACCAGGGCGCTGCAGGGGACTCTTTGAGTGAACTCTCGAACCAGGGCGCTGTTATTTTGAAGTCTCGGACCAGGGCGCTTTTTGTTTGAAGTCTCGGACCAGGGCGCGGTTTGTTTGAAGTCTCGGACCAGGGCGCTGTTTGTTATTAGTCTCGGACCAGAGCGCTGTTTGTGTGTAGTCTCGGACCAGGGCGCTGTTTGTTTGAAGTCTCGGACCAGGGCGCTGCAGGGGGCTCTTTGTGTGAACTCTTGAACCAGGGCGCTGTTCGTTTGAAATCTCAGACCAGGGCGCTGTTTGTTTCAAGTCTCGGACCAGGGCGCTGTTTGTTTGTAGTCTCGGACCAGACCGCTATTTGTTTGTCGTCTCAGATCAGAGCGCAGTTTGTTTGAAGTCTCAGACTAGGGCACTATTTGAGAAGTCTCCGACCAGGGCGCTGTTTGTGTGAAGTCTCCGACCAGGGCGCTGTTTGTGTGAAGTCTCAGACCAGGGCGCTGTTTGTGTGAAGTCTCCGACCAGGGCGCTGTTTGTGTGAAGTCTCCGACCAGGGCACTGTTTGTGTGAAGTCTCCGACCAGGGCGCTGTTTGTAGTCTCAGACCAGGGTGCTGTTTGTAGTCTTAGACCATGGTGCTGTTTGTTTGTAGTCTCGGACGAGGGCGCTGATTGTAGTCTCGGACCATGGCGCTGTTTGTTTTTAGCCTCGGACCAGGGCGCTGTTTGTTTGAAGTCTCGGACCGTGGTGCTGCAGAGCACTGTTTGTGTGAAGTCTCGAACCAGGGCGCTGTTTGTAGTTTTGGACCAGGGCGCTGTTTGCTTGAAGTCTCGTACCTGGGAGCTGTTTGGAGTCTCGGAGCAGGGCGCAGGGCGCAGGGCGATGGGCCTTGAGCCGTTGTAGTCCCCCGATGGGCCTCGAGACGTTGTAGTCTCCCGATGGGCATCGAGCCGTTGTAGTCCCCCGATGGGCATTGAGCCGTTGTAGTCCCCCGATGGGCATTGAGCCGTTGTAGTCCCCCGATGGGCATCGAGCCGTTGTAGTCCACCGATGGGCCTCGGGCCGTTGTAGTCCCCCGATGGGCCTCGAGCCGTTGTAGTCCCCCGATGGGCCTCGAGCCGTTGTAGTCCCCCGATGGGCCTTGAGCCGTTATAGTCCCCCTATTGATGTCAGTCCCCTGATGGGCTGCTTGCCATGTAAGTCCCCCGATGTAAGGCCGCCCATTGGGGGACTGACAAGGCAAGCAGCCCGTCGAGTGACAAGCACAGGAGGCGGACCACGGCAAGCTGGGTTCTTGCCGTTGTAGTCCCCGATGGGCCTCTAGCCGTTGTAGTCCCCGATGGGCCTCTAGCCGTTGTAGTCCCCCGATGGGCCTCGAGCCGTGGTAGTCCCCCGATGGGCCCCGAGCCGTTGTAGTCCCCCGATGGGCCTCGAGCCGTTGTAGTCCTCCAATGGGCCTCGAGCCGTTGTAGTCCCCCGATGGGCCTCGAGCCATTGTAGCCCCCCGATAGGCCTCGAGCCGTTGTACTCCCCCAATGGGCCTTGAGCCGTTGTAGTCCCCCGATGGGCCTCGAGTCGTTGTAGTCCCCCTATTGTTGTCAGTCCCCTGATGGGCTGCTTACCATGTCAGTCCCCCGATGTAAGGCCGCCCATTGGGCGACTGACGAGGAGAGCAGCCCATTGAGTGACAAGCACACGAGGCGGACCATGGCAAGCTGGGTTCTTGCCGTTGTAGTCCCCCGATGGGCCTCGAGCCGTTGTAGTCCCCCGATGGGCCTCGAGCCGTTGTAGTCCCCCGATGAGTCTCGAGCCGTTGTAGTCCGCCGATGAGCCTCGAGCCGTTGTAGTCCCCCGATGGGCCACGAGCCGTTGTAGTCCCCGATGGGCCTTGATCTGTTGTAGTCCCCCGATGGGCCTTGATCTGTTGTAGTCCCCCGATGGGCCTCGAGCCATTGTAGTCCCCCGATGGGCCTCGAGCCATTGTAGTCCCCGATGGGCCTCGAGCTGTTGTAGTCCCCCGATGGGCCTCGAGCCGTTGTAGTCCCCCGATGGGCCTCGAGCCGTTGTAGTCCCCCGATGGGCCTCGAGCCGTTGTCGTCCCCCGATGGGCCTCGACCCGTTATAGTCCCCCTATTGATGTCAGTCCCCTGATTGGCTGCTTGCCATGTCAGTCCCCTGATGTAAGGCCGCCCATTGGGGGACTGACAAGGCAAGCAGCCCGTCGGGTGACAAGCACAGGAGGCGGACCACGGCAAGCTGGGTTCTTGCCGTTGTAGTCCCCGATGGGCCTCTAGCCGTTGTAGTCCCACGATCGCCTCTAGCCGTTGTAGTCCCCCGATGGGCCTCGAGCCGTTGTAATCCTCCGATGGGCCTCGAGCCGTTGTAGTCCTCCGATGGGCCTCGAGCAGTTGTAGTCCCCCGATGGGCCTCGAGCCGTTGTAGTCCCCCGATGGGCCTCGAGCCGTTGTAGTCCCCCGATGGGCCTCGAGTTGTTGTAGTCCCCCGATGGGCCTCGAGCCGTTGTAGTCCCCCGATGGACCTCGAGCCATTGTAGTCCCTCCTATTGTTGTCAGTCCTCTGATGGGCTGCTTACCATGTCAGTCCCCCGATGTAAGGCCGCCCATTGGGGGACTGACAAGGCAAGCAGCCCGTTGAGTGACAAGCACAGGAGGCGGACCACGGCAAGCTGGGTTCTTGCCGTTGTAGTCACCCGATGGGCTTTGAGCCGTTGTAGTCCCCCGATGGGCCTCGAGCCGTTGTAGTCCCCCGATGGGCCTCGAGACGTTGTAGTCCCCCGATGGGTCTCGAGCCGTTGTCGTCCCCCGATGGGCCTTCGAGCCGTTGTAGGTAAGTACCTGTTTTCATTTTTGGGATGCAGGTGCGGGCTGCTCTTCCCGGCGCTGGCCACGCTTGGGGGGGATCGCCTTTACCTCCCAGCCACCCCCTCTGGGATGCCGCTGTGGTTTCCAGGCAGTGAGAGCTTGGGGCCCCACGGCACCCTGGTTGTATGGGAGCATTGGGAAGCCTCCCCGTGGCGCTCCTGGATAGTGCTAATGTAGCATGAACTAATTCCCTGATGGGCCTCATGCCGGTTTAGTCCCCCGATGAGCCTCTTGCCGTTGTAGTCCCCCGATGGATCTCTAGCCGTAGTAGTTCCCCGATGGGCCTTTTGCAGTTGTAGTCCCCCGATGGGCCTCGAGCCGTTGTAGTCCCCGATGGGCCTCAAGCTGTTGTAGTCCCCCGATGGGCCTCGAGCCGTTGTAGTCCCCCGATGGGCCTCGAGCTGCTGTAGTCCCCCGATGGGCAACGAGCCGTTGTAGTCCCCCTATTGTTGTCAGTCCCCTGATGGGCTGCTTACCTTGTCAGTCCCCCGAGGTAAGGCCGCCCATTGGGGGACTGATAAGGCAAGTAGCCCGTCGAGTGACAAGCACAGGAGGCGGACCACGGCAAGATGGGTTCTTGCCGTTGTAGTCCCCCGATGGGCCTCGAGCCATTGTAGTCCCTCGATGGGCCTCGAGCCGTTGTAGTCCCCCGATGGGCCTCCAGCCGTTGTAGTCCCCCGATGGGCCATGAGCCGTTGTAGTCCCCCGATGGGCCTCGAGCCGTTGTAGTCCCCCTCTTTTGTCAGTCCCCTGATGGGCTGCTTACCATGTCAGTCCCCCGATGTAAGGCCGCCCATTGGGAGACTGACAAGGCAAGCAGCCCGTTGAGTGACAAGCACAGGAGGCGGACTACGGCAAGATGGGTTCTTGCCATTGTAGTCCCCATTGGGCCTCGAGCCGTTGTAGTCCCCCGATGGGCCTCGAGCCATTGTAGTCCCCCTATTGTTGTCAGTCCCCTGTAGTCCCCCGATGGGCCTCCAGCCGTTGTAGTCCCCCGATGGGCCATGAGCCGTTGTAGTCCCCCGATGGGCCTCGAGCCGTTGTAGTCCCCCTCTTTTGTCAGTCCCCTGATGGGCTGCTTACCATGTCAGTACCCCGATGTAAGGCCGCCCATTGGGGGACTGACAAGGCAAGCAGCTCGTCAAGTGACAAGCACAGGAGGCGGAGCACGGCAAGATGGGTTCTTGCCATTGTAGTCCCTCAAAGGGCCTCGAGCCGTTGTAGTCCCCCGATGGGCCTCGAGCCGTTGTAGTCCCCCGATGGGCCTCGAGCCGTTGTAGTCCCCCGATGGGCCTCGAGCCGTTGTAGTCCCCCGATGGGCCTCGAGCTGTTGTAGTCCCCCTATTGTTGTCAGTCCCCTGATGGGCTGCTTACCATGTCTGTCCCCCGATGTAAGGCCGCCCATTGGGGGACTGACAAGGCAAGCATCCCGTTGAGTGACAAGCACAGGAGGCGGACCACGGCAAGCTGGGTTCTTGCCATTGTAGTCCCCCGACGGGCCTCGAGCCGTTGTAGTCCCCGATGGGCCTCGAGCCGTTGTAGTCCCCCGATGGGCCTCGAGCTGTTGTAGTCCCCCTATTGTTGTCAGTCCCCTGATGGGCTGCTTACCATGTCAGTCCCCCGATGTAAGGCCGCCCATTGGGAGACTGACATGGCAAGCAGCTCGTCAAGTGACAAGCACAGGAGGCGGACCACGGCAAGATGGGTTCTTGCCATTGTAGTCCCCCGATGGGCCTCGAGCCGATGTAGTCCCCCGATGGGCCTCGAGCCGTTGTAGTCCCCCGATGGGCCTCGAGCCGTTGTAGTCCCCCGATGGGCCTTGAGCCATTGTAGTCCCCCGATGGGCCTCGAGCCCCGATGGGCCATGAGCCGTTGTAGTCCCCCTATTGTTGTCAGTTCCCTGATGGGCTGCTTACCATGTCTGTCCCCCGATGTAAGGCCGCCCATTGGGGGACTGACAAGGCAAGCAGCCCGTTGAGTGACAAGCACAGGAGGCGGACCACGGCAAGCTGGGTTCTTGCCGTTGTAGTCCCCCGACGGGCCTCGAGCCGTTGTAGTCCCCCGATGGGCCTCGAGCCGTTGTAGTCCCCCGATGGGCCTCGAGCCGCTGTAGTCCCCCGATGGGCCTCGAGCCGTTGTAGTCCCCCGATGGGCCTCGAGCCGTTGTAGTCCCCCGATGGGCCTCGAGCCGTTGTAGTCCCCCGATGGGCCTCGAGCCGTTGTAGTCCCCCGATGGGCTTCAAATCGTTGTAGTACCGCGATGGGCCTCAAGCCGTTATAGTCCCCCTATTGATGTCAGTCCCCTGATGGGCTGCTTGCCATGTCAGTCCCCCGATGTAAGGCCGCCCATTGGGGGACTGACAAGGCAAGCAGCCCGTCGAGTGACAAGCACAGGAGGCGGACCACGCAAGCTGGGTTCTTGCCGTTGTAGTCCCCCGATGGGCCTCTAGCCGTTGTAGTCCCCCGATGGGCCTCGAGCCTCTGTAGTCCTCCGATGGTCCTCGAGCCGTTGTAGTCCTCCGATGGGCATCGAGCCGTTGTAGTCCCCCGATGGGCCTCGAGCCGTTGTAGTTCCCCGATGGGCCTCGAGCCGTTGTAGTCCCCCTATTGTTGTCAGTCCCCTGATGGGCTGCTTACCATGTCAGTCCCCTGATGTAAGGCCGCCCATTGGGGGACTGACAAGGCAAGCAGCCCGTCGAGTGACAAGCACAGGAGGCGGACCACGGCAAGATAGGTTCTTGCCGCTGTAGTCCCCCGATGGGCCTCGAGCCGTTGTAGTCCCCCGATGGGCCTCGAGCCGTTGTAGTCCACCGATGGGCCTCGAGCCGTTGTAGTCCACCGATGGGCCTCGAGCTGTTGTAGTCCCCCGATGGGCCTTGAGCCGTTGTAGTCCCCCAATGGGCCTCAAACCGTTGTTGTCCCCCGATGGGCCTCGAGCCGTTGTAGTTCCCCGATGGGCCTCGAGCCATTGTAGTCCCCCGATGGGCCACGAGCCATTGTAGTCCCCTGATGGGCCTCGAGCGTTGTAGTCCCCCGATGGGCCTCGAGCCATTGTAGTCCCCCGATGGGCCTCGAGCCGTTGTAGTCCCCCGATGGGCCTCGAGCCGTTGTAGTCCCCCGATGGGCCTCGAGCCAATGTAGTCCCCGATGGGCCTCTAGCCGTTGTAGTCCTCCGATAGGCCTCTACCCGTTGTAGTCCCCCGATGGGCTTCTAGCCGTAGTAGTCCCCGGATGGGCCTATATTGTTTTTAGGTATGGGCACAGAGTGACGGCTCGGACCAAGGGGGCAGAGTGACGGCTCGGACCAAGGGCGCAGGGTGACGGCTCGGACCAAGGGCACAGGGTGACGGCTCGGACCAAGGGCGCAGGGTAATGGCTCTGACCAAGGGCGCAGGGTGACGGCTCTGACCAAGGGCGCAGGGTGACGGCTCTGACCAAGGGCGCAGGGTGACGGCTCGGACCAAGGGCGCAGGGTGACGGCTCGGACCAAGGGCGCAGGGTGACGGCTCGGACCAAGGGCGCAGGGTGACGGCTCGGACCAAGGGCGCAGGGTGACGGCTCGGACCAAGGGCGCAGGGTGACGGCTCGGACCAAGGGCGCAGGGTGACGGCTCGAACCAAGGGCGCAGGGTGACGGCTCGGACCAAGGGCGCAGGGTGACGGCTCTGGCCAAGCGTGCAGGGTGACGGCTCGGACCAAGCGTGCAGGGTGACGGCTCGGACCAAGGGCGCAGGGTGACGGCTCGGACCAAGGGCGCAGGGTGACGGCTCTGGCCAAGCGTGCAGGGTGACGGCTCCGACCAAGGGCGCAGAGTGACGGCTCGGACCAAGGGCGCAGGGTGACACCTCGGACCAAGGGCGCTGGGGGACGCCTCGGACCAAGGGTGCTGGGTGAAGCCTCGGGCACATAGTGACGGGTCAGACCAAGGGCGCAGGGTGATGGCTCGGACAAAGGGCGCAGGGTGACGGCTCGGACAAAGGGCGCAGGGTGACGGTTTGGATCAAAGGCGCTGGGTGACGGCTCGGAACAAGGGCGCTAGGTGACGGCTCGGACCAAGGGCGCAGGGTGAAGCCTCGGACCAAGGGTGCTGGGTGAAGCCTCGGACCAAGGGTGCAGGGTGAAGCCTCAGACCAAGGGCGCAGGTTGATGGCTCGGTCCAAGGGCGCAGGGTGACAGCTCGGACCAAGGGCGCAGGGTGACGGCTCGGACCAAGGGCGCTGGGTGAAGCCTCGGACCAAGGGCGCTGGGTGAAGCCTCGGACCAAGGGCGCAGGTTGACGGCTCAGACCAACGGCGCAGGGTGACGGCTCGGACCAAGGGCGCAGGGTGACGGCTCGGACCAAGGGCGCAGGGTGACGGCTCGGACCAAGGGCGCAGGGTGACGCCTCGGACCAAGGGAGCAGGGTGACGGCTCGGACCAAGGGCGCTGGGTGACGGCTCGAACCAAGGGCGCAGGGTGACGGCTCGGACCAAGGGCGCAGGGTGACGGCTCTGGCCAAGCGTGCAGGGTGACGGCTCGGACCAAGCGTGCAGGGTGACGGCTCGGACCAAGGGCGCAGGGTGACGGCTCGGACCAAGGGCGCAGGGTGACGGCTCGGACCAAGGGCGCAGGGTGACGGCTCGGACCAAGGGCGCAGGGTGACGGCTCGAACCAAGGGCGCAGGGTGACGGCTCGGACCAAGGGCGCAGGGTGACGGCTCTGGCCAAGCGTGCAGGGTGACGGCTCGGACCAAGCGTGCAGGGTGACGGCTCGGACCAAGGGCGCAGGGTGACGGCTCGGACCAAGGGCGCAGGGTGACGGCTCCGGCCAAGCGTGCAGGGTGACGGCTCCGACCAAGGGCGCAGAGTGACGGCTCGGACCAAGGGCGCAGGGTGACACCTCGGACCAAGGGCGCTGGGGGACGCCTCGGACCAAGGGTGCTGGGTGAAGCCTCGGGCACAGAGTGACGGGTCAGACCAAGGGCGCAGGGTGATGGCTCGGACAAAGGGCGCAGGGTGACGGCTCGGACAAAGGGCGCAGGGTGACGGTTTGGATCAAAGGCGCTGGGTGACGGCTCGGAACAAGGGCGCTAGGTGACGGCTCGGACCAAGGGCGCAGGGTGAAGCCTCGGACCAAGGGTGCTGGGTGAAGCCTCGGACCAAGGGTGCAGGGTGAAGCCTCAGACCAAGGGCGCAGGTTGATGGCTCGGTCCAAGGGCGCAGGGTGACAGCTCGGACCAAGGGCGCAGGGTGACGGCTCGGACCAAGGGCGCTGGGTGAAGCCTCGGACCAAGGGCGCAGGTTGACGGCTCAGACCAACGGCGCAGGGTGACGGCTCGGACCAAGGGCGCAGGGTGACGGCTCGGACCAAGGGCGCAGGGTGACGGCTCGGACCAAGGGCGCAGGGTGACGGCTCGGACCAAGGGCGCAGGGTGACGCCTCGGACCAAGGGAGCAGGGTGACGGCTCGGACCAAGGGCGCTGGGTGACGGCTCGGACCAAGGGCGCTGGGTGACGGCTCGGACCAAGGGTGCTGGGTGACGGCTCGGACCAAGGGCGCAGCGTGACGCCTCGGACCAAGGGCGCTGGGTGAAGCCTCGGGCGCAGAGTGCCGGCTCGGACCAAGGGCGCAGGGTGACGGCTCGGACCAAGGGCGCAGGGTGACGGCTCGGACCAAGGGCGCAGGGTGACAGCTCGGACCAAGGGCACAGGGTGACGGCTCAGATCAAAGGTGCTGGGTGACGGCTCGGACCAAGGGCGCTGGGTGACGGCTCGGACCAAGGGCGCTGGGTGATGGCTCGGACCAAGGGTGCAGGGTAAAGCCTCGGACCAAGGGCGCTGGGTGACGCCTCGGACCAAGGGCGCTGGGTGAAGCCTCGGGCACGGAGTGACGGCTCAGACCAAGGGCGCAGGGTGAAGTCTCGGACCAAGGGTGCAGGGTGAAGTCTCGGATCAAGGGCACAGGGTGACGGCTCGGACCAAGGGTGCAGGGTGAAGCCTCGGACCAAGGGTGCAGGGTGAAGCCTCGGACCAAGGGCGCAGGGTGACGGCTCGGACCAAGGGCGCAGGGTGACGGCTCGGACCAAGGGCGCTGGGTGACGGCTCGGACCAAGGGCGCTGGGTGACGGCTCGGACCAAGGGCGCTGGGTGAAGCCTTGGACAAAGGGCGCAGGGTGAAGCCTCGGACCAAGGGTGCAGGTTGACGGCTCGGACCAACGGCGCAGGGTGACGGCTCGGACCAAGGGCACAGGGTGACGGCTCGGATCAAAGGCGCTGGGTGACGGCTCGGACCAAGGGCGCTGGGTGACGGCTCGGACCAAGGGCGCAGGGTGACGGCTCGGACCAAGGGCGCAGGGTGACGGCTCGAACCAAGGGTGCTGGGTGAAGCCTCGGACCAAGGGCACAGGTTGACGGCTCGGACCAAGGGCGCTGGGTGACGGCTCGGACCAAGGGCGCAGGGTGACGGCTCAGACCAAGGGCGCAGGGTGACGGCTCGAACCAAGGGCGCTGGGTGAAGCCTTGGACAAAGGGTGCAGGGTGAAGCCTCGGACCAAGGGCGCAGGGTGACGGCTCGGACCAAGGGCGCAGGGTGACGGCTCGGACCAAGGGCGCAGGGTGACGGCTCGGACCAAGGGCGCTGGGTGAAGCCTTGGACAAAGGGTGCAGGGTGAAGCCTCGGACCAAGGGCGCAGGGTGACGGCTCGGACCAAGGGCGCAGGGTGACGGCTCGGACCAAGGGCGCAGGGTGACGCCTCGGACCAAGGGCGCTGGGTGAAGCCTCGGGCACGGAGTGACGGCTCGGACCAAGGGCGCAGGGTGAAGTCTCGGACCAAGGGTGCAGGGTGAAGTCTCGGATCAAGGGCACAGGGTGACGGCTCGGACCAAGGGCGCAGGGTGACGGCTCGGACCAAGGGCGCAGGGTGACGGCTCGAACCAAGGGCGCAGGGTGACGGCTCGGACCAAGGGCGCAGGGTGACGGCTCTGGCCAAGCGTGCAGGGTGACGGCTCGGACCAAGCGTGCAGGGTGACGGCTCGGACCAAGGGCGCAGGGTGACGGCTCGGACCAAGGGCGCAGGGTGACGGCTCTGGCCAAGCGTGCAGGGTGACGGCTCCGACCAAGGGCGCAGAGTGACGGCTCGGACCAAGGGCGCAGGGTGACACCTCGGACCAAGGGCGCTGGGGGACGCCTCGGACCAAGGGTGCTGGGTGAAGCCTCGGGCACAGAGTGACGGGTCAGACCAAGGGCGCAGGGTGATGGCTCGGACAAAGGGCGCAGGGTGACGGCTCGGACAAAGGGCGCAGGGTGACGGTTTGGATCAAAGGCGCTGGGTGACGGCTCGGAACAAGGGCGCTAGGTGACGGCTCGGACCAAGGGCGCAGGGTGAAGCCTCGGACCAAGGGTGCTGGGTGAAGCCTCGGACCAAGGGTGCAGGGTGAAGCCTCAGACCAAGGGCGCAGGTTGATGGCTCGGTCCAAGGGCGCAGGGTGACAGCTCGGACCAAGGGCGCAGGGTGACGGCTCGGACCAAGGGCGCTGGGTGAAGCCTCGGACCAAGGGCGCAGGTTGACGGCTCAGACCAACGGCGCAGGGTGACGGCTCGGACCAAGGGCGCAGGGTGACGGCTCGGACCAAGGGCGCAGGGTGACGGCTCGGACCAAGGGCGCAGGGTGACGCCTCGGACCAAGGGAGCAGGGTGACGGCTCGGACCAAGGGCGCTGGGTGACGGCTCGGACCAAGGGCGCTGGGTGACGGCTCGGACCAAGGGTGCTGGGTGACAGCTCGGACCAAGGGCGCAGCGTGACGCCTCGGACCAAGGGCGCTGGGTGAAGCCTCGGGCGCAGAGTGCCGGCTCGGACCAAGGGCGCAGGGTGACGGCTCGGACCAAGGGCGCAGGGTGACGGCTCGGACCAAGGGCGCAGGGTGACAGCTCGGACCAAGGGCACAGGGTGACGGCTCAGATCAAAGGTGCTGGGTGACGGCTCGGACCAAGGGCGCTGGGTGACGGCTCGGACCAAGGGCGCTGGGTGATGGCTCGGACCAAGGGTGCAGGGTAAAGCCTCGGACCAAGGGCGCTGGGTGACGCCTCGGACCAAGGGCGCTGGGTGAAGCCTCGGGCACGGAGTGACGGCTCAGACCAAGGGCGCAGGGTGAAGTCTCGGACCAAGGGTGCAGGGTGAAGTCTCGGATCAAGGGCACAGGGTGACGGCTCGGACCAAGGGTGCAGGGTGAAGCCTCGGACCAAGGGTGCAGGGTGAAGCCTCGGACCAAGGGCGCAGGGTGACGGCTCGGACCAAGGGCGCAGGGTGACGGCTCGGACCAAGGGCGCTGGGTGACGGCTCGGACCAAGGGCGCTGGGTGACGGCTCGGACCAAGGGCGCTGGGTGAAGCCTTGGACAAAGGGCGCAGGGTGAAGCCTCGGACCAAGGGTGCAGGTTGACGGCTCGGACCAACGGCGCAGGGTGACGGCTCGGACCAAGGGCACAGGGTGACGGCTCGGATCAAAGGCGCTGGGTGACGGCTCGGACCAAGGGCGCTGGGTGACGGCTCGGACCAAGGGCGCAGGGTGACGGCTCGGACCAAGGGCGCAGGGTGACGGCTCGAACCAAGGGTGCTGGGTGAAGCCTCGGACCAAGGGCACAGGTTGACGGCTCGGACCAAGGGCGCTGGGTGACGGCTCGGACCAAGGGCGCAGGGTGACGGCTCAGACCAAGGGCGCAGGGTGACGGCTCGGACCAAGGGCGCTGGGTGAAGCCTTGGACAAAGGGTGCAGGGTGAAGCCTCGGACCAAGGGCGCAGGGTGACGGCTCGGACCAAGGGCGCAGGGTGACGGCTCGGACCAAGGGCGCAGGGTGACGCCTCGGACCAAGGGCGCTGGGTGAAGCCTCGGGCACGGAGTGACGGCTCGGACCAAGGGCGCAGGGTGAAGTCTCGGACCAAGGGTGCAGGGTGAAGTCTCGGATCAAGGGCACAGGGTGACGGCTCGGACCAAGGGTGCAGGGTGAAGCCTCGGACCAAGGGTGCAGGGTGAAGCCTCGGACCAAGGGCGCAGGGTGACGGCTCGGACCAAGGGCGCAGGGTGACGGCTCGGACCAAGGGCGCAGGGTGACGGCTCGGACCAAGGGCGCTGGGTGACGGCTCGGACCAAGGGCGCTGGGTGAAGCCTCGGACCAAGGGCGCTGGGTGAAGCCTCGGACAAAGGGCGCAGGGTGAAGCCTCGGACCAAGGGTGCAGGTTGACGGCTCAGACCAACGGCGCAGGGTGACGGCTCGGACCAAGGGCACAGGGTGACGGCTCGGATCAAAGGCGCTGGGTGACGGCTCGGACCAAGGGCGCTGGGTGACGGCTCGGACCAAGGGCGCAGGGTGACGGCTCGGACCAAGGGCGCAGGGTGACGGCTCGAACCAAGGGTGCTGGGTGAAGCCTCGGACCAAGGGCACAGGTTGACGGCTCGGACCAAGGGCGCTGGGTGACGGCTCGGACCAAGGGCGCAGGGTGACGGCTCAGACCAAGGGCGCAGGGTGACGGCTCGGACCAAGGGCGCTGGGTGAAGCCTTGGACAAAGGGTGCAGGGTGAAGCCTCGGACCAAGGGCGCAGGGTGACGGCTCGGACCAAGGGCGCAGGGTGACGGCTCGGACCAAGGGCACAGGGTGACGGCTCGGATCAAAGGCGCTGGGTGACGGCTCGGACCAAGGGCGCTGGGTGACGGCTCGGACCAAGGGCGCAGGGTGACGGCTCGGACCAAGGGCGCAGGGTGACGGCTCGAACCAAGGGTGCTGGGTGAAGCCTCGGACCAAGGGCACAGGTTGACGGCTCGGACCAAGGGCGCTGGGTGACGGCTCGGACCAAGGGCGCAGGGTGACGGCTCAGACCAAGGGCGCAGGGTGACGGCTCGGACCAAGGGCGCTGGGTGAAGCCTTGGACAAAGGGTGCAGGGTGAAGCCTCGGACCAAGGGCGCAGGGTGACGGCTCGGACCAAGGGCGCAGGGTGACGGCTCGGACCAAGGGCGCAGGGTGACGGCTCGGACCAAAGGCGCTGGGTGAAGCCTCGGACCAAGGGCGCAGGTTGACGGCTCGGACCAAGGGCGCACGGTGACGGCTCGGACCAAGGGCGCAGGGTGACGGCTCGGACCAAGGGCGCAGGGTGACGGCTCGGACCAAGGGCGCAGGGTGACGCCTCGGACCAAGGGCGCAGGGTGACGGCTCGGACCAAGGGCGCTGGGTGACGGCTCGGACCAAGGGCGCTGGGTGACGGCTCGGACCAAGGGCGCTGGGTGATGGCTCGGACCAAGGGCGCTGGGTGACGGCTCGGACCAAGGGCGCAGCATGACGGCTCGGACCAAGGGCGCAGGGTGATGCCTCGGACCAAGGGCGCCGGGTGACGCTTCGGACCAAGGGCGCTGGGTGAAGCCTCGGGTGCAGAGTGCTGGCACGGACCAAGGGCGCAGGGTGACGGCTCGGACCAAGGGCGCAGGGTGAAGGCTCGGGCGCAGGGTGACGGCTCGGACCAAGGGAGCAGGGTGACGGCTCGGACCAAGGGCACAGGGTGACGGCTCGGACCAAGGGCGCTGGGTGACGGCTCGGACCAAGGGCGCAGGGTGAAGCCTCGGACCAAGGGCGCTGGGTGAAGCCTCGGACCAAGGGCGCAGGGTGAAGCCTCGGACCAAGGGCGCAGGTTGACGGCTCGGACCAAGGGCGCAGGGTGACGGCTCGGACCAAGGGCGCAGGGTGACGGCTCGGACCAAGGGCGCAGGGTGACGGCTCGGACCAAGGGCGCTGGGTGGCAGCTCGGACCAAGGGCGCTGGGTGAAGCCTCGGACCAAGGGCGCTGGGTGAAGCCTCGGACAATGGGCGCAGGGTGAAGCCTCGGACCAAGGGCGCAGGTTGACGGCTCGGACCAAGGGCGCAGGGTGACGGCTCGGACCAAGGGCGCAGGGTGACGGCTCGGACCAAGGGCGCAGGGTGACGGTTCGGACCAAGGGCGCTGGGTGGCAGCTCGGACCAAGGGCGCTGGGTGAAGCCTCGGACCAAGGGCGCTGGGTGAAGCCTCGGACAATGGGCGCAGGGTGAAGCCTCGGACCAAGGGCGCAGGTTGACGGTTCGGACCAAGGGCGCAGGTTGACGGTTCGGACCAAGGGCGCAGGTTGACGGTTCGGACCAAGGGCGCAGGGTGACGGCTCGGACTAAGGGCGCAGGGTGACGGCTCGGACCAAGGGCGCAGGGTGACGGCTCGGACCAAGGGCGCAGGGTGACGGCTCGGACCAAGGGCGCAGGGTGACGGCTCGGACCAAGGGCGCGGGGTGACGGCTCGGACCAAGGGCGCGGGGTGAAGCCTCGGACCAAGGGCGCGGGGTGAAGCCTCGGACCAAGGGCGCGGGGTGAATGGCGGAAGGGTCGTACTAGAGCGCCGGTTGTTACTAAAGTCCCTCCTGGGAGCCAGTTGTAACAAGTCCCTCCTGGGCGCCGGTTGTAACAAGTCCCTCCTGGGCGCCGGTTGTAACAAGTCCCTCCTGGGCGCCGGTTGTAACAAGTCCCTCCTGGGCGCCGGTTGAAACAAGTCCCTCCTGGGCGCCGGTTGAAACAAGTCCCTCCTGTGCGCCGGTTGTAACAAGTCCCTCCTGGGCGCCGGTTTTAACAAGTCCCTCCTGGGCGCCGGTTGTAACAAGTCCCTCCTGGGCGCCGGTTTTAACAAGTCCCTCCTGGGCGCCGGTTTTAACAAGTCCCTCCTGGGCGCCGGTTTTAACAAGTCCCTCCTGGGCGCCGGTTTTAACAAGTCCCTCCTGGACGCCGGTTGTAACAAGTCCCTCCTGGGCGCCGGTTGTAACAAGTCCCTCCTGGGCGCCGGTTGTAACAAGTACCTCCTGGGCACCGGTTGTAACAAGTCCTTCCTGGGCGCCGGTTGTAGCAAGTCCCTCCTGGGCGCCGGTTGTAGCAAGTCCCTCCTGGGCGCCGGTTGTAGCAAGTCCCTCCTGGGTGCCGGTTGTAGCAAGTCCCTCCTGGGTGCCGGTTGTAGCAAGTCCCTCCTGGGCGCCGGTTGTAGCAAGTCCCTCCTGGGCGCCGGTTGTAGCAAGTCCCTCCTGGGCGCCGGTTGTAGCAAGTCCCTCCTTGGCGCCGGTTGTAGCAAGTCCCTCCTTGGCGCCGGTTGTAGCAAGTCCCTCCTGGGCGCCGGTTGTAGCAAGTCCCTCCTGGGCGCCGGTTGTAGCAAGTCCCTCCTGGGCGCCGGTTGTAAGTAAAGTACCTCCGGCCATAATTACAACATATTGCCAGGGAGAGTTGATCCAGGGATTTATCTGACTGCCATAAGGAGTCGGGAAGGAATTTTTCCCTTTTAAGGCTAATTGGACTAGGCCTTGTAAGGTTTTTCGCCTTCCTCCGGATTAACTAGGAAATGTGCAGTTTTCTTTTCCTTTCTGATTAAAATTGGAAGTATGTATTTTCTTCACTCAAACTTAGTATTATTTGACTATGGCAGAAAGCGTTGGTGATAGGCACTCCTGCCTGGCAGGACAGGGTTCAAATCCCTGCAATGTTTGCATGCTTGTTCTTCGCCCACAATTTTCCATATACATTACCAACACAATTCTGTAAATATTTGTGTTTGGTCTCGAACCAGGTCACTGTTTGTAGTTTTGGACCAGGGCGCTGTTTATTTGAAGTCTCGGACCAGGGCGCTGTTTGTAGTTTTGGACCAGGGCGCTGTTTGTTTGAAGTCTCGGACTAGAGTTGGGCCGAACCTCCGATTTTAGGTTCGCGAACCGGGTTCGCGAACTTTCGCGGAACGTTCGGTTCGCGTTAAAGTTCGCGAACCGCAATAGACTTCAATGGGGATGCGAACTTTGAAAAAAAAAAATAATTATGCTGGCCACAAAAGTGATGGAAAAGATGTTTCAAGGGGTCTAACACCTGGAGGGGGGCATGGCGGAGTGGGATACACGCCAAAAGTCCCCGGGAAAAATCTGGATTTGACGCAAAGCAGCGTTTTAAGGGCAGAAATCACATTGAATGCTAAATGACAGGCCTAAAGTGCTTTAAAACATCTTGCATGTGTATACATCAATCAGGTAGTGTAATTAAGGTACTGCTTCACACTGACACACCAAACTCACTGTGTAACGCACCGCAAACAGCTGTATGTGTAGTGACGGCAGTGGCGGGTTCACTGAACAGGAATACAGTGGCGGGTTCACAGAACAGGTATGCAGTGGCAGGATCACTGAACACAATAGGTATGCAGTGGCGTGTTCACTAAACAGGAATACAGTGGCGGGTCCACTGAACAGAACAGGTATACAGTGGCGGGTTCACAGAACAGGTATGCAGTGGCAGGTTCACTGAACACAACAGGTATGCAGTGGCGGGTTCACTGAACAGGTATACAGTGGCGGGTCCACTGAACAGAACAGGTATACAGTGGCGGGTCCACTGAACAGAACAGGTATACAGTGGCGGGTCCACTGAACAGAACAGGTATACAGTGGCGGGTTCACAGAACAGGCATACAGTGGCGGGTCCACTGAACAGAACAGGTATACAGTGGCGGGTCCACTGAACAGAACAGGTATACAGTGGCGGGTTCACAGAACAGGTATACAGTGGCGGGTCCACTGAACAGAACAGGATTACAGTGGCGGGTCCACTGAACAGAACAGGTATACAGTGGCGGGTTCACAGAACAGGTATACAGTGGCGGGTCCACTGAACAGAACAGGTATACAGTGGCGGGTTCACAGAACAGGTATGCAGTGGCAGGATCACTGAACAGGTATGCAGTGGCAGGATCACTGAACAGGTTTGGAGTGGCAGGATCACAGTACAGGTATGCAGTGGGCTGAGGGCTCACTGAACAGAACAGGTATGCAGTGGCAGGATCACTGAACAGGTATGGAGTGGCAGGATCACAGTACAGGTATGCAGTGGGCTGAGGGCTCACTGAACAGAACAGGTATGCAGTGGCAGGATCACTGAACAGGTATGCAGTGGCAGGATCACAGTACAGGTATGCAGTGGGCTGAGGGCTCACTGAACAGAACAGGTATGCAGCCAGGAAGAAGTTAAGCCTAACTAATCTTTCCCTATATGAGAGACTGCAGCAGCTCGCCCTACTCTCACTAATGCAGGCACACGAGTGGCTGTAATGGCCGCCGCTGCCTGCCTTATATAAGGGGGGGTGGGGCTCCAGGGGCTAGTGTAGCCTAATTGGCTACACTGGGCCTGCTGACTGTGATGTAGAGGGTCAAAGTTGACCCTCAGTGCATTATGGGGCGAACCGAACTTCTTCCGCAAAAGGTTCGCGTGCGGTACCCGCACGCGAACCACCTACGTTCGCGCGAACCACGTTCGCCGGCGAACCGTTCGGCCCAACTCTATCTCGGACCAGGGCGCTATGTGTTCGTAGTCTCGGACCAGGGCGCTGTATGTTTGAAATCTCGCACCGGGGCGCTGTTTGTTTGTAGTCTCGAACCAGGGCGCTGTTTGTAGTCTCGGACCAGGGCGCTGTTTGTTTGAAGTCTCGGACCAGGGCGCTGTTTTTAGTTTTGGACCAGGGCGCTGTTTATTTGAAGTCTCGGGCCAGGGCGCTATTTGTTTGAAGTCTCGGACCAGGGCGCTGCAGGGGGCTCTTTGTGTGAACTCTCGAACCAGGGCGCAGTTTGTTTGAAGTCTCGGACCAGGGTGCTGCTTGTTTGAACTCTCGGACCAGGGCGCTGTTTGTGTGAATTCTCGGACCGGGGCGCTGTTTGTTTGAAGTCTCGGACCAGGGCGCTGTTTGTTTGAAGTCTCGGACCAGGGCGCTGTTTGTTTGAAGTCTCGGACCGTGGCGCTGTTTGCTTGAAGTCTCGGACCAGGGCGCTGTTTGTTTGAAATCTCGGACCAGGGCGCTGTTTGTTTGAAATCTCGGACCAGGGCGCTGTTTGTTTGAAATCTCGGACCAGGGCGCTGTTTGTTTGAAATCTCGGACCAGGGAACTGTTTGAATGAAGTCTCGGACCAGTGCGCAGTTTGTTAGTAGTCTGGGACCAGGGCGCTGTTTGTTTGAAGTTTCGGCCCAGGGCGCTATGTGTTCGTAGTCTCGGACCAGGGCGCTGCAGGGGGCTCTTTGTGTGAACTCTCGAACCAGGGCGCAGTTTGTTTTAAGTCTCGGACCAGGGCGCTGCTTGTTTGAACTCTCGGACCAGGGCGCTGTTTGTGTGAATTCTCGGACCGGGGCGCTGTTTGTTTGTAGTCTCGGACCAGGGTGCTGTTTGTAGTCTCGGACTAGGGCGCTGTTTGTAGTCTCGGACCGGGGCGCTGTTTGTTTTTAGTCTCGGACCAGGGCGCTGCAGGGGACTCTTTGAGTGAACTCTCGAACCAGGGCGCTGTTTGTAGTCTCGGACCAGGGCTCTGTTAGTTTGAAGTCTCGGACCAGGGCGCTGTTTGTTTGAAGTCTCGGACCAGGGCGCTGCAGGGGGCTCTTTGTGTGAACTCTCGAACCAGGGCGCTGTTCGTTTGAAATCTCGGACCAGGGCGCTGTTTGTTTCAAGTCTCGGACCAGGGCGCTGTTTGTTTGAATTCTTGGACCAGGGCGCTGTTTGTTTGAAGTCTCGGACCAGGGCGCTGTTTGTTTGTAGTCTCGGACCAGGCCGCTATTTGTTTGTCGTCTCGGATCAGAGCGCAATTTGTTTGAAGTCTCAGACCAGGGCACTATTTGAGAAGTCTTGGACCAGGGCGCTGTTTGTGTGAAGTCTCCGACCAGGGCGCTGTTTGTGTGAAGTCTCCGACCAGGGCGCTGTTTGTAGTCTCAGACCAGGGTGCTGTTTGTAGTCTTAGACCATGGTTTTTTTTTATTTGTAGTCTCGGACCAGGGCGCTGATTGTAGTCTCGGACCATGGCGCTGTTTGTTTTTAGCCTCGGACCAGGGCGCTGTTTGTTTGAAGTCTCGGACCGTGGTGCTGCAGGGCACTGTTTGTGTGAAGTCTCAAACCAGGGCGCTGTTTGTAGTTTTGGACCAGGGCGCTGTTTGCTTGAAGTCTCGTACCTGGGCGCTGTTTGGAGTCTCGGAGCAGGGCGATGGACCTCGAGCCATTGTAGTCTCCCGATGGGCATCGAGCCGTTGTAGTCCCCCGATGGGCATTGAGCCGTTGTACTCCCCCGATGGGCCTCGGCCAGTTGTAGTCCCCCGATGTGCCTCGAGCCGTTGTAGTCCCCCGATGGGCCTCGAGCCGTTGTAGTTCCCCGATGGGCCTCGAGCCGTTGTAGTCCCCCGATGGGCCTCGAGCCGTTGTAGTCCCCCGATTTGCCTCGAGCTGTTGTAGTCCCCCTATTGATGTCAGTCCCCTGATGGGCTGCTTACCATGTCTGTCCCCCGATGTAAGGCCGCCCATTGGGGGACTGACAAGGCAAGCAGCCCGTCGAGTGACAAGCACAGGAGGCGGACCACGGCAAGCTGGGTTCTTGCCGTTGTAGTCCCCCGATGGGCCTCGAGCCGTTGTAGTCCCCGATGGGCCTCGAGCCGTTGTTGTCCCCCGATGGGTCTCGAGCCGCTGTAGTCCCCCGATGGGCCTCGAGCCGTTGCAGTCCCCCGATGGGCCTCGAGCCGTTGTAGTCCCCGATGGGCCTCGAGCCGTTGTAGTCCCCCGATGGGCCTCGAGCCGTTGTAGTACCCCAATGGGCCTCAAGCCGTTGTAGTACCCCAATGGGCCTCAAGCCATTATAGTCCCCCTATTGATGTCAGTCCCCTGATGGGCTGCTTGCCATGTCAGTCCCCCGATGTAAGGCCGCCCATTGGGGGACTGACAAGGCAAGCAACCCGTCGAGTGACAAGCACAGGAGGCGGACCACGGCAAGATGGGTTCTTGCCGTTGTAGTCCCCCGATGGGCCTCTAGCCATTGTAGTCCCCTGATGGGCCTGGAGCCGCTGTAGTCCTCCGATGGGCCTCGAGCCGTTGTAGTCCTCCGATGGGCCTCGAGCCATTGCAGTCCCCCGATGGGCCTCGAGCCGTTGTAGTCCCCGATGGGCCTCGAGCCGTTGTAGTCCCCCATGGGCCTCGAGCCGTTGTAGTCCCCCGATGGGCCTCGAGCTGTTGTAGTCCCCCTATTGTTGTCAGTTCCCTGATGGGCTGCTTACCATTTCTGTCCCCCGATGTAAGGCCGCCCATTGGGGGACTGACAAGGCAAGCAGCCCGTTGAGTGACAAGCACAGGAGGCGGACCACGGCAAGCTGGGTTCTTGCCGTTGTAGTCCCCCGACGGGCCTCGAGCCGTTGTAGTCCCCCGATGGGCCTCGAGCCGTTGTAGTCCCCCGATGGGCCTCGAGCCGCTGTAGTCCCCCGATGGGCCTCGAGCCGTTGTAGTCCCCCGATGGGCCTCGAGCCGTTGTAGTCCCCCGATGGGCCTCGAGCCGTTGTAGTCCCCCGATGGGCCTCGAGCCGTTGTAGTCCACCGATGGGCCTCGAGCCGTTGTAGTCCACCGATGGGCCTCAAGCTGTTGTAGTCCCCCGATGGGCCTTGAGCCGTTGTAGTCCCCCAATGGGCCTTAAACCGTTGTAGTCCCCCGATGGGCCTCGAGCCGTTGTAGTTCCCCGATGGGCCTCGAGCCATTGTAGTCCCCCGATGGGCCACGAGCCATTGTAGTCCCCTGATGGGCCTCGAGCGTTGTAGTCCCCCGATGGGCCTCGAGCCGTTGTAGTCCCCCGATGGGCCTCGAGCCGTTGTAGTCCCCCGATGGGCCTCGAGCCGTTGTAGTCCCCCGATGGGCCTCGAGCCGATGTAGTCCCCCGATGGGCCTCTAGCCGTTGTAGTCCTCCGATAGGCCTCTACCCGTTGTAGTCCCCCGATGGGCTTCTAGCCGTAGTAGTCCCCGGATGGGCCTATATTGTTTTTAGGTATGGGCACAGAGTGACGGCTCGGACCAAGGGGGCAGAGTGACGGCTCGGACCAAGGGCGCAGGGTGACGGCTCGGACCAAGGGCACAGGGTGACGGCTCGGACCAAGGGCGCAGGGTAACGGCTCTGACCAAGGGCGCAGGGTGACGGCTCTGACCAAGGGCGCAGGGTGACGGCTCTGACCAAGAGCGCAGGGTGACGGCTCGGACCAAGGGCGCAGGGTGACGGCTCGGACCAAGGGCGCAGGGTGACGGCTCGGACCAAGGGCGCAGGGTGACGGCTCGGACCAAGGGCGCAGGGTGACGGCTCGGACCAAGGGCGCAGGGTGACGGCTCGGACCAAGGGCGCAGGGTGACGGCTCGGACCAAGGGCGCAGGGTGACGGCTCGGACCAAGCGTGCAGGGTGACGGCTCGGACCAAGCGTGCAGGGTGACGGCTCGGACCAAGGGCGCAGGGTGACGGCTCGGACCAAGGGCGCAGGGTGACGGCTCTGGCCAAGCGTGCAGGGTGACGGCTCAGACCAAGGGCGCAGGGTGACGGCTCGGACCAAGGGCGCAGGGTGACACCTCGGACCAAGGGCGCTGGGGGACGCCTCGGACCAAGGGTGCTGGGTGAAGCCTCGGGCACAGAGTGACGGGTCAGACCAAGAGCGCAGGGTGACGGCTCGGACCAAGGGCGCAGGGTGACGGCTCTGACCAAGAGCGCAGGGTGACGGCTCGGACCAAGGGCGCAGGGTGACGGCTCGGACCAAGGGCGCAGGGTGACGGCTCGGACCAAGGGCGCAGGGTGACGGCTCGGACCAAGGGCGCAGGGTGACGGCTCGGACCAAGGGCGCAGGGTGACGGCTCGGACCAAGGGCGCAGGGTGACGGCTCGGACCAAGCGTGCAGGGTGACGGCTCGGACCAAGCGTGCAGGGTGACGGCTCGGACCAAGGGCGCAGGGTGACGGCTCGGACCAAGGGCGCAGGGTGACGGCTCTGGCCAAGCGTGCAGGGTGACGGCTCAGACCAAGGGCGCAGGGTGACGGCTCGGACCAAGGGCGCAGGGTGACACCTCGGACCAAGGGCGCTGGGGGACGCCTCGGACCAAGGGTGCTGGGTGAAGCCTCGGGCACAGAGTGACGGGTCAGACCAAGGGCGCAGGGTGATGGCTCGGACAAGGGGCGCAGGGTGACGGCTCGGACAAAGGGCGCAGGGTGACGGTTTGGATCAAAGGCGCTGGGTGACGGCTCGGAACAAGGGCGCTAGGTGACGGCTCGGACCAAGGGCGCAGGGTGAAGCCTCGGACCAAGGGTGCTGGGTGAAGCCTCGGACCAAGGGTGCAGGGTGAAGCCTCAGACCAAGGGCGCAGGTTGATGGCTCGGTCCAAGGGCGCAGGGTGACAGCTCGGACCAAGAGCGCAGGGTGACGGCTCGGACCAAGGGCGCTGGGTGAAGCCTCGGACCAAGGGCGCAGGTTGACGGCTCAGACCAACGGCGCAGGGTGACGGCTCGGACCAAGGGCGCAGGGTGACGGCTCGGACCAAGGGCGCAGGGTGACGGCTCGTACCAAGGGCGCAGGGTGACGGCTCGGACCAAGGGCGCAGGGTGACGCCTCGGACCAAGGGAGCAGGGTGACGGCTCGGACCAAGGGCGCTGGGTGACGGCTCGGACCAAGGGCGCTGGGTGACGGCTCGGACCAAGGGTGCTGGGTGACGGCTCGGACCAAGGGCGCAGCGTGACGCCTCGGACCAAGGGCGCTGGGTGAAGCCTTGGGCGCAGAGTGCCGGCTCGGACCAAGGGCGCAGGGTGACGGCTCGGACCAAGGGCGCAGGGTGACGGCTCGGACCACGGGCGCAGGGTGACGGCTCGGACCAAGGGCACAGGGTGACGGCTCAGATCAAAGGTGCTGGGTGACGGCTCGGACCAAGGGCGCTGGGTGACGGCTCGGACCAAGGGCGCTGGGTGATGGCTCGGACCAAGGGTGCAGGGTAAAGCCTCGGACCAAGGGCGCTGGGTGACGCCTCGGACCAAGGGCGCTGGGTGAAGCCTCTGGCACGGAGTGACGGCTCAGACCAAGGGCGCAGGGTGAAGTCTCGGACCAAGGGCGCAGGGTGAAGTCTCGGATCAAGGGCGCAGGGTGACGGCTCGGACCAAGGGTGCAGGGTGAAGCCTCGGACCAAGGGCGCAGGGTGACGGCTCGGACCAAGGGCGCAGGGTGACGGCTCGGACCAAGGGTGCAGGTTGACGGCTCGGACCAACGGCGCAGGGTGACGGCTCGGACCAAGGGCACAGGGTGACGGCTCGGATCAAAGGCGCTGGGTGATGGCTCGGACCAAGGGCGCAGGGTGATGGCTCGGACCAAGGGCGCAGGGTGACGGCTCGAACCAAGGGTGCTGGGTGAAGCCTCGGACCAAGGGCACAGGTTGACGGCTCGGATCAAGGGCGCTGGGTGACGGCTCGGACCAAGGGCGCAGGGTGACGGCTCGGACCAAGGGCGCAGGGTGACGGCTCGGACCAAGGGCGCTGGGTGAAGCCTTGGACAAAGGGTGCAGGGTGAAGCCTCGGACCAAGGGCGCAGGGTGACGGCTCGGACCAAGGGCGCAGGGTGACGGCTCGGACCAAGGGCGCAGGGTGACGGCTCGGACCAAAGGCGCTGGGTGAAGCCTCGGACCAAGGGCGCAGGTTGACGGCTCGGACCAAGGGCGCACGGTGACGGCTCGGACCAAGGGCGCAGGGTGACGGCTCGGACCAAGGGCGCAGGGTGACGGTTTGGACCAAGGGCGCAGGGTGACGCCTCGGACCAAGAGCGCAGGGTGACGGCTCGGACCAAGGGCGCTGGGTGACGGCTCGGACCAAGGGCGCTGGGTGATGGCTCGGACCAAGGGCGCTGGGTGATGGCTCGGACCAAGGGCGCTGGGTGACGGCTCGGACCAAGGGCGCAGCATGACGGCTCAGACCAAGGGCGCAGGGTGATGCCTCGGACCAAGGGCGCCGGGTGACGCTTCGGACCAAGGGCGCTGGGTGAAGCCTCGGGCGCAGAGTGCTGGCACGGACCAAGGGCGCAGGGTGACGGCTCGGACCAAGGGCGCAGGGTGAAGGCTCGGGCGCAGTGTGATGGCTCGGACCAAGGGTGACGGCTCGGACCAAGGGCACAGGGTGACGGCTCGGACCAAGGGCACAGGGTGACGGCTCGGACCAAGGGCGCTGGGTGACGGCTCGGACCAAGGGCGCAGGGTGAAGCCTCGGACCAAGGGCGCTGGGTGAAGCCTCGGACCAAGGGCGCAGGGTGAAGCCTCGGACCAAGGGCGCAGGTTGACGGCTCGGACCAAGGGCGCAGGGTGACGGCTCGGACCAAGGGCGCAGGGTGACGGCTCGGACCAAGGGCGCAGGGTGACGGCTCGGACCAAGGGCGCAGGGTGACGGCTCGGACCAAGGGCGCTGGGTGGAAGCTCGGACCAAGGGCGCGGGGTGAAGCCTCGGACCAAGGGCGCGGGGTGAAGCCTCGGACCAAGGGCGCGGGGTGAATGGCGGAAGGGTCGTACTAGAGCGCCGGTTGTTACTAAAGTCCCTCCTGGGAGCCAGTTGTAACAAGTCCCTCCTGGGCGCCGGTTGTAACAAGTCCCTCCTGGGCGCCGGTTGTAACAAGTCCCTCCTGGGCGCCGGTTGTAACAAGTCCCTCCTGGGCGCCGGTTGAAACAAGTCCCTCCTGTGCGCCGGTTGTAACAAGTCCCTCCTGGGCGCCGGTTTTAACAAGTCCCTCCTGGGCGCCGGTTGTAACAAGTCCCTCCTGGGCGCCGGTTTTAACAAGTCCCTCCTGGGCGCCGGTTTTAACAAGTCCCTCCTGGGCGCCGGTTTTAACAAGTCCCTCCTGGGCGCCGGTTTTAACAAGTCCCTCCTGGGCGCCGGTTTTAACAAGTCCCTCCTGGGCGCCGGTTGTAACAAGTCCCTCCTGGGCGCCGGTTGTAACAAGTCCCTCCTGGGCGCCGGTTGTAACAAGTCCCTCCTGGGCACCGGTTGTAACAAGTCCTTCCTGGGCGCCGGTTGTAGCAAGTCCCTCCTGGGCGCCGGTTGTAGCAAGTCCCTCCTGGGCGCCGGTTGTAGCAAGTCCCTCCTGGGCGCCGGTTGTAGCAAGTCCCTCCTGGGTGCCGGTTGTAGCAAGTCCCTCCTGGGCGCCGGTTGTAGCAAGTCCCTCCTGGGCGCCGGTTGTAGCAAGTCCCTCCTTGGCGCCGGTTGTAGCAAGTCCCTCCTGGGCGCCGGTTGTAGCAAGTCCCTCCTGGGCGCCGGTTGTAGCAAGTCCCTCCTGGGCGCCGGTTGTAAGTAAAGTACCTCCGGCCATAATTACAACATATTGCCAGGGAGAGTTGATCCAGGGATTTATCTGACTGCCATAAGGAGTCGGGAAGGAATTTTTCCCTTTTAAGGCTAATTGGACTAGGCCTTGTAAGGTTTTTCGCCTTCCTCCGGATTAACTAGGAAATGTGCAGTTTTCTTTTCCTTTCTGATTAAAATTGGAAGTATGTATTTTCTTCACTCAAACTTAGTATTATTTGACTATGGCAGAAAGCGTTGGTGATAGGCACTCCTGCCTGGCAGGACAGGGTTCAAATCCCTGCAATGTTTGCATGCTTGTTCTTCGCCCACAATTTTCCATATACATTACCAACACAATTCTGTAAATATTTGTGTTTGGTCTCGAACCAGGTCACTGTTTGTAGTTTTGGACCAGGGCGCTGTTTATTTGAAGTCTCGGACCAGGGCGCTGTTTGTAGTTTTGGACCAGGGCGCTGTTTGTTTGAAGTCTCGGACTAGAGTTGGGCCGAACCTCCGATTTTAGGTTCGCGAACCGGGTTCGCGAACTTTCGCGGAACGTTCGGTTCGCGTTAAAGTTCGCGAACCGCAATAGACTTCAATGGGGATGCGAACTTTGAAAAAAAAAATAATTATGCTGGCCACAAAAGTGATGGAAAAGATGTTTCAAGGGGTCTAACACCTGGAGGGGGGCATGGCGGAGTGGGATACACGCCAAAAGTCCCCGGGAAAAATCTGGATTTGACGCAAAGCAGCGTTTTAAGGGCAGAAATCACATTGAATGCTAAATGACAGGCCTAAAGTGCTTTAAAACATCTTGCATGTGTATACATCAATCAGGTAGTGTAATTAAGGTACTGCTTCACACTGACACACCAAACTCACTGTGTAACGCACCGCAAACAGCTGTATGTGTAGTGACGGCAGTGGCGGGTTCACTGAACAGGAATACAGTGGCGGGTTCACAGAACAGGTATGCAGTGGCAGGATCACTGAACACAATAGGTATGCAGTGGCGTGTTCACTAAACAGGAATACAGTGGCGGGTCCACTGAACAGAACAGGTATACAGTGGCGGGTTCACAGAACAGGTATGCAGTGGCAGGTTCACTGAACACAACAGGTATGCAGTGGCGGGTTCACTGAACAGGTATACAGTGGCGGGTCCACTGAACAGAACAGGTATACAGTGGCGGGTCCACTGAACAGAACAGGTATACAGTGGCGGGTCCACTGAACAGAACAGGTATACAGTGGCGGGTTCACAGAACAGGCAGTGGCGGGTCCACTGAACAGAACAGGTATACAGTGGCGGGTCCACTGAACAGAACAGGTATACAGTGGCGGGTTCACAGAACAGGTATACAGTGGCGGGTCCACTGAACAGAACAGGTATACAGTGGCGGGTCCACTGAACAGAACAGGTATACAGTGGCGGGTTCACAGAACAGGTATACAGTGGCGGGTCCACTGAACAGAACAGGTATACAGTGGCGGGTTCACAGAACAGGTATGCAGTGGCAGGATCACTGAACAGGTATGCAGTGGCAGGATCACTGAACAGGTATGGAGTGGCAGGATCACAGTACAGGTATGCAGTGGGCTGAGGGCTCACTGAACAGAACAGGTATGCAGTGGCAGGATCACTGAACAGGTATGGAGTGGCAGGATCACAGTACAGGTATGCAGTGGGCTGAGGGCTCACTGAACAGAACAGGTATGCAGTGGCAGGATCACTGAACAGGTATGCAGTGGCAGGATCACAGTACAGGTATGCAGTGGGCTGAGGGCTCACTGAACAGAACAGGTATGCAGCCAGGAAGAAGTTAAGCCTAACTAATCTTTCCCTATATGAGAGACTGCAGCAGCTCGCCCTACTCTCACTAATGCAGGCACACGAGTGGCTGTAATGGCCGCCGCTGCCTGCCTTATATAAGGGGGGGTGGGGCTCCAGGGGCTAGTGTAGCCTAATTGGCTACACTGGGCCTGCTGACTGTGATGTAGAGGGTCAAAGTTGACCCTCAGTGCATTATGGGGCGAACCGAACTTCTTCCGCAAAAGGTTCGCGTGCGGCACCCGCACGCGAACCACCTACGTTCGCGCGAACCACGTTCGCGCGAACCACGTTCGCCGGCGAACCGTTCGGCCCAACTCTATCTCGGACCAGGGCGCTATGTGTTCGTAGTCTCGGACCAGGGCGCTGTATGTTTGAAATCTCGCACCGGGGCGCTGTTTGTTTGTAGTCTCGAACCAGGGCGCTGTTTGTAGTCTCGGACCAGGGCGCTGTTTGTTTGAAGTCTCGGACCAGGGCGCTGTTTTTAGTTTTGGACCAGGGCGCTGTTTATTTGAAGTCTCGGGCCAGGGCGCTATTTGTTTGAAGTCTCGGACCAGGGCGCTGCAGGGGGCTCTTTGTGTGAACTCTCGAACCAGGGCGCAGTTTGTTTGAAGTCTCGGACCAGGGTGCTGCTTGTTTGAACTCTCGGACCAGGGCGCTGTTTGTGTGAATTCTCGGACCGGGGCGCTGTTTGTTTGAAGTCTCGGACCAGGGCGCTGTTTGTTTGAAGTCTCGGACCAGGGCGCCGTTTGTTTGAAGTCTCGGACCGTGGCGCTGTTTGCTTGAAGTCTCGGACCAGGGCACTGTTTGTTTGAAATCTCGGACCAGGGCGCTGTTTGTTTGAAATCTCGGACCAGGGCGCTGTTTGTTTGAAATCTCGGACCAGGGCGCTGTTTGTTTGAAATCTCGGACCAGGGAACTGTTTGAATGAAGTCTCGGACCAGTGCGCAGTTTGTTAGTAGTCTGGGACCAGGGCGCTGTTTGTTTGAAGTTTCGGCCCAGGGCGCTATGTGTTCGTAGTCTCGGACCAGGGCGCTGCAGGGGGCTCTTTGTGTGAACTCTCGAACCAGGGCGCAGTTTGTTTTAAGTCTCGGACCAGGGCGCTGCTTGTTTGAACTCTCGGACCAGGGCGCTGTTTGTGTGAATTCTCGGACCGGGGCGCTGTTTGTTTGTAGTCTCGGACCAGGGTGCTGTTTGTAGTCTCGGACTAGGGCGCTGTTTGTAGTCTCGGACCGGGGCGCTGTTTGTTTTTAGTCTCGGACCAGGGCGCTGCAGGGGACTCTTTGAGTGAACTCTCGAACCAGGGCGCTGTTTGTAGTCTCGGACCAGGGCTCTGTTAGTTTGAAGTCTCGGACCAGGGCGCTGTTTGTTTGAAGTCTCGGACCAGGGCGCTGCAGGGGGCTCTTTGTGTGAACTCTCGAACCAGGGCGCTGTTCGTTTGAAATCTCGGACCAGGGCGCTGTTTGTTTCAAGTCTCGGACCAGGGCGCTGTTTGTTTGAAGTCTCGGACCAGGGCGCTGTTTGTTTGTAGTCTCGGACCAGGCCGCTATTTGTTTGTCGTCTCGGATCAGAGCGCAATTTGTTTGAAGTCTCAGACCAGGGCACTATTTGAGAAGTCTTGGACCAGGGCGCTGTTTGTGTGAAGTCTCCGACCAGGGCGCTGTTTGTGTGAAGTCTCCGACCAGGGCGCTGTTTGTAGTCTCAGACCAGGGTGCTGTTTGTAGTCTTAGACCATGGTTTTTTTTTATTTGTAGTCTCGGACCAGGGCGCTGATTGTAGTCTCGGACCATGGCGCTGTTTGTTTTTAGCCTCGGACCAGGGCGCTGTTTGTTTGAAGTCTCGGACCGTGGTGCTGCAGGGCACTGTTTGTGTGAAGTCTCAAACCAGGGCGCTGTTTGTAGTTTTGGACCAGGGCGCTGTTTGCTTGAAGTCTCGTACCTGGGCGCTGTTTGGAGTCTCGGAGCAGGGCGATGGACCTCGAGCCATTGTAGTCTCCCGATGGGCATCGAGCCGTTGTAGTCCCCCGATGGGCATTGAGCCGTTGTACTCCCCCGATGGGCCTCGGCCAGTTGTAGTCCCCCGATGTGCCTCGAGCCGTTGTAGTCCCCCGATGGGCCTCGAGCCGTTGTAGTTCCCCGATGGGCCTCGAGCCGTTGTAGTCCCCCGATGGGCCTCGAGCCGTTGTAGTCCCCCGATTTGCCTCGAGCTGTTGTAGTCCCCCTATTGATGTCAGTCCCCTGATGGGCTGCTTACCATGTCTGTCCCCCGATGTAAGGCCGCCCATTGGGGGACTGACAAGGCAAGCAGCCCGTCGAGTGACAAGCACAGGAGGCGGACCACGGCAAGCTGGGTTCTTGCCGTTGTAGTCCCCCGATGGGCCTCGAGCCGTTGTAGTCCCCGATGGGCCTCGAGCCGTTGTTGTCCCCCGATGGGTCTCGAGCCGCTGTAGTCCCCCGATGGGCCTCGAGCCGTTGCAGTCCCCCGATGGGCCTCGAGCCGTTGTAGTCCCCGATGGGCCTCGAGCCGTTGTAGTCCCCCGATGGGCCTCGAGCCGTTGTAGTACCCCAATGGGCCTCAAGCCGTTGTAGTACCCCAATGGGCCTCAAGCCATTATAGTCCCCCTATTGATGTCAGTCCCCTGATGGGCTGCTTGCCATGTCAGTCCCCCGATGTAAGGCCGCCCATTGGGGGACTGACAAGGCAAGCAACCCGTCGAGTGACAAGCACAGGAGGCGGACCACGGCAAGATGGGTTCTTGCCGTTGTAGTCCCCCGATGGGCCTCTAGCCATTGTAGTCCCCTGATGGGCCTGGAGCCGCTGTAGTCCTCCGATGGGCCTCGAGCCGTTGTAGTCCTCCGATGGGCCTCGAGCCGTTGTAGTACTCCGATGGGCATCGAGCCGTTGTAGTCCCCTGATGGGCCTCGAGCCGTTGTAGTCCCCCGATGGGCCTCGAGCCGTTGTAGTCCCCCAATTGATGTCAGTCCCCTGATGGGCTGCTTACCATGTCTGTCCCCCGATGTAAGGCCGCCAATTGGGGGACTGACAAGGCAAGCAGCCCGTTGAGTGACAAGCACAGGAGGCGGACCACGGCAAGCTGGGTTCTTGCCGTTGTAGTCCCCCGATGGGCCTCGAGCCGTTGTAGTCCCCTATGGGCCTCGAGCCGTTGTTGTCCCCCGATGGGTCTCGAGCCGCTGTAGTCCCCCGATGGGCCTTGAGCCGTTGTAGTCCCCCAATGGGCCTCGAGCCGTTGTAGTCCCCCGATGGGCCTCGAGCCGTTGTAGTCCCCGATGGGCTTCGAGCCATTGTAGTACCCCAATGGGCCTCAAGCCGTTATAGTCCCCCTATTGATGTCAGTCCCTGATGGGCTGCTTGCCATGTCAGTCCCCCGATGTAAGGCCGCCCATTGGGGGACTGACAAGGCAAGCAACCCGTCGAGTGACAAGCACAGGAGGCGGACCACGGCAAGCTGGGTTCTTGCCGTTGTAGTCCCCCGATGGGCCTCGAGCCGTTGTAGTCCCCCGATGGGCCTCGAGCCGCTGTAGTCCCCCGATGGGCCTCGAGCCGTTGTAGTCCTCCGATGGGCCTCGACCCGTTGTAGTACTCCGATGGGCATCGAGCCGTTGTAGTCCCCCGATGGGCCTCGAGCCGTTGTAGTCCCCCGATGGGCCTCGAGCCGTTGTAGTCCCCCTATTGTTGTCAGTCCCCTGATGGGCTGCTTACCATGTCAGTCCCCTGATGTAAGGCTGCCCATTGGGGGACTGACAAGGCAAGCAGCCCGTCGAGTGACAAGCACAGGAGGCGGACCACGGCAAGATGGGTTCTTGCTGCTGTAGTCCCCCGATGGGCCTCGAGCCATTGTAGTCCCCCGATGGGCCTCAAACCGTTGTAGTCCCCCGATGCGCCTCGAGCCATTGTAGTCCCCCGATGGGCCTCGAGCTGTTGTAGTCCCCCGATGGGCCTCGAGCCGTTGTAGTCCCCCGATAGGCCTCGAGCCGTTGTAGTCCCCCGATAGGCCTCGAGCCATTGTAGTCCCCCGATGGGCCTCGAGCCAATGTAGTCCCCCAATGGGCCTCTAGCCGTTGTAGTCCCCCGATGGGCCTCGAGCCGTTGTAATCCCCCGATAGGCCTCGAACCGTTGTAGTCCCCCGATGGGCCTCGAGCCGTTGTAGTCCCCCGATGGGCTTCAAGCTGTTGTAGTACCCCAATGGGCCTCAAGCCGTTATCGTCCCCCTATTGATGTCAGTCCCCTGATGGGCTGCTTGCAACGTCAGTCCCCCGATGTAAGGCCGCCCATTGGGGGACTGACAAGGCAAGCAACCCGTCGAGTGACAAGCACAGGAGGCGGACCACGGCAAGATGGGTTCTTGCCATTGTAGTCCCCCGATAGGCCTCTAGCCGTTGTAGTCCTCCGATGGGCCTCGAGCCGTTGTAGTCCTCCGACGGGCCTCGAGCCGTTGTAGTCCCCCGATGGGCCTCGAGCCGTTGTAGTCCCCCGATGGGCCTCGAGCCGTTGTAGTCCCCCTATTGTTGTCAGTCCCCTGATGGGCTGCTTACCATGTCAGTAACCTGATGTAAGGCCGCCCATTGGGGGACTGACAAGGCAAGCAGCCCGTCGAGTGACAAGCACAGGAGTCGGACCACGGCAAGATGGGTTCTTGCCGCTGTAGTCCCCCGATGGGCCTTGAGCATTTGTAGTCCCCCGATGGGCCTCAAACCGTTGTAGTCCCCCGATGGGCCTCAAACCGTTGTAGTCCCCCAATGGGCCTCGAGCCATTGTAGTCCCCCGATGGGCCTCGAGCCATTGTAGTCCCCCGATGGGCCTCAAGTCGTTGTAGTCCCCCGATGGGCCTCGAGCTGTTGTAGTCCCCCGATGGGCCTCGAGCCGTTGTAGTCCCCCGATGGGCCTCGAGCCGTTGTAGTCCCCCGATGGGCCTCGAGCTAATGTAGTCCCCCGATGGGCCTCTAGCCGTTGTAGTCCTCCGATGGGCCTCGAGCCGTAGTAGTCCCCCGATGAGCCTCGAGCCGTTGTAGTCCCCCGATGGGCCTCGAGCCGTTGTAGTCCCCCGATGGGCTTCGAGCCGTTGTGGTACCCCGATGGGCCTCAAGCCGTTGTAGTCCCCCGATGGGCCTCGAGCCGTTGTAGTCCCCCGATGGGCCTCGAGCCGTTGTAGTCCCCCGATGGGCCTCGAGCTGTTGTAGTCCCCGATGGGCCTCGAGCCGATGTAGTCCCCCGATGGGCCTCTAGCCGTTGTAGTCCTCCGATGGGCCTCGAGCCGTAGTAGTCCCCCGATGGGCCTCGAGCCGTTGTAGTCCCCCGATGGGCCTCGAGCCGTTGTAGTCCCCCGATGGGCTTCGAGCCGTTGTGGTACCCCGATGGGCCTCAAGCCGTTATAGTCCCCCTATTGATGTCAGTCCCTTGATGGGCTGCTTGCCATGTCAGTCCCCCGATGTAAGGCCGCCCATTGGGGGACTGACAAGGCAAGCAGCCCGTCGAGTGACAAGCACAGGAGGCGGACCACGGCAAGATGGGTTCTTGCCGTTGTAGTCCTCCGATCGGCCTCGATCTGTTGTAGTCCCCCGATGGGCCTCGAGCCTTTGTAGTCCCCCGATGGGCCTCTAGCCGTTGTAGTCCCCCGATGGGCCTCGAGCCACTGTAGTCCCCCGATGGGCCTCGAGCCGTTGTAGTCCTCCGATGGGCCTCGAGCCGTTGTAGTACTCCGATGGGCATCGAGCCGTTGTAGTCCCCCGATGGGCCTCGAGCCGTTGTAGTCCCCCGATGGGCCTCGAGCTGTTGTAGTCCCCCTATTGTTGTCAGTCCCCTGATGGGCTTGTTACCATGTCAGTCCCCTCATGTAAGGCCGCCCATTGGGGGACTGACAAGGCAAGCAGCCCGTCGAGTGACAAGCACAGGAGGCGGACCACGGCAAGATGGGTTCTTGCCGCTGTAGTCCCCCGATGGGCCTCGAGCCGTTGTAGTCCCCCGATGGGCCTCGAGCCATTGTAGTCCCCCAATGGGCCTCGAGCTTTTGTAGTCCCCCGATGGGCCTCGAGCCGTTGTAGTCCCCCGATGGGCCTCGAGCCAATGTAGTCCCCTGATGGGCCTCGAGCCATTGTAGTCCCCCGATGGGCCTCAAGCCGTTGTAGTCCCCCGATGGGCCTCGAGCTGTTGTAGTCCCCCGATGGGCCTCGAGCCGTTGTAGTCCCCCGATGGGTCTCGAGCCAATGTAGTCACCCGATGTGCCTCGAGCCAATGTAGTCCCCCGATGGGCCTCTAGCCGTTGTAGTCCTCTGATAGGCCTCTACCCGTTGTAGTCCCCCGATGGGCCTCGAGCCAATGTAGTCCCCCGATGGGCCTCTAGCCGTTGTAGTCCTCTGATAGGCCTCTACCCGTTGTAGTCCCCCAATGGGCCTCTAGCCGTAGTAGTCCCCGGATGGGCCTATATTGTTTTAAGGTATGGGCGCAGAGTGACGGCTCGGACCAAGGGCGCAGGGTGATGGCTCGGACCAAGGGCGCAGTGTGACGGCTTGGACCAAGGGCGCAGGGTGACGGCTCGGACCAAGGGCGCAGGGTGACGGCTCGGACCAAGGGCGCATGGTGACGGCTCGGACCAAGGGTGCAGGGTGACGGCCCGGACCAATGGCGCAGGGTGACGGCTCGGACCAAGGGCGCAGGGTGACGGCTCGGACCAAGGGCGCAGGGTGATGGCTCGGACCAAGGGCGCAGGGTGACGGCTCGGACCAAGGGCGCTGGGTGACGCCTCAGACCAAGGGCGCTGGGTGAAGCCTCGGACCAAGGGCACTGGGTGAAGCCTCGGGCGCAGTGTGACGGCTCGGACCAAGGGCGCAGGGTGACGGCTCGGACCAAGGGCGCAGGGTGACGGCTCGGACCAAGGGCGCAGGGTGACGGCTCGGACCAAAGGCGCTGGGTGACGCCTCGGACCAAGGGCGCTGGGTGACGGCTCGGACCAAGGGCGCAGGGTGAAGCCTCGGACCAAAGGTGCTGGGTGAAGCCTCGGACCAAGGGTGCTGGGTGACGCCTCGGACCAAGGGCGCAGGTTGACGGCTCGGACCAAGGGCGCAGGGTGACGACTCGGACCAAGGGCGCAGGGTGACTGCTCGGACCAAGGGCGCTGAGTGACGGCTCGGACCAAGGGCGCTGGGTGAAGCCTCGGACCAAGGGCGCTGGGTGAAGCCTCGGACCAAGGGCGCTGGGTGAAGCCTCGGACCAAGGGCGCTGGGTGAAGCCTCGGACCAAGGGTGCAGGGTGAAGCCTCGGACCAACGGCGCAGGGTGACGGCACGGACCAAGGGCGCAGGGTGACGGCTCGGACCAAGGGCGCAGGGTGACGGCTCGGACCAAGGGCGCAGGGTGACGGCTCGGACCAAGGGCGCTGGGTGACGGTTCGGACCAAGGCGCTGGGTGACGGCTCGGACCAAGGGCGCTGGGTGACGGCTCGGACCAAGGACGCTGGGTGACGGCTCGGACCAAGGGCGCAGGGTGACGGCTCGGACCAAGGGCGCAGGGTGACGGCTCGGACCAAGGGCGCTGGGTGATGCCTCGGACCAAGGGCGCTGGGTGACGCCTCGGACCAAGGGCGCTGGGTGAAGCCTCGGTCACAGGGTGACGGCTCGGACCAAGGGCGCAGGGTGACGGCTCGGACCAAGGGCGCAGGGTGACGGCTCGGACCAAGGACGCAGGGTGACGGCTCGGACCAAGGGCGCAGGGTGACGGCTCGGACCAAGGGCGCAGGGTGACGGCTCGGACCAAGGGCGCAGGGTGACGGCTCAGACCAAGGGCGCTGGGTGACGGCTCGGACCAAGGGCGCAGGGTGACGGCTCGGACCAAGGGCGCAGGGTGACGGCTCGGACCAAGGGCGCAGGGTGACGGCTCAGACCAAGGGCGCTGGGTGACGGCTCGGACCAAGGGCGCTGGGTGATGGCTCGGACCAAGGGCGCTGGGTGATGGCTCGGACCAAGGGCGCGTGGTGAAGCCTCGGACCAAGGGCACAGGGTGAAGCCTCGGACCAAGGGCGCGTGGTGAAGCCTCAGACCAAGGGCGCGGGGTGAAGCCTCGGACCAAGGGCGCGGGGTGAAGCCTCGGACCAAGGGCGCGGGGTGAAGGGCGGAAGGGTCGTACTAGAGCGCCGGTTGTTACTAAAGTCCCTCCTGGGCGCCGGTTGTAACAAGTCCCTCCTGGGCGCCGGTTGTAACAAGTCCCTCCTGGGCGCCTGTTGTAACAAGTCCCTCCTGGGCGCCGGTTGTAGCAAGTCCCTCCTGGGCGCCGGTTGTAGCAAGTCCCTCCTGGGCGCCGGTTGTAGCAAGTCCCTCCTGGGCGCCGGTTGTAGCAAGTCCCTCCTGGGCGCCGGTTGTAGCAAGTCCCTCCTGGGCGCCGGTTGTAAGTAAAGTACCTCCGGCCATAATTACAACATAGTGCCAGGGAGAGTTAATCCAGGGATTTATCTGACTGCCATAAGGAGTCGGGAAGGAATTTTTCCCTTTTAAGGCTAATTGGACTAGGCCTTGTAAGGTTTTTCGCCTTCCTCTGGATTAACTAGGAAATGTGCAGTTTTTTTTTTCCTTTCTGATTAAAATTGGAAGTATGTATTTTCTTCACTCAAACTTAGTATTATTTGACTATGGCAGAAAGCGTTGGTGATAGGCACTCCTGCCTGGCAGGACAGGGTTCAAATCCCTGCAATGTTTGCATGCTTGTTCTTTGCCCACAATTTTCCATATACATTACCAACACAATACTGTAAATATTTTTGTGTTTGGTCTCAAACCAGGGCGCTGTTTGTAGTTTTGGACCAGGGCGCTGTTTATTTGAAGTCTCGGACCAGGGCGCTGTTTATTTGAAGTCTCGGACCAGGGCGCTGTTTGTAGTTTTGGACCAGGGCGCTATGTGTTCGTAGTCTCGGACCAGGGCGCTGTATGTTTGAAATCTCGCACCGGGGCGCTGTTTGTTTGTAGTCTCGAACCAGGGCGCTGTTTGTAGTCTCGGACCAGGGCGCTGTTTGTTTGAAGTCTCGGACCAGGACGCTGTTTGTTTGAAGTCTCGGACCAGGGCGCTGCTTGTAGTCTCGGACCAGGGCGCTATTTGTTTGAAATCTCAGACCAGGGAGCTGTTTGTTATTAGTCTCGAACCAGGGCGCTGTTTGTTTGTAGTCTCGGACCAGGGCGCTGTTTGTTTGTAGTCTCGGACCAGGGCGCTGTTTGTTTGTAGTCTCGGACCAGGGCGCTATTTATTTGAAGTCTCGGACCAGGGCGCTGTTTATTTGAAGTCTCGGACCAGGGTGCTATTTTTTGAAGTCTCGGACCAGGGCGCTGTTTGTAGTCTCGGACCATGGCACTGTTTGTTTCAAGTCTCGGACCAGGGCGCTATTTATTTGAAGTCTCGGACCAGGGCGCTATTTGTTTGAAGTCTCGGACCAGGGCGCTGCAGGGGGCTCTTTGTGTGAACTCTCGAACCAGGGCGCTGTTTGTTTGAAGTCTCAAACCAGGGCGCTGTTTGTTTGAAGTCTCGGACCAGGGCTCTGCTTGTTTGAACTCTCGGACTAGGGCGCTGCTTGTTTGAACTCTCGGACCAGGGCACTGTTTGTGTAAATTCTCGGACCGGGGCGCTGTTTGTTTGAAGTCTCGGAGCGGGGCGCTGTTTGTTTGAAATCTCGGACCAGGGCGCTGTTTGTTTGTAGTCTGGGACCAGGGCGCTGTTTGTTTGAAGTCTCGGACCAGGGCGCTATGTGTTCGTAGTCTCGGACCAGGGCGCTGTATGTTTGAAATCTCGCACCGGGGTGTTGTTTGTTTGTAGTCTCGGACTAGGGTGCTGTTTGTAGACTCGGACCAGGGCGCTGTTTGTAGTCTCGGACCGGGGCGCTGTTTGTTTTTAGTCTCGGACCAGGGCGCTGCAGGGGACTCTTTGAGTGAACTCTCGAACCAGGGCGCTGTTTGTAGTCTCGGACCAGGGCGCTGTTTGTTTGAAGTCTCGGTCCAGGGCGCGGTTTGTTATTAGTTTCGGACCAGGGCGCTGTTTGTTATTAGTCTCGGACCAGAGCGCTGTTTGTTTGTAGTCTCGGACCAGGGCGCTGTTTGTTTGAAGTCTCGGACCAGGGCGCTGCAGGGGGCTCTTTGTGTGAACTCTCGAACCAGGGCGCTGTTCGTTTGAAATCTCAGACCAGGGCGCTGTTTGTTTCAAGTCTCGGACCAGGGCGCTGTTTGTTTGTAGTCTCGGACCAGGCCGCTATTTGTTTGTCATCTCAGATCAGAGCGCAGTTTGTTTGAAGTCTCAGACCAGGGCACTATTTAAGAAGTCTCGGACCAGGGCGCTGTTTGTGTGAAGTCTCCGACCAGGGCGCTGTTTGTGTGAAGTCTCCGACCAGGGTGCTGTTTGTGTGAAGTCTCCGACCAGGGCGCTGTTTGTGTAAAGTCTCCGACCAGGACGCTGTTTGTAGTCTCAGACCAGGGTGCTGTTTGTAATCTTAGACCATGGCGCTGTTTGTTTGTAGTCTCGGACGAGGGCGCTGATTGTAGTCTCGGACCATGGCGCTGTTTGTTTTTAGCCTCGGACCAGGGCACTGTTTGTTTGAAGTCTCAGACCGTGGTGCTGCAGGGCACTGTTTGTGTGAAGTCTCGAACCAGGGAGCTGTTTGTAGTTTTGGACCAGGGCGCTGTTTGCTTGAAGTCTCGTACCTGGGCGCTGTTTAGAGTCTCGGAGCAGGGCGCAGGGCGATGGGCCTTGAGCCGTTGTAGTCCCCCGATGGGCCTCGAGCCGTAGTAGTCCCCCGATGGGCCTCGAGCCGTTGTAGTCCCCCGATGGGCCTCGAGCCGTAGTAGTCCCCCGATGGGCCTCGAGCCGTTGTAGTCCCCCGATGGGCCTCGAGCCGTTGTAGTCCCCCGATGGGCTTCGAGCCGTTGTGGTACCCCGATGGGCCTCAAGCCGTTGTAGTCCCCCGATGGGCCTCGAGCCGTTGTAGTCCCCCGATGGGCCTCGAGCAGTTGTAGTCCCCCGATGGGCCTCGAGCCGATGTAGTCCCCCGATGGGCCTCTAGCCGTTGTAGTCCCCCGATGGGCCTCGAGCCGTAGTAGTCCCCCGATGGGCCTCGAGCCGTTGTAGTCCTCCGATGGGCCTCGATCTGTTGTAGTCCCCCGATGGGCCTCGAGCCTTTGTAGTCCCCCGATGGGCCTCTAGCCGTTGTAGTCCCCCGATGGGCCTCGAGCCACTGTAGTCCCCCGATGGGCCTCGAGCCGTTGTAGTCCTCCGATGGGCCTCGAGCCGTTGTAGTACTCCGAGGGGCATCAAGCCGTTGTAGTCCCCCGATGGGCCTCGAGCCGTTGTAGTCCTCCGATGGGCCTCGAGCCGTAGTAGTCCCCCGATGGGCCTCGAGCCGTTGTAGTCCCCCGATGGGCCTCGAGCCGTTGTAGTCCCCCGATGGGCTTCGAGCCGTTGTGGTACCCCGATGGGCCTCAAGCCGTTGTAGTCCCCCGATGGGCCTCGAGCCGTTGTAGTCCCCCGATGGGCCTCGAGCAGTTGTAGTCCCCCGATGGGCCTCGAGCCGATGTAGTCCCCCGATGGGCCTCTAGCCGTTGTAGTCCCCCGATGGGCCTCGAGCCGTAGTAGTCCCCCGATGGGCCTCGAGCCGTTGTAGTCCTCCGATGGGCCTCGATCTGTTGTAGTCCCCCGATGGGCCTCGAGCCTTTGTAGTCCCCCGATGGGCCTCTACCCGTTGTAGTCCCCCGATGGGCCTCGAGCCACTGTAGTCCCCCGATGGGCCTCGAGCCGTTGTAGTCCTCCGATGGGCCTCGAGCCGTTGTAGTACTCCGAGGGGCATCAAGCCGTTGTAGTCCCCCGATGGGCCTCGAGCCGTTGTAGTCCCCCGATGGGCCTCGAGCTGTTGTAGTCCCCCTATTGTTGTCAGTCCCCTGATGGGCTTCTTACCATGTCAGTCCCCTCATGTAAGGCCGCCCATTGGGGGACTGACAAGGCAAGCAGCCCGTCGAGTGACAAGCACAGGAGGCGGACCACGGCAAGATGGGTTCTTGCCGCTGTAGTCCCCCGATGGGCCTCGAGCCGTTGTAGTCCCCCGATGGGCCTCAAACCGTTGTAGTCCCCCGATGGGCCTCGAGCCATTGTAGTCCCCCGATGGGCCTCGAGCTTTTGTAGTCCCCCGATGGGCCTCGAGCCGTTGTAGTCCCCCGATGGGCCTCGAGCCAATGTAGTCCCCTGATGGGCCTCGAGCCATTGTAGTCCCCAGATGGGCCTCGAGCCAATGTAGTCACCCGATGTGCCTCGAGCCAATGTAGTCCCCCGATGGGCCTCTAGCCGTTGTAGTCCTCTGATAGGCCTCTACCCGTTGTAGTCCCCCGATGGGCCTCGAGCCAATGTAGTCCCCCGATGGGCCTCTAGCTGTTGTAGTCCTCTGATAGGCCTCTACCCGTTGAAGTCCCCCGATGGGCCTCTAGCCGTAGTAGTCCCCGGATGGGCCTATATTGTTTTAAGGTATGGGCGCAGAGTGACGGCTCGGACCAAGGGCGCAGGGTGATGGCTCGGACCAAGGGCGCAGTGTGACGGCTTAGACCAAGGGCGCAGGGTGACGGCTCGGACCAAGGGCGCAGGGTGACGGCTCGGACCAAGGGCGCAGGGTGACAGCTCGGACCAAGGGCGCAGGGTGACGGCTCGGACCAAGGGCGCATGGTGACGGCTCGGACCAAGGGCGCAGGGTGACGGCCCGGACCAAGGGCGCAGGGTGACGGCTCGGACCAAGGGCGCAGGGTGATGGCTCGGACCAAGGGTGCAGGGTGACGGCTCGGACCAAGGGCGCTGGGTGACGGCTCAGACCAAGGGCGCTTGGTGAAGCCTCGGACCAAGGGCGCTGGGTGAAGCCTCGGGCGCAGTGTGACGGCTCGGACCAAGGGCACAGAGTGACAGCTCGGACCAAGGGCGCAAGGTGACGGCTCGGACCAAGGGCGCAGGGTGACGGCTCGGACCAAGAGCACAGGGTGACGGCTCGGATCAAAGGCGCTGGGTGACGGCTCGGACCAAGGGCGCTGGGTGATGGCTCGGACCAAGGGCGCAGGGTGAAGCCTCGGACCAAAGGTGCTGGGTGAAGCCTCGGACCAAGGGTGCTGGGTGACGCCTCGGACCAAGGGTGCTGGGTGACGCCTTGGACCAAGGGCGCAGGTTGACGGCTCGGACCAAGGGCGCAGGGTGACTGCTCGGACCAAGGGCGCTGAGTGACAGCTCGGACCAAGGGCGCTGGGTGAAGCCTCGGACCAAGGGTGCTGGGTGAAGCCTCGGACCAAGGGCGCTGGGTGAAGCCTCGGACCAAGGGCGCTGGGTGAAGCCTCGGACCAAGGGCGCAGGGTGAAGCCTCGGACCAACGGCGCAGGGTGACGGCTCGGACCAAGGGCGCAGGGTGACGGCTCGGAACAAGGGCGCAGGGTGAGGGCTCGGACCAAGGGCGCAGGGTGAAGCCTCGGACCAAGGGCGCTGGGTGACGGTTCGGACCAAAGGCGCTGGGTGACGGCTCGGACCAAGGGCGCTGGGTGACGGCTCGGACCAAGGGCGCAGGGTGACGGCTCGGACCAAGGGCGCAGGGTGACGGCTCGGACCAAGGGCGCATGGTGACGGCTCGGACCAAGGGCGCAGGGTGACGGCTCGGACCAAGGGCGCTGGGTGATGCCTCGGACCAAGGGCGCTGGGTGACGCCTCGGACCAAGGGCGCTGGGTGAAGCCTCAGGCGCAGGGTGACGGCTCGGACCAAGGGCGCAGGGTGACGGCTCGGACCAAGGGCGCAGGGTGACGGCTCGGACCAAGGGAGCAGGGTGACGGCTCGGACCAAGGGCGCTGGGTGACGGCTCGGACCAAGGGCGCAGGGTGACGGCTCGGACCAAGGGCGCAGGGTGACGGCTCGGACCAAGGGCGCAGGGTGACGGCTCGGACCAAGGGCGCAGGGTGACGGCTCGGACCAAGGGCGCAGGGTGACGGCTCGGACCAAGGGCGCTGGGTGACGGCTCGGACCAAGGGCGCTGGGTGACGGCTCGGACCAAGGGCGCTGGGTGACGGCTCGGACCAAGGGTGCGTGGTGAAGCCTCGGACCAAGGGCACGTGGTGAAGCCTCGGACCAAGGGCGCGTGGTGAAGCCTCGGACCAAGGGCGCGGGGTGAAGCCTCGGACCAAGGGCGCGGGGTGAAGGGCGGAAGGGTCGTACTAGAGCACCGGTTGTTACTAAAGTCCCTCCTGAGCGCCGGTTGTAACAAGTCCCTCATGGGCGCCGGTTGTAACAAGTCCCTCCTGGGCGCCTGTTGTAACAAGTCCCTCCTGGGCGCCGGTTGTTACTAAAGTCCCTCCTGGGCGCCGGTTGTAACAAGTCCCTCCTGGGCGCCGGTTGTAACAAGTCCCTCCTGGGCGCTTGTTGTAACAAGTCCCTCCTGGGCGCCGGTTGTAGCAAGTCCCTCCTGGGCGCCGGTTGTAGCAAGTCCCTCCTGGGCGCCGGTTGTAGCAAGTCCCTCCTGGGCGCCGGTTGTAGCAAGTCCCTCCTGGGCGCCGGTTGTAGCAAGTCCCTCTTGGGCGCCGGTTGTAGCAAGTCCCTCCTGGGCGCCGGTTGTAGCAAGTCCCTCCTGGGCGCCGGTTGTAAGTAAAGTACCTCCGGCCATAATTACAACATAGTGCCAGGGAGAGTTGATCCAGGGATTTATCTGACTGCCATAAGGAGTCGGGAAGGAATTTTTTCCTTTTAAGGCTAATTGGACTAGGCCTTGTAAGGTTTTTCGCCTTCCTCTGGATTAACTAGGAAATGTGCAGTTTTTTTTTCCTTTCTGATTAAAATTGGAAGTATGTATTTTCTTCACTCAAACTTAGTATTATTTGACTATGGCAGAAAGCGTTGGTGATAGGCACTCCTGCCTGGCAGGACAGGGTTCAAATCCCTGCAATGTTTGCATGCTTGTTCTTTGCCCACAATTTTCCATATACATTACCAACACAATACTGTAAATGTTTTTGTGTTTGGTCTCAAACCAGGGCGCTGTTTGTAGTTTTGGACCAGGGCGCTGTTTATTTGAAGTCTCGGACCAGGGCGCTGTTTGTAGTTTTGGACCAGGGCGCTATGTGTTCGTAGTCTCGGACCAGGGCGCTGTATGTTTGAAATCTCGCACCGGGGCGCTGTTTGTTTGTAGTCTCGAACCAGGGCGCTGTTTGTAGTCTCGGACCAGGGCGCTGTTTGTTTGAAGTCTCGGACCAGGACGCTGTTTGTTTGAAGTCTCGGACCAGGGCGCTGTTTGTTATTAGTCTCGAACCAGGGCGCTGTTTGTTTGTATCTCGGACCAGGGCGCTGTTTGTTTGTAGTCCCGGACCAGGGCGCTGTTTGTTTGTAGTCTCGGACCAGGGCGCTGTTTGTTTGTAGTCTCGGACCAGGGCGCTGTTTATTTGAAGTCTCGGACCAGGGCGCTGTTTAATTGAAGTCTCGGACCAGGGTGCTATTTGTTTGAAGTCTCGGACCAGGGCGCTGTTTGTAGTCTCGGACCATGGCGCTGTTTGTTTCAAGTCTCGGACCAGGGCGCTGTTTATTTGAAGTCTCGGACCAGAGCGCTATTTGTTTGAAGTCTCGGACCAGGGCGCTGCAGGGGGCTCTTTGTGTGAACTCTCGAACCAGGGCGCTGTTTGTTTGAAGTCTCAAACCAGGGCGCTGTTTGTTTGAAGTCTCGGACCAGGGCTCTGCTTGTTTGAACTCTCGGACTAGGGCGCTGCTTGTTTGAACTCTCGGACCAGGGCGCTGTTTGTGTGAATTCTCGGACCGGGGCGCTGTTTGTTTGAAGTCTCGGAGCGGGGCGCTGTTTGTTTGAAGTCTCGGACCGTGGCGCTATTTGCTTGAAGTCTCGAACCTGGGTGCTGTTTGTTTGAAATCTCGGACCAGGGCGCTGTTTGTTTGTAGTCTGGGACCAGGGCGCTGTTTGTTTGAAGTCTCGGACCAGAGCGCTATGTGTTCGTAGTCTTGGACCAGGGCGCTGTATGTTTGAAATCTCGCACCGGGGTGTTGTTTGTTTGTAGTCTCGGACTAGGGTGCTGTTTGTAGACTCGGACCAGGGCGCTGTTTGTAGTCTCGGACCGGGGCGCTGTTTGTTTTTAGTCTCGGACCAGGGCGCTGCAGGGGACTCTTTGAGTGAACTCTCGAACCAGGGCGCTGTTTGTAGTCTCGGACCAGGGCGCTGTTTGTTTGAAGTCTCGGACAAGGGCGCTATTTGTTTGAAGTCTCGGACCAGGGCGCGGTTTGTTATTAGTCTCGGACCAGGGCCCTTTTTGTTATTAGTCTCGGACCAGAGCGCTGTTTGTTTCTAGTCTCGGACCAGGGCGCTGTTTGTTTGAAGTCTCGGACCAGGGCGCTGCAGGGGGCTCTTTGTGTGAACTCTCGAACCAGGGCGCTGTTCGTTTGAAATCTCAGACCAGGGCGCTGTTTGTTTCAAGTCTCGGACCAGGGCGCTGTTTGTTTGTAGTCTCGGACCAGGCCGCTATTTGTTTGTCATCTCAGATCAGAGCGCAGTTTGTTTGAAGTCTCAGACCAGGGCACTATTTAAGAAGTCTCCGAACAGGGTGCTGTTTGTGTGAAGTCTCCGACCAGGGCGCTGTTTGTGTGAAGTCTCCGACCAGGGCGCTGTTTGTAGTCTCAGACCAGGGTGCTGTTTGTAATCTTAGACCATGGCGCTGTTTGTTTGTAGTCTCGGACGAGGGCGCTGATTGTAGTCTCGGACCATGGCGCTGTTTGTTTTTAGCCTCGGACCAGGGCACTGTTTGTTTGAAGTCTCGGACCGTGGTGCTGCAGGGCACTGTTTGTGTGAAGTCTCGAACCAGGGCGCTGTTTGTAGTTTTGGACCAGGGCGCTGTTTGCTTGAAGTCTCGTACCTGGGCGCTGTTTAGAGTCTCGGAGCAGGGCGCAGGGCGATGGGCCTTGAGCCGTTGTAGTCCCCCAATGGGCCTCGAGCCGTTGTAGTCTCCCGATGGTCATCGAGCCGTTGTAGTCCCCCGATGGGCATTGAGCCGTTGTAGTCCCCCGATGGGCATCGAGCCGTTGTAGTCCCCCGATGGGCCTCGAGCCGTTGTAGTCCCCCGATGGGCCTTGAGCCGTTATAGTCCCCCTATTGATGTCAGTCCCCTGATGGGCTGCTTGCCATGTAAGTCCCCCGATGTAAGGCCGCCCATTGGGGGACTGACAAGGCAAGCAGCCCGTCGAGTGACAAGCACAGGAGGCGGACCACGGCAAGCTGGGTTCTTGCCGTTGTCGTCCCCGATGGGCCTCTAGCCATTGTAGTCCCCGATGGGCCTCTAGCCGTTGTAGTCCCCCGATGGGCTTTGAGCCGTTGTAGTCCCCCGATGGGCCTCGAGCCGTTGTAGTCTCCCGATGAGCCTCGAGCCGTTGTAGTCCCCCGATGGGCCTCGAGCCGTTGTAGTCCCCCGATGGGCCTCGATCTGTTGTAGTCCCCGATGGGCCTCGATCTGTTGTAGTCCCCCGATGAGCCTCGAGCCGTTGTAGTCCCCCGATGGGCCGCGAGCCGTTGTAGTCCCCCATGGGCCTCGATCTGTTGTAGTCCCCCGATGAGCCTCGAGCCGTTGTAGTCCCCCGATGGGCCTCGAGCTGTTGTAGTCCCCCGATGGGCCTCGAGCCGTTGTAGTCCCCCGATGGGCCTCTAGCCGTTGTAGTCCCCCGATGGGCCTCGAGCCGTTGTAGTCCCCCATGGGCCTCGATCTGTTGTAGTCCCCCGATGGGCCTCAAGCCGTTGTAGTCCCCCGATGGGCCTCGAGCCGTTGTAGTCCCCCGATGGGCCTCAAGCTGTTATAGTCCCCCTATTGATGTCAGTCCCCTGATTGGCTGCTTGCCATGTCAGTCCCCCGATGTAAGGCCGCCCATTGCGGGACTGACAAGGCAAGCAGCCCGTCGAGTGACAAGCACAGGAGGTGGACCACGGCAAGCTGGGTTCTTGCCGTTGTAGTCCCCCGATGGGCCTCTATCCGTTGTAGTCCCCCGATGGGCCTCTAGCCGTTGTAGTCCCCCGATGGGCCTCGAGCCGTTGTAGTCCTCCGATGGGCCTCGAGCCGTTGTAGTCCCCCGATGGGCCTCGAGCCGTTGTAGTCCCCCGATGGGCCTCGAGCCGTTGTAGTCCCCCGATGGGCCTCGAGCCATTGTAGTCCCCCGATGGGCCTCGAGTTGTTGTAGTCCCCCGATGGGCCTCGAGCCGTTGTAGTCCCTCCTATTGTTGTCAGTCCTCTGATGGGCTGCTTACCATGTCAGTCCCCCGATGTAAGGCCGCCCATTGGGGGACTGACAAGGCAAGCAGCCCGTTGAGTGACAAGCACAGGAGGCGGACCACGGCAAGCTGGGTTCTTGCCGTTGTAGTCCCCCGATGGGCTTTGAGCCGTTGTAGTCCCCCGATGGGCCTCGAGCCGTTGTAGTCCCCCGATGGGCCTCGAGCCGTTGTAGTCCCCCGATGGGCCTCGAGCCGTTGTAGTCCACCGATGGGTCTCGAGCCGTTGTAGTCCCCCGATGGGCCTTCGAGCCGTTGTAGGTAAGTACCTGTTTTCACTTTTGGGATGCAGGTGCGGGCTGCTCTTCCCGGCGCTGGCCACGCTTGGGGGGATCGCCTTTACCTCCCAGCCACCCCCTCTGGGATGCCGCTGTGGTTTCCAGGCAGTGAGAGCTTGGGGCCCCACGGCACCCCGGTTGTATGGGAGCATTGGAAAGCCTCCCCGTGGCGCTCCTGGATAGTGCTAATGTAGCATGAACTAATTCCCTGATGGGCCTCTTGCCGGTGTAGTCCCCCAATGAGCCTCTTGCCGGTGTAGTCCCCCGATGAACCTCTAGCCGTAGTAGTTCCCCGATGGGCCTTTTGCAGTTGTAGTCCCCTGATGGGCCTCGAGCCGTTGTAGTCCCCTGATGGGCCTCGAGCCGTTGTAGTCCCCCGATGGGCCTCGAGCCGTTGTATTCCCCCGATGGGCCTCCAGCAGTTGTAGTCCCCCGATGGGCCTCCAGGAGTTGTAGTCCCCCGATGGGCCTCGAGCTGCTGTAGTCCCCCGATGGGCAACGAGCCGTTGTAGTCCCCCTATTGTTGTCAGTCCCCTGATGGGCTGCTTACCTTGTTAGTCCCCCGATGTAAGGCCGCCCATTGGGGGACTGACAAGACAAGCAGCCCGTCGAGTGACAAGCACAGGAGGCAGACCACGGCAAGATGGGTTCTTGCCGTTGTAGTCCCCCAATGGGCCTCGAGCCATTGTAGTCCCTCGATGGGCCTCGAGCCGTTGTAGTCCCCCGATGGGCCTCGAGCCGTTGTAGTCCCCCGATGAACCATGAGCCATTGTAGTCCCCCGATGGGCCTCGAGCCGTTGTAGTCCCCCTCTTTTGTCAGTCCCCTAATGGGCTGCTTACCATGTCAGTCCCCCGATTTAAGGCCGCCCATTGGGGGAATGACAAGGCAAGCAGCCCGTCGAGTGACAAGCTCAGGAGGCGGACCACGGCAAGATGGGTTCTTGCAGTTGTAGTCCCCCGATGGGCCTCGAGCCATTGTAGTCCCTCGATGGGCCTCGAGCCGTTGTAGTCCCCCGATGGGCCTCGAGCGGTTGTAGTCCCCCGATGGGCCTCGAGCCGTTGTAGTCCCCCGATGGGCCTCGAGCCGTTGTAGTCCCCCGATGGGCCTCGAGCCATTGTAGTCCCCCTATTGTTGTCAATCCCCTAATGGGCTGCTTACCATGTCAGTATCCCAATGTAAGGCCGCCCATTGGGGGACTGACAAGGCAAGGAGCTCGTCAAGTGACAAGCACAGGAGGCGGAGCACGGCAAGATGGGTTCTTGCCATTGTAGTCCCCCGATGGGCCTCGAGCCTTTGTAGTCCCCCGATGGGCCTCGAGCCATTGTAGTCCCCCGATGGGCCTCGAGCCGTTGTAGTCCCCCGATGGGCCTCGAGCCGTTGTAGTCCCCCAATAGCCCTCGAGCCGTTGTAGTCCCCCGATGGGCCTCAAGCCGTTGTAGTCCCCGATGGGCCTCGAGCCGTTGTAGTCCCCGATGGGCCTCGAGCCGTTGTAGTCCCCCGATGGGCCTTGAGCTGTTGTAGTCCCCCTATTATTGTCAGTCTCCTGATGGGCTGCTTACCATGTCTGTCCCCCGATGTAAGGCCGCCCATTGGGGGACTGACAAGGCAAGCAGCCCGTTGAGTGACAAGCACAGGAGGCGGACCACGGCAAGCTGAGTTCTTGCCGTTGTAGTCCCCCGACGGGCCTCGAGCCGTTGTAGTCCCCCGATGGGCCTCGAGCCGTTGTAGTCCCCCGATGGGCCTCGAGCCGTTGTAGTCCCCCGATGGACCTCGAGCCGTTGTAGTCCCCGATGCGCCTCGAGCCGTTGTAGTCCCCCGATGGGCCTCGAGCTGTTGTAGTCCCCCTATTGTTGTCAGTACCCTGATGGGCTGCTTGCCATGTCAGTCCCCCGATGTAAGGCCGCCCATTGGGGGACTGACAAGGCAAGCAGCCCGTCGAGTGAAAAGCACAGGAGGCGGACCACGGCAAGCTGGGTTCTTGCCGTTGTAGTCCCCTGATGGGCCTCTAGCCGTTGTAGTCCCCCGATGGGCCTCGAGCCGCTGTAGTCCTCCGATGGTCCTCGAGCCGTTGTAGTCCTCCGATGGGCATCGAGCCGTTGTAGTCCCCCGATGGGCCTCGAGCCGTTGTAGTCCCCCGATGGGCCTCGAGCCGTTGTAGTCCCCCTATTGTTGTCAGTCCCCTGATGGGCTGCTTACCATGTCAGTCCCCTGATGTAAGGCCGCCCATTGGGGGACTGACAAGTCAAGCAGCCCGTCAAGTGACAAGCACAGGAGGCGGACCACGGCAAGATGGGTTCTTGCCGCTGTAGTCTTCCGATGGGCCTCGAGCCATTGTAGTCCCCCGATGGGCCTCAAGCCGTTGTAGTCCACCGATGGGCCTCAAGCCGTTGTAGTCCACCGATGGGCCTCGAGCCGTTGTAGTCCACCGATGGGCCTCGAGCTGTTGTAGTCCCCCGATGGGCCTCGAGCCGTTGTAGTCCCCCGATGGGCCTCAAACCGTTGTAGTCCCCCAACGGGCCTCGAGCAGTTGTAGTCCCCCGATGGGCCTCGAGCCGTTGTAGTCCCCCGATGGACCTCGAGCCGTTGTAGTCCCCGATGCGCCTCGAGCCGTTGTAGTCCCCCGATGGGCCTCGAGCTGTTGTAGTCCCCCTATTGTTGTCAGTACCCTGATGGGCTGCTTACCATGTCTGTCCCCCGATGTAAGGCCGCCCATTGGGGGACTGACAAGGCAAGCAGCCCGTTGAGTGACAAGCACAGGAGGCGGACCACGGCAAGCTGGGTTCTTGCCGTTGTAGTCCCCCGACGGGCCTCGAGCCGTTGTAGTCCCCCGATGGGCCTCGAGCCGTTGTAGTCCCCCGATGGGCCTCGAGCCGTTGTAGTCCCCCGATGGGCCTCGAGCCGTTGTAGTCCCCCGATGGACCTCGAGCCGTTGTAGTCCCCGATGCGCCTCGAGCCGTTGTAGTCCCCCGATGGGCCTCGAGCTGTTGTAGTCCCCTTATTGTTGTCAGTACCCTGATGGGCTGCTTGCCATGTCAGTCCCCCGATGTAAGGCCGCCCATTGGGGGACTGACAAGGCAAGCAGCCCGTCGAGTGAAAAGCACAGGAGGCGGACCACGGCAAGCTGGGTTCTTGCCGTTGTAGTCCCCTGATGGGCCTCTAGCCGTTGTAGTCCCCCGATGGGCCTCGAGCCGCTGTAGTCCTCCGATGGTCCTCGAGCCGTTGTAGTCCTCCGATGGGCATCGAGCCGTTGTAGTCCCCCGATGGGCCTCGAGCCGTTGTAGTCCCCCGATGGGCCTCGAGCCGTTGTAGTCCCCCTATTGTTGTCAGTCCCCTGATGGGCTGCTTACCATGTCAGTCCCCTGATGTAAGGCCGCCCATTGGGGGACTGACAAGTCAAGCAGCCCGTCAAGTGACAAGCACAGGAGGCGGACCACGGCAAGATGGGTTCTTGCCGCTGTAGTCTTCCGATGGGCCTCGAGCCATTGTAGTCCCCCGATGGGCCTCAAGCCGTTGTAGTCCACCGATGGGCCTCGAGCCGTTGTAGTCCACCGATGGGCCTCGAGCTGTTGTAGTCCCCCGATGGGCCTCGAGCCGTTGTAGTCCCCCGATGGGCCTCAAACCGTTGTAGTCCCCCAACGGGCCTCGAGCAGTTGTAGTCCCCCGATGGGCCTCGAGCCGTTGTAGTCCCCCGATGGACCTCGAGCCGTTGTAGTCCCCGATGCGCCTCGAGCCGTTGTAGTCCCCCGATGGGCCTCGAGCTGTTGTAGTCCCCCTATTGTTGTCAGTACCCTGATGGGCTGCTTACCATGTCTGTCCCCCGATGTAAGGCCGCCCATTGGGGGACTGACAAGGCAAGCAGCCCGTTGAGTGACAAGCACAGGAGGCGGACCACGGCAAGCTGGGTTCTTGCCGTTGTAGTCCCCCGACGGGCCTCGAGCCGTTGTAGTCCCCCGATGGGCCTCGAGCCGTTGTAGTCCCCCGATGGGCCTCGAGCCGCTGTAGTCCCCCGATGGGCCTCGAGCCGCTGTAGTCCCCCGATGGGCCTCAAGCCGTTGTAGTCCCTCGATGGGCCTCGAGCCGTTGTAGTCCCCCGATGAGCTTCGAGTCGTTGTAGTACCCCGATGGGCCTCAAGCCGTTATAGTCCCCCTATTGATGTCAGTCCCCTGATGGGCTGCTTGCCATGTCAGTCCCCCGATGTAAGGCCGCCCATTGGGGGACTGACAAGGCAAGCAGCCCGTCGAGTGAAAAGCACAGGAGGCGGACCACGGCAAGCTGGGTTCTTGCCGTTGTAGTCCCCTGATGGGCCTCTAGCCGTTGTAGTCCCCCGATGGGCCTCGAGCCGCTGTAGTCCTCCGATGGTCCTCGAGCCGTTGTAGTCCTCCGATGGGCATCGAGCCGTTGTAGTCCCCCGATGGGCCTCGAGCCGTTGTAGTCCCCCGATGGGCCTCGAGCCGTTGTAGTCCCCCTATTGTTGTCAGTCCCCTGATGGGCTGCTTACCATGTCAGTCCCCTGATGTAAGGCCGCCCATTGGGGGACTGACAAGGCAAGCAGCCCGTCAAGTGACAAGCACAGGAGGCGGACCACGGCAAGATGGGTTCTTGCCGCTGTAGTCTTCCGATGGGCCTCGAGCCATTGTAGTCCCCCGATGGGCCTCGAGCCGTTGTAGTCCACCGATGGGCCTCGAGCCGTTGTAGTCCACCGATGGGCCTCGAGCTGTTGTAGTCCCCCGATGGGCCTCGAGCCGTTGTAGTCCCCCGATGGGCCTCAAACCGTTGTAGTCCCCCAACGGGCCTCGAGCAGTTGTAGTCCCCCGATGGGCCTCGAGCCGTTGTAGTTCCCCGATGGGCCTCGAGCCGTTGTAGTCCCCCGATGAGCCTCAAGCCGTTGTAATCCCCGATGGGCCATGAGCCGTTGTAGTCCCCCGATGGGCCTCGAGCTGTTTTAGTTCACCTATTGTTGTCAGTCTGCTGATGGGCTGCTTACCATGTCTGTCCCCCGATGTAAGGCCGCCCATTGGGGGACTGACAAGGCAAGCAGCCCGTTGAGTGACATGCACAGGAGGTGGACCACGGCAAGCTGAGTTCTTGCCGTTGTAGTCCCCCGACGGGCCTCGAGCCGTTGTAGTCCCCCGATGAGCCTCGAGCCATTGTAGTCCCTCGATGGGCCTCGAGCCGTTGTAGTCCCCCGATGGGCCTCGAGCCGTTGTAGTCCCCCGATGGGCCATGAGCCGTTGTAGTCCCCCGATGGGCCTCGAGCCGTTGTAGTCCCCCTCTTTTGTCAGTCCCCTGATGGGCTGCTTACCATGTCAGTCCCCCGATGTAAGGCCGCCCATTGGGAGACTGACAAGGCAAGCAGCCCGTTGAGTGACAAGCACAGGAGGCGGACTACGGCAAGATGGGTTCTTGCCATTGTAGTCCCCGTTGGGCCTCGAGCCGTTGTAGTCCCCCGATGGGCCTCGAGCCGTTGTAGTCCCCCGATGGGCCTCGAGCCGTTGTAGTCCCCCTATTGTTGTCAGTCACCTGATGGGCTGCTTACCATGTCAGTACCCCGATGTAAGGCCGCCCATTGGGGGACTGACAAGGCAAGCAGCTCGTCAAGTGACAAGCACAGGAGGCGGACCACGGCAAGATGGGTTCTTGCCATTGTAGTCCCCCGATGGGCCTCGAGCCGTTGTAGTCCCCCGATGGGCCTCGAGCCGTTGTAGTCCCCCGATGGGCCTCGAGCTGTTGTAGTCCCCCGATGGGCTTCGAGTCGTTGTAGTACCACGATGGGCCTCAAGCCGTTATAGTCCCCCGATGGGACTCGAGCCGTTGTAGTCCCCCTATTGTTGTCAGTCCCCTGATGGGCTGCTTACCATGTCAGTCCCCTGATGTAAGGCCGCCCATTGGGGGACTGACAAGGCAAGCAGCCCGTCGAGTGACAAGCACAGGAGGTGGACCACGGCAAGATAGGTTCTTGCCGCTGTAGTCCCCCGATGGGCCTCGAGCCGTTGTAGTCCCCCGATGGGCCTCGAGCCGTTGTAGTCCACCGATGGGCCTCGAGCTGTTGTAGTCCCCCGATGGGCCTCGAGCCGTTGTAGTCCCCCGATGGGCCTCAAACCGTTGTAGTCCCCCGATGGGCCTCGAGCCGTTGTAGTCCCCCGATGGGCCTCGAGCCATTGTAGTCCCCCGATGAGCCTCGATCCGATGTAGTCCCCCGATGGGCCTCGAGCCGTTGTAGTCCCCCGATGGGCCTCGAGCCGTTGTAGTCCCCCGATGGGCCTCGAGCTGTTGTAGTCCCCCGATGGGCCTCGAGCCGTTGTAGTCCCCCGATGGGCCTCAAGCCGTTGTAGTCCCCCGATGGGCCTCGAGCCAATGTAGTCCCCCGATGGGCCTCTAGCCGTTGTAGTCCTCCGATAGGCCTCTACCCGTTGTAGTCCCCCGATGGGCCTCTAGCCGTAGTAGTCCCCGGATGGGCCTATATTGTTTTTAGGTATGGGCGCAGAGTGATGGCTCGGACAAAGGGTGCAGAGTGACGGCTCGGACCAAGGGCGCAGGGTGACGGCTCGGACCAAGGGCACATGGTAACGGCTCGAACCAAGGGCGCAGGGTGACGGCTCGGACCAAGGGCGCAGGGTGACGGCTCTGGCCAAGCGTGCAGGGTGACGCCTCGGACCAAGGGCGCAGGGTGACGCCTCGGACCAAGGGCGCAGGGTTACGGCTCGGACCAAGGGCGCAGGGTGACGGCTCAGACCAAGGGCGCAGGGTGACGGCTCTGGCCAAGCGTGCAGGGTGACGGCTCGGACCAAGGGCGCAGGGTGACGGCTCGGACCAAGGGCGCAGGGTGACGGCTCGGACCAAGGGCGCAGGGTGACGGCTCGGACCAAGGGCGCAGGGTGACACCTCGGACCAAGGGCGCTGGGGGACGCCTCGGACCAAGGGCGCTGGGTGACGCCTCGGACAAAGGGCGCTGGGTGAAGCCTCGGGCGCAGAGTGACGGCTCAGACCAAGGGCGCAGGGTGATGGCTCGGACCAAGGGCGCAGGGTGACGGCTCGGATCAAAGGCGCTGGGTGACGGCTCGGACCAAGGGCGCTAGGTGACGGCTCGGACCAAGGGCGCAGGGTGAAGCCTCGGACCAAGAGTGCTGGGTGAAGCCTCGGACCAAGGGTGCAGGGTGAAGCCTCGGACCAAGGGCGCAGGTTGATGGCTCGGACCAAGGGCGCAGGGTGACGGCTCGGACCAAGGGCGCTGGGTGAAGCCTCGGACCAAGGGCGCAGGTTGACGGCTCGGACCAACGGCGCAGTGTGACGGCTCGGACCAAGGGCGCTGGGTGACGGCTCGGACCAAGGGCGCTGGGTGACGGCTCGGACCAACGGCGCTGGGTGACGGCTCAGACCAAGGGCGCTGGGTGACGGCTTGGACCAAGGGCGCAGCGTGACGGCTAGTACCAAGGGCGCAGGGTGACGCCTCGGACCAAGGGCACTGGGTGACGCTTCAGACCAAGGGCGCTGGGTGAAGCCTCGGGCGCAGAGTGCCGGCTCGGACCAAGGGCGCAGGGTGACGGCTCGGACCAAGGGCTTAGGGTGACGGCTCGGACAAAGGGCGCAGGGTGACGGCTCGGACCAAGGGCGCAGGGTGACGGCTCGGACCAAGGGCGCAGGGTAACGGCTCGGACCAAGGGCGCTGGGTGACGGCTCGGACCAAGGGCGCAGGGTGAAGTCTCGGACCAAGGGCGCAGGGTGAAGTCTCGGACCAAGGGCGCTGGGTGACGGCTCGGACCAAGGGTGCAGGGTGAAGCCTCGGACCAAGGGCGCAGGTTGACGGCTCGGACCAAGGGCGCAGGGTGACGGCTCGGACCAAGGGCGCAGGGTGACGGCTCGGACCAAGGGCGCTGGGTGACGGCTCGGACCAAGGGCGCTGGGTGACGGCTCGGACCAAGGGCGCTGGGTGACGGCTCGGACCAAGGGCGCTGGGTGAAGCCTCAGACCAAGGGCGCTGGGTGAAGCCTCGGACCAAGGGCGCTGGGTGAAGCCTCGGACAAAGGGCGTGTGGTGAAGCCTCGGACCAAGGGCACAGGTTGACGGCTCGGACCAACGGCATAGGGTGACAGCTCGGACCAAGGGCGCAGGGTGACGGCTCGGACCAAGGGCGCTGGGTGACGGCTCGGACCAAGGGCGCTGGGTGAAGCCTCGGACCAAGGGCGCTGGGTGAAGCCTCGGACCAAGGGCGCTGGGTGAAGCCTCGGACAAAGGGCGTGTGGTGAAGCCTCGGACCAAGGGCACAGGTTGACGGCTCGGACCAACGGCATAGGGTGACAGCTCGGACCAAGGGCGCAGGGTGACGGCTCGGACCAAGAGCGCAGGGTGACGGCTCGGACCAAGGGCGCAGGGTGACGGCTCGGACCAAGGGCGCTGGGTGACGGCTCGGACCAAGGGGTTGGGTGACGGCTCGGACCAAGGGCGCAGGGTGACGGCTCGGACCAAGGGCGCTGGGTGACGGCTCGGACCAAGGGCGCAGGGTGAAGCCTCGGACCAAGGGCGCTGGGTGAAGCCTCGGACCAAGGGCGCAGGGTGAAGCCTCGGACCAAGGGCGCAGGTTGATGGCTCGGACCAAGGGCGCAGGGTGACGGCACGGACCAAGGGCGCAGGTTGACGGCTCGGACCAAGGGCGCTGGGTGACGGCTCGGACCAAGGGCGCAGGGTGAAGTCTCGGACCAAGGGCGCAGGGTGAAGTCTCGGACCAAGGGCGCTGGGTGACGGCTCGGACCAAGGGCGCAGGGTGAATCCTCGGACCAAGGGCACAGGTTGACGGCTCGGACCAAGGGCGCAGGGTGACGGCTCGGACCAAGGGCGCAGGGTGACGGCTCGGACCAAGGGCGCAGGGTGACGGCTCGGACCAAGGGCGCTAGGTGACGGCTCGGACCAAGGGCGCTGGGTGACGGCTCGGACCAAGGGCGCTGGGTGACGCCTCGGACCAAGGGCGCTGGGTGAAGCCTCGGACCAAGGGTGCTGGGTGAAGCCTCGGGCGCAGAGTGTCGGTTCGGACCAAGGGCGCAGGTTGACGGCTCGGACCAAGGGCGCAGGGTGACGGCTCGGACCAAGGGCACTGGGTGACGGCTCGGACCAAGGGCGCTGGGTGAAGCCTCGGACCAAGGGCGCTGGGTGACGGCTCGGACCAAGGGCGCTGGGTGACGGCTCGGACCAAGGGCGCTGTGTGACGGCTCAGACCAAGGGCGCAGGGTGAAGCCTCGGACCAAGGGCGCGTGGTGAAGCCTCGGACCAAGGGCGCGTGGTGAAGCCTCGGACCAAGGGCGCGTGGTGAAGCCTCGGACCAAGCAGCCCGTTGAGTGACAAGCACAGGAGGCGGACCACGGCAAGCTGAGTTCTTGCCGTTGTAGTCCCCCGATGGGCCTCGAGCCGTTGTAGTCCCCCGATGAGCCTCGAGCCATTGTAGTCCCTCGATGGGCCTCGAGCCGTTGTAGTCCCCCGATGGGCCTCGAGCCGTTGTAGTCCCCCGATGGGCCATGAGCCGTTGTAGTCCCCCGATGGGCCTCGAGCCATTGTAGTCCCCCTCTTTTGTCAGTCCCCTGATGGGCTGCTTACCATGTCAGTCCCCCGATGTAAGGCCGCCCATTAGGAGACTGACAAGGCAAGCAGCCCGTTGAGTAACAAGCACAGGAGGCGGACTACGGCAAGATGGGTTCTTGCCATTGTAGTCCCCGTTGGGCCTCGAGCCGTTGTAGTCCCCCGATGGGCCTCGAGCCGGTGTAGTCCCCCGATGGGCCTCGAGCCGTTGTAGTCCCCCTATTGTTGTCAGTCCCCTGATGGGCTGCTTACCATGTCAGTACCCCGATGTAAGGCCGCCCATTGGGGGACTGACAAGGCAAGCAGCTCGTCAAGTGACAAGCACAGGAGGTGGACCACGGCAAGATGGGTTCTTGCCATTTTAGTCCCCCGATGGGCCTCGAGCCGTTGTAGTCCCCCGATGGGCCTCGAGCCGTTGTAGTCCCCCGATGGGCCTCGAGCCGTTGTAGTCCCCCGATGGGCCTCGAGCCGTTGTAGTCCCCCGATGGGCCTCGAGCCGTTGTAGTCCCCCGATGGGCCTCGAGCCGTTGTAGTCCCCCGATGGGCTTCGAGTCGTTGTAGTACCCCGATGGGCCTCAAGCCGTTATAGTCCCCCTATTGATGTCAGTCCCCTGATGGGCTGCTTGCCATGTCAGTCCCCTGATGTAATGCCGCCCATTGGGGGACTGACAAGGCAAGCAGCCCGTCGAGTGACAAGCACAGGAGGCGGACCACGGCAAGCTGGGTTCTTGCCGTTGTAGTCCGCCGATGGGCCTCTAGCCGTTGTAGTCCCCCGATGGGCCTCGAACCGCTGTAGTCCTCCGATGGTCCTCGAGCCGTTGTAGTCCTCCGATGGGCATCGAGCCGTTGTAGTCCCCCGATGGGCCTCGAGCCGTTGTAGTCCCCCGATGGGCCTCGAGCCGTTGTAGTCCCCCTATTGTTGTCAGTCCCCTGATGGGCTGCTTACCATGTCAGTCCCCTGATGTAAGGCCGCTCATTGGGGGACTGACAAGGCAAGCAGCCCGTCGAGTGACAAGCACAGGAGGCGGACCACGGCAAGATGGGTTCTTGCCGCTGTAGTCCCCCGATGGGCCTCGAGCCGTTGTAGTCCCCCGATGGGCCTCGAGCCGTTGTAGTCCACCGATGGGCCTCGAGCTGTTGTAGTCCCCCGATGGGCCTCGAGCCGTTGTAGTCCCCCGATGGGCCTCAAACCGTTGTAGTCCCCCGATGGGCCTCGAGCCGTTGTAGTCCCCCGATGGGCCTCGAGCCGTTGTAGTCCCCCGATGGGCCTCGAGCCGTTGTAGTCCCCCGATGGGCCTCGAGCCGTTGTAGTCCCCCGATGGGCCTCGAGCCGATGTAGTCCCCCGATGGGCCTCGAGCCATTGTAGTCCCCCGATGGGCCTCGAGCCGTTGTAGTCCCCCGATGGGCCTCGAGCTGTTGTAGTCCCCCGATGGGCCTCGAGCCGTTGTAGTCCCCCGATGGGCCTCGAGCCAATGTAGTCCCCCGATGGGCCTCTAGCCGTTGTAGTCCTCCGATAGGCCTCTACCCGTTGTAGTCCCCCGATGGGCCTCTAGCCATAGTAGTCCCTCGGATGGGCCTATATTGTTTTTAGGTATGGGCGCAGAGTGATGGCTCGGACCAAGGGTGCAGAGTGACGGCTCGGACCAAGGGCGCAGGGTGACGGCTCGGACCAAGGGTGCAGGGTAACGGCTCAGACCAAGGGTGCAGGGTGACGGCTCTGACCAAGGGCGCAGGGTGACGGCTCTGACCAAGGGCGCAGGGTGACGGCTCGGACCAAGGGCGCAGGGTGACGGCTCAGACCAAGGGCGCAGGGTGACGGCTCGGACCAAGGGCGCAGGGTGACGGCTCGGACCAAGGGCGCAGGGTGACAGCTCGGACCAAGGGCGCAGGGTGACGGCTCGGACCAAGGGCGCAGGGTGACGGCTCGGACCAAGGGCGCAGGGTGACGGCTCGGACCAAGGGCGCAGGGTGACGGCTCTGGCCAAGCGTGCAGGGTGACGCCTCGGACCAAGGGCGCAGGGTGACGCCTCGGACCAAGGGCGCAGGGTAACGGCTCGGACCAAGGGTGCAGGGTAACGGCTCAGACCAAGGGTGCAGGGTGACGGCTCTGACCAAGGGCGCAGGGTGACGGCTCTGACCAAGGGCGCAGGGTGACGGCTCGGACCAAGGGCGCAGGGTGACGGCTCAGACCAAGGGCGCAGGGTGACAGCTCGGACCAAGGGCGCAGGGTGACGGCTCGGACCAAGGGCGCAGGGTGACGGCTCGGACCAAGGGTGCAGGGTAACGGCTCAGACCAAGGGTGCAGGGTGACGGCTCTGACCAAGGGCGCAGGGTGACGGCTCTGACCAAGGGCGCAGGGTGACGGCTCGGACCAAGGGCGCAGGGTGACGGCTCAGACCAAGGGCGCAGGGTGACGGCTCGGACCAAGGGCGCAGGGTGACGGCTCGGACCAAGGGCGCAGGGTGACAGCTCGGACCAAGGGCGCAGGGTGACGGCTCGGACCAAGGGCGCAGGGTGACGGCTCGGACCAAGGGCGCAGGGTGACGGCTCGGACCAAGGGCGCAGGGTGACGGCTCTGGCCAAGCGTGCAGGGTGACGCCTCGGACCAAGGGCGCAGGGTGACGCCTCGGACCAAGGGCGCAGGGTAACGGCTCGGACCAAGGGTGCAGGGTAACGGCTCAGACCAAGGGTGCAGGGTGACGGCTCTGACCAAGGGCGCAGGGTGACGGCTCTGACCAAGGGCGCAGGGTGACGGCTCGGACCAAGGGCGCAGGGTGACGGCTCAGACCAAGGGCGCAGGGTGACAGCTCGGACCAAGGGCGCAGGGTGACGGCTCGGACCAAGGGCGCAGGGTGACGGCTCGGACCAAGGGCGCAGGGTGACGGCTCGGACCAAGGGCGCAGGGTGACGGCTCTGGCCAAGCGTGCAGGGTGACGCCTCGGACCAAGGGCGCAGGGTGACGCCTCGGACCAAGGGCGCAGGGTAACGGCTCGGACCAAGGGCACAGGGTGACGGCTCGGACCAAGGGCGCAGGGTGACGGCTCGGATCAAAGGCGCTGGGTGATGGCTCGGACCAAGGGCGCTAGGTGACGGCTCGGACCAAGGGCGCAGGGTGAAGCCTCGGACCAAGGGTGCTGGGTGAAGCCTCGGACCAAGGGTGCAGGGTGAAGCCTCGGACCAAGGGCGCAGGTTGACGGCTCGGACCAACGGCGCAGTGTGACGGCTCGGACCAAGGGCGCTGGGTGACGGCTCGGACCTAGGGCGCTGGGTGACGGCTCGGACCAAGGGCGATGGGTGACGGCTCGGACCAAGGGTGCTGGGTGACGGCTCGGACCAAGGGCGCAGCGTGACGGCTCGTACCAAGGGCGCAGGGTGACGCCTCGGACCAAGGGCGCTGGGTGAAGCCTCGGGCGCAGAGTGCCGGCTCGGACCAAGGGCGCAGGGTGACGGCTCGGACCAAGGGCGCAGGGTGACGGCTCGGACCAAGGGCGCAGGGTGACGGCTCGGACCAAGGGCGCAGGGTGACGGCTCGGACCAAGGGCGATGGGTGACGGCTCGGACCAAGGGCGCTGGGTGAAGCCTCAGACCTAGGGCGCGTGGTGAAGCCTCGGACCAAGGGCGCGTGGTGAAGCCTCGGACCTAGGGTGCGTGGTGAAGCCTCGGACCGAAGGCGCGTGGTGAAACTTCAGACCAAGGTCGCGTGGTGAAGCCTCGGACCAAAGGCGCGTGGTGAAACCTCGGACCAAGGGCGCGTGGTGAAGACTCGGACCAAGGGCGCGTGGTGAAGACTCGGACCAAGGGCGCGTGGTGAAGACTCGGACCAAGGGCGCGTGGTGAAGCCTCGGACCAAGGGCGCGTGGTGAAGCCTCGGACCAAGGGCGCGTGGTGAAGCCTCGGACCAAGGGCGCGTGGTGAAGCCTCGGACCAAGGGCGCGTGGTGAAGCCTCGGACCAAGGGCGCGTGGTGAAGCCTCGGACCAAGGGCGCGTGGTGAAGCTTTGGACCAAGGGCGCTGGGTGAAGGCTCGGACCAAGGGCGCAGGGTGACGGCTCGGACCAAGGGCGCAGGGTGACGGCTCAGATCAAAGGCGCTGGGTGACGGCTCGGACCAAGGGCGCAGGGTGACGGCTCGGACCAAGGGCGCAGGGTGACGGCTCGGACCAAGGGCGCAGGGTGACGGCTCGGACCAAGGGCGCAGGGTGACGGCTCGGACCAAGGGCGCAGGGTGACGGCTCGGACCAAGGGCGCAGGGTGACGGCTCGAACCAAGGGCGCAGGGTGACGGCTCGGACCAAGGGCGCAGGGTGACGGCTCTGGCCAAGGGCGCAGGGTGACGCCTCGGACCAAGGGCGCAGGGTAACGGCTCGGACCAAGGGCGCAGGGTGTCGGTTCGGACCAAGGGCGCAGGGTGACGGCTCGGATCAAAGGCGCTGGGTGACGGCTCGGACCAAGGGCGCTAGGTGACGGCTCGGACCAAGGGCGCAGGGTGAAGCCTCGGACCAAGGGCGCTGGGTGAAGCCTCAGACCAAGGGTGCAGGGTGAAGCCTCGGACCAAGGGCGCAGGTTGATGGCTCGGACCAAGGGCGCAGGTTGACGGCTCGGACCAACGGCGCAGTGTGACGGCTCGGACCAAGGGCGCTGGGTGACGGCTCGGACCAAGGGCGCTGGGTGACGGCTCGGACCAAGGGCGCTGGGTGACGGCTCGGACCAAGGGCGCTGGGTGACGGCTCGGACCAAGGGCGCAGCGTGACGGCTCGTACCAAGGGCGCACGGTGACGCCTCGGACCAAGGGCGCAGGGTGACGCCTCGGACCAAGGGCGCTGGGTGACGCTTCAGACCAAGGGCGCTGGGTGAAGCCTCGGGCGCAGAGTGCCGGCTCGGACCAAGGGCGCAGGGTGACGGCTCGGACCAAGGGCGCAGGGTGACGGCTCGGACCAAGGGCGCAGGGTGACGGCTCGGACCAAGGGAGCAGGGTGACGGCTCGGACCAAGGGCGCAGGGTGACGGCTCGGACCAAGGGCGCTGGGTGAAGCCTCGGACCAAGGGCGCGTGGGGAAGCCTCGGACCAAGGGCGCGTGGTGAAGCCTCGGACCAAGGGCGCGTGGTGAAGCCTCGGACCAAGGGCGCGTGGTGAAGCCTCGGACCAAGGGCGCGTGGTGAAGCCTCGGACCAAGGGCGCGTGGTGAAGCCTCGGACCAAGGGCGCGTGGTGAAGCCTCGGACCAAGGGCGCGTGGTGAAGCCTCGGGCGCAGAGTGCCGGCTCGGACCAAGGGCGCAGGGTGACGGCTCGGACCAAGGGCGCAGGGTGACGGCTCGGACCAAGGGCGCAGGGTGACGGCTCGGACCAAGGGCGCAGGGTGACGGCTCGGACCAAGGGAGCAGGGTGACGGCTCGGACCAAGGGCGCAGGGTGACGGCTGGGACCAAGGGCGCTGGGTGAAGCCTCGGACCTAGGGCGCGTGGTGAAGCCTCGGACCAAGGGCGCGTGGTGAAGCCTCGGACCAAGGGCGCGTGGTGAAGCCTCGGACCAAGGGCGCGTGGGGAAGCCTCGGACCAAGGGCGCGTGGTGAAGCCTCGGACCAAGGGCGCGTGGTGAAGCCTCGGACCAAGGGCGCGTGGTGAAGCCTCGGACCAAGGGCGCGTGGTGAAGCCTCGGACCAAGGGCGCGTGGTGAAGCCTCGGACCAAGGGCGCGTGGTGAAGCCTCGGACCAAGGGCGCGTGGTGAAGCCTCGGACCAAGGGCGCAGGGTGAAGCCTCGGACCAAGGGCGCAGGGTGACGGCTCGGACCAAGGGCGCAGGGTGACGGCTCGGACCAAGGGCGCAGGGTGACGGCTCGGACCAAGGGCGCAGGGTGACGGCTCGGACCAAGGGCGCAGGGTGACGGCTCGGACCAAGGGCGCAGGGTGACGGCTCGGACCAAGGGCGCAGGGTGACGGCTCGGACCAAGGGCGCTGGGTGACGGCTCGACCAAGGGCGCTGGGTGACGGCTCGGACCAAGGGCGCTGGGAGAAGCCTCGGACCAAGGGTGCTGGGTGACGCCTCGGACCAAGGGCGCTGGGTGACGCCTCGGACCAAGGGCGCTGGGTGAAGCCTCGGACCAAGTGCGCGTGGTGAAGCCTCGGACCAAGGGCGCTGGGTGACCCCTCGGACCAAGGGCGCTGGGTGACGGCTCGGACCAAGGGCGCTGGGTGACGGCTCGGACCAAGGGCGCTGGGTGACGGCTCGGACCAAGGGCGCAGGGTGAAGCCTCGGACCAAGGGCGCGTGGTGAAGCCTCGGACCAAGGGCGCGTGGTGAAGCATCGGACCAAGGGCGCGTGGTGAAGCCTCGGACCAAGGGCGCGTGGTGAAGCCTCGGACCAAGGGCGCGTGGTGAAGCCTCGGACCAAGGGCGCGTGGTGAAGCCTCGGACCAAGGGCGCGTGGTGAAGCCTCGGACCAAGGGCGCGTGGTGAAGCCTCGGACCAAGGGCGCGTGGTGAAGCCTCGGACCAAGGACGCGTGGTGAAGCCTCGGACCAAGGGCGCGTGGTGAAGCCTGGGACCAAGGGCGCGTGGTGAAGCCTGGGACCAAGGGCGCGTGGTTAAGCCTCGGACCAAGGGCGCTGGGTGACGGCTCGGACCAAGGGCGCTGGGTGACGGCTCGGACCAAGGGCGCTGGGTGACGGCTCGGACCAAGGGCGCGTGGTGACGCCTCGGACCAAGGGCGCGTGGTGAAGCCTCGGACCAAGGGCGCGTGGTGAAGCCACGGACCAAGGGCGCGTGGTGATGCCACGGACCAAGGGCGCGTGGTGAAGCCTCGGACCAAGGGAGCGTGGTGAAGCCTCGGAACAAGGGCGCGTGGTGAAGCCTCGGACCAAAGGCGCGTGGTGAAACCTCGGACCAAAGGCGCGTGGTGAAACCTCGGACCAAGGGCGCGTGGTGAAGCCTCGGACCAAGGGCGCGTGGTGAAGCCTCGGACCAAGGGCGCGTGGTGAAGCCTCGGACCAAGGGCGCGTGGTGAAGCCTCGGACCAAGGGCGCGTGGTAAAGCCTCGGACCAAGGGCGCGTGGTGAAGCCTCGGACCAAGGGCGCGTGGTGAAGCCTCGGACCAAGGGCGCGTGGTGAAGCCTCGGACCAAGGCCGCGTGGTGAAGCCTCGGACCAAGGGCGCGTGGTGAAGCCTCGGACCAAGGGCGCGTGGTGAAGCCTCGGACCAAGGGCGCTTGGTGAAGCCTCGGCCCAAGGGCGCTGGGTGAAGCCTCGGACCAAGGGCGCTGGGTGACGGCTCGGACCAAGGGCGCTGGGTGACGGCTCGGACCAAGGGCGCTGGGTGACGGCTCGGACCAAGGGCGCTGGGTGACGGCTCGGACCAAGGGCGCTGGGTGACGGCTCGGACCAAGGGCGCTGGGTGACGGCTCGGACCAAGGGCGCGTGGTGACGCCTCGGACCAAGGGCGCGTGGTGAAGCCTCGGACCAAGGGCGCGTGGTGAAGCCACGGACCAAGGGCGCGTGGTGAAGCCTCGGACCAAGGGCGCGTGGTGAAGCCTCGGACCAAGGGCGCGTGGTGAAACCTCGGACCAAGGGCACGTGGTGAAGCCTCGGACCAAGGGCGCGTGGTGAAGCCTCGGACCAAGGGCGCGTGGTGAAGCCTCGGACCAAGGGCGCAGGGTGAAGCCTCGGACCAAGGGCGCGGGGTGAAGCCTCGGACCAAGGGCGCGGAGTGAAGGGCGGAAGGGTCGTACTAGAGCGCCGGTTGTTACTAAAGTCCCTCCTGGGAGCCAGTTGTAACAAGTCCCTCCTGAGCGCCGGTTGTAACAAGTCCCTCCTGGGCGCCGGTTGTAACAAGTCCCTCCTGGGCGCCGGTTGTAACAAGTCCCTCCTGGGCGCCGGTTGTAACAAGTCCCTCCTGGGCGCCGGTTGTAACAAGTCCCTCCTGGGCGCCAGTTGTAACAAGTCCGTCCTGGGCGCCGGTTGTAGCAAGTCCCTCCTGGGCGCCGGTTGTAGCAAGTCCCTCCTGGGCGCCGATTGTAGCAAGTCCCTCCTGGGCGCCGATTGTAGCAATTTCCTCCTGGGCGCCGGTTGTAGCAAGTCCCTCCTGGGCGCCGGTTGTAGCAAGTCCCTCCTGGGCGCCGGTTGTAGCAAGTCCCTCCTGGGCGCCGGTTGTAAGTAAAGTACCTCCGGCCATAATTACAACATAGTGCCAGGGAGAGTTGATCCAGGGATTTATCTGACTGCCATAAGGAGTCGGGAAGGAATTTTTTCCTTTTAAGGCTAATTGGACTAGGCCTTGTAAGGTTTTTCGCCTTCCTCTGGATTAACTAGGAAATGTGCAGTTTTTTTTTTCTTTCTGATTAAAATTGGAAGTATGTATTTTCTTCACTCAAACTTATTATTATAGTATTATTTGACTATGGCAGAAAGCGTTGGTGATAGGCACTCCTGCCTGGCAGGACAGGGTTCAAATCCCTGCAATGTTTGCATGCTTGTTCTTCGCCCACAATTTTCCATATACATTACCAACACAATACTGTAAATATTTTTGTGTTTGGTCTCGAACCAGGGCGCCGTTTGTAGTTTTGGACCAGGGCGCTGTTTATTTGAAGTCTCAGACCAGGGCGCTGTTTGTAGTTTTGGACCAGGGCGCTGTTTGTTTGAAGTCTCGGACCAGGGCGCTATGTGTTCGTAGTCTCGGACCAGGGCGCTGTATGTTTGAAATCTCGCACCAGGGCGCTGTTTGTAGTCTCGGACCAGGGCGCTGTTTGTTTGAAGTCTCGGACCAGGACGCTGTTTGTTTGAAGTCTCGGACCAGGGCGCTGTTTGTTATTAGTCTTGAACCAGGGCGCTGTTTGTTTGAAGTCTCGGACCAGGGCGCTATTTGTTTGAAGTCTCGGACCAGGGCGCTGTTTGTAGTCTCGGACCAGGGCGCTGTTTGTTTGAAGTCTCGGACCAGGGCGCTATTTGTTTGAAGTGTCAGACCAGGGTGCTGTTTGTTATTAGTCTCGGACCAGGCCGCTGTTTGTTTGTAGTCTCGAACCAGGGCGCTGTTTGTTTGTAGTCTCGGACCAGGGTGCTGTTTGTTTATAGTCTCGGACCAGGGCGCTGTTTGTTTGTGGCCTCGGACCAGGGCGCTGTTTATTTGAAGTCTCGGACCAGGGTGCTATTTGTTTGAAGTCTCGGACCAGGGCGCTGTTTGTAGTCTCGGACCATGGCGCTGTTTGTTTTTAGTCTCGGACCAGTGCGCTGTTCGTTTGAAGTCTCGGACCAGGGCGCTGTGTGTTTGAAGTCTCGGACCAGGGCGCTGCAGGGGGCTTTTTGTGTGAACTCTCGAACCAGGGCGCTGTTTGTTTGAAGTCTCGGACCAGGGCGCTTTTTGTTTCAGGTCTCGGACCAGGGCGCTGTTTGTTTCAAGTCTCGGACCAGGGCGCTGCAAGGCGCTGTTTGAAGTCTCGAACCAGGGCGCTGTTTGTAGTTTTGGACCAGGGCGCTGTTTATTTGAAGTCTCGGACCAGGGCGCTATTTGTTTGAAGTCTCGGACCAGGGCGCTGTTTGTAGTCTCGGACCATGGCGCTGTTTGTTTGAAGTCTCGGACCAGGGCGCTGCAGGGGGCTCTTTGTGTGAACTCTCGAACCAGGGCGCTGTTTGTTTGAAGTCTCGGACCAGGGCACTGTTTGTTTGAAGTCTCGGACCAGGGCTCTGCTTGTTTGAACTCTCGGACCAGGGCGCTGCTTGTTTGAACTCTCGGACCAGGGCGCTGTTTGTGTGAATTCTCGGACCGGGGCGCTGTTTGTTTGAAGTCTCGGACCGTGGTGCTGTTTGCTTGAAGTCTCGGACCAGGGTGCTGTTTGCTTGAAGTCTCGGACCAGGGCGCTTTTTGTTTGATGTCTCAGACCAGGGCGCTATTTGAGAAGTCTCGCACCAGGACACTGTTTGTTTGAAGTCTCAGACCAGGGGGCTGTTTGTTTGAAATCTCGGACCAGGGAACTGTTTGAGTGAAGTCTTGGACCAGTGCGCAGTTTGTTTGTAGTCTGGGACCAGGGCGCTGTTTGTTTGAAGTCTCGGACCAGGGCGCTATGTGTTCGTAGTCTCGGACCAGGGTGCTGTATGTTTGAAATCTCGCACCGGGGTGTTGTTTGTTTGTAGTCTCGGACCAGGGCGCTGTTTGTAGTCTCGGACCAGGGCGCTGTTTGTAGTCTCGGACCGGGGCGCTGTTTGTTTTTAATCTCGGACCAGGGCGCTGCAGGAGACTCTTTGAGTGAACTCTCGAACCAGGGCGCTGTTTGTAGTCTCGGACCAGGGCGCTGTTTGTTTGAAGTCTCGGACCAGGGCGCTATTTGTTTGAAGTCTCGGACCAGGGCGCTGTTTGTTATTAGTCTCAGACCAGGGCGCTGTTTGTTTGTAGTCTCGGACCAGAGCGCTGTTTGTTTGTAGTCTCGGACCAGGGGCGCTGTTTGTAGTCTCGGACCAGGGCGCTGTTTGTTTGAAGTCTCGGACCAGGGCGCTGCAGGGGGCTCTTTGTGTGAACTCTCGAACCAGGATGCTGTTCGTTTGAAGTCTCGGACCAGGGCACTGTTTGTTTCAAGTCTCGGACCAGGGCGCTGTTTGTTTGTAGTCTCGGACCAGGCCGCTATTTGTTTGTCGTCTCGGATCAGAGCGCAGTTTGTTTGAAGTCTCAGACCAGGGCACTATTTGAGAAGTCTCGGACCAGGGCGCTGTTTGTGTGAAGTCTCGGACCAGGGCGCTGTTTGTGTGAAGTCTCCGACCAGGGCGCTGTTTGTGTGAAGTCTCCGACCAGGGTCCTGTTTGTGTGAAGTCTCCGACCAGGGCGCTGTTTGTAGTCTCAGACCAGGGTGCTGTTTGTAGTCTTAGACCAGGGGTCTCAAACTCGCGGCCCGCGGGCCATTTGCGGCCCGCGATACAATATTTTGTGGCCCCAGGGCCCCAGAGCTTGTAGGGGCCCCCAGTGGCTACAAGAGGAAAAAAAAATTTTTCAAATCGGCCTTATAGTTTTTGAGAAAATCGATTTTAAATTTGCAAAGGAAAAAAATACACATTTAAAAACCCGCCGACTTTAATGGTTAATAGCAAATCCACCTTAAATGCTAGAAACCCTAAATTTGCAGGATATGTTAAGGAGATCATTAGGAATAAGAGGAAAAAACAATTTTTCAAAAAGACCTTATAGTTCTTGAGAAAATCGATTTTAAAGTTTCGAAGGAAAATAGTATACTTTTAAATGCGGTAAATGTCACTTTTAGTAGCAAGCCTAACGGTAGTGTAATTTTACATGTATCAAAAGAAAGAGCAATACATTTCCTGACAGAGTTTCCAGGGGGTCCATACGCAGCCGCAGCGCTTTGGCCAGGGATCGCTATACAGCCGTAATATGGCTGTATGAAGATTCCGGGCATTTTTTCCTATTTTCCCAATTTTTTTTTTATGTTTAGAGTGGGCGGGCAGAGGCGGCGATCCGCCGCGATTGACGTCAGGAGGGGCAGAGCTGAAGCTGAAAGCTCTGCCCCTTCCAGGAAATGCCGGCGGATTGCCCCCGGGGCGATTTGGGGGCTCTGCAGCCCTCGTTTTGCGGCGGGGACACGTGAACTCCCTTATGCGGCCCAGCCTCATCCTGACTTTGCCTCCTGCGGCCCCCGGGTAAATTGAGTTTGAGACCCCTGTCTTAGACCATGGCGCTGTTTGTTTGTAGTCTCGGACCAGGGCGCTGATTGTAGTCTCGGACCATGGCGCTGTTTGTTTTTTGCCTCGGACCAGGGCGCTGTTTGTTTGAAGTCTCGGACCGTGGTGCTGCAGGGCACTGTTTGTGTGAAGTCTCGAACCAGGGCGCTGTTTGTAGTTTTGGACCAGGGCGCTGTTTGCTTGAAGTCTCGTACCTGGGCGCTGTTTGGAGTCTCGAACCAGGGCGCTGTTTGTAGTCTCGGACCAGGGCGCTGTTTGTTATTAGTCTCGGACCAGGGCGCTGTTTGTTTGTAGTCTCGGACCAGAGCGCTGTTTGTTTGTAGTCTCGGACCAGGGGCGCTGTTTGTAGTCTCGGACCAGGGCGCTGTTTGTTTGAAGTCTCGGACCAGGGCGCTGCAGGGGGCTCTTTGTGTGAACTCTCGAACCAGGATGCTGTTCGTTTGAAGTCTCGGACCAGGGCGCTGTTTGTTTCAAGTCTCGGACCAGGGCGCTGTTTGTTTGAATTCTCGGACCAGGGCGCTGTTTGTTTGAAGTCTCGGACCAGGGCGCTGTTTGTTTGAATTCTCGGACCAGGGCGCTGTTTGTTTGTAGTCTCGGACCAGGCCGCTAATTGTTTGTCGTCTCGGATCAGAGCGCAGTTTGTTTGAAGTCTCAGACCAGGGCACTATTTGAGAAGTCTCGGACCAGGGCGCTGTTTGTGTGAAGTCTCGGACCAGGGCGCTGTTTGTGTGAAGTCTCCGACCAGGGCGCTGTTTGTGTGAAGTCTCCGACCAGGGTCCTGTTTGTGTGAAGTCTCCGACCAGGGCGCTGTTTGTAGTCTCAGACCAGGGTGCTGTTTGTAGTCTTAGATCATGGCGCTGTTTGTTTGTAGTCTCGGACCAGGGCGCTGATTGTAGTCTCGGACCATGGCGCTGTTTGTTTTTTGCCTCGGACCAGGGCGCTGTTTGTTTGAAGTCTCGGACCGTGGTGCTGCAGGGCACTGTTTGTGTGAAGTCTCGAACCAGGGCGCTGTTTGTAGTTTTGGACCAGGGCGCTGTTTGCTTGAAGTCTCGTACCTGGGCGCTGTTTGGAGTCTCGAAGCAGGGCGCTGTTTGTAGTCTCAGACCATGGCGCTGTTTGTTTTTAGTCTCGGACCAGTGCGCTGTTTGTGTGAAGTCTCGAACCAGGGCGCTTTTTGTAGTCTCGGACCAGGGCGCTGTTTGTTTGAAGTCTCGGACCAGGGCGCTGTTTGTTTGAAGTCTCGGACCAGGGCGCTGTTTGTTTGAATTCTCGGACCAGGGCACTGTTTGTTTGAATTGTCGGACCAGTACGCTGTTTGTTTGAAGTCTCAGACCAGGACGCTGTTTGTTTGAATTCTCGGACCAGGGCGCTGTTTGTTTGAATTCTTGGACCAGGGCGCTGTTTGTTTGAATTCTCGGTTCAGGGCGCTGTTTGTGTGAAGTCTCGGACCAGGGCGCTGTTTGTAGTCTCGGACCAAGGTGCTGTTTGTTTGAAGTCTCGGACCAGGGCACTATTTGTTTGTAGTCTTGGACCAGGGCGCTTTTTGTTTGATGTCTCGGACCAGGGCGCTGTTTGTTTGTAGTCTCAGACCAGGGCCCTGTTGGTTTGTTGTCTCGGACCAGGCCACTGTTTGTTTGTCGTCTCGGACCAGGGCGCAGGTTGTGTGACGTCTCGGACCAGGGAGCTGTTTGTGTGAAGTCTCGATCCAGGGCGCTGTTTGTTTGAAGTCTCAGACCGGGGCGCTGTTTGTTTGAAGTCTCGGACCAGGGCGCTGTTAGTTTGAAGTCCCTCCTGGGCGTTGGTTGTAAAAAGTCCCTCCTGGGCGTTGGTTGTAAAAAGTCCCTCCTGGGCGCTGGTTGTTAAAAGTCTCTCCTGGGCGCTATTTGTAGTCTCGGACCAGGGCACTGTTTGTTTGATGTCTCGGACCAGGGCACTGTTTGTTTGTAGTCTCGGACCAGGGCGCTGTTTGTAATCTCAGACCAGGGCGCCGTTTGTAATCTCGGACCAGGGCGCTGTTTGTAGTCTCGGACCAGGGCGCTGTTTGTTTGTAGTCTCGGACCAGGGCGCTATTTGTTTGTAGTCACGGACCAGGGCGCTGTTTGTTTGTAGTCTCGGACCAGGGCGCTGTTTGTAGTCTCGGACCAGGGCGCTGTTTGTTTGTAGTCTCGGACCAGGGCGTTGTTTGTGTGAAGTCTCGGACTACGGCGCTGTTTGTTTGTAGTCTCGGACCAGGGCGCTGTTTTTTTGTAGTCTCGGACCAGGGAGCTGTTTGTGTGAAGTCTCGGACCATGGCACTGTTTGTTTGATGTCTCGGACCAGGGCGCTGTTTGTGTGAAGTCTCGTACCACGGTGCTGTTTGTTTGAAGTCTCGGACCAGGGCGCTGTTTGTTTGAAGTCTCGGACCAGGGCGCTGTTTGTAGTCTCGGACCAGGGCGCTGTTTGTTTGAAGTCTCAGACCGGGGCGCTGTTTGTTTGAAGTCTCGGACCAGGGCGCTGTTAGTTTGAAGTCCCTCCTGGGCGTTGGTTGTAAAAAGTCCCTCCTGGGCGTTGGTTGTAAAAAGTCCCTCCTGGGCGCTGGTTGTTAAAAGTCTCTCCTGGGCGCTATTTGTAGTCTCGGACCAGGGCACTGTTTGTTTGATGTCTCGGACCAGGGCACTGTTTGTTTGTAGTCTCGGACCAGGGCGCTGTTTGTAATCTCAGACCAGGGCGCCGTTTGTAATCTCGGACCAGGGCGCTGTTTGTAGTCTCGGACCAGGGCGCTGTTTGTTTGTAGTCTCGGACCAGGGCGCTGTTTGTTTGTAGTCACGGACCAGGGCGCTGTTTGTTTGTAGTCTCGGACCAGGGCGCTGTTTGTTTGTAGTCTCGGACCAGGGCGCTGTTTGTTTGTAGTCTCGGACCAGGGCGTTGTTTGTGTGAAGTCTCGGACTACGGCGCTGTTTGTTTGTAGTCTCGGACCAGGGCGCTGTTTTTTTGTAGTCTCGGACCAGGGAGCTGTTTGTGTGAAGTCTCGGACCATGGCACTGTTTGTTTGATGTCTCGGACCAGGGCGCTGTTTGTGTGAAGTCTCGTACCACGGTGCTGTTTGTTTGAAGTCTCGGACCAGGGCGCTGTTAGCGTGAAATCTCGGACCAGGGCGCTGTTTGTGTGAAATCTTGGACCAGGGCGCTGTTTGTAGTCTTGGACCAGGGCGCTGTTTGTGTGAAGTCTCAGGCTAGGTAGCAGCTTGTTTGAAGTCTTGGACCAGGGTGCTATTTGAGAAGTCTAGGACCACGGTGCTGTTTGTGTGACGTCTCGGACCAGGGCGCTGTTTGTTTGAAGTCTCGGACCAGGGAGCTGTTTGTTTGAAGTCTCGGACCAGGGCGCTGTTTGTTTGAAGTCTCGGACCAGGGAGCTGTTTGTTTGAAGTCTCGGACCAGGGCGTTGTTTGTAGTCTCAACCAGTGCACTGTTTGTTTTTAGTCTCGGACCAGGGCGCTGTTTGTGTGAAGTCTCGAACCAGGGCGCTTTTTGTAGTCTTGGACCAGGGCGTTGCTTGTTTGAACTCTCGGACAAGGGCGCTGCTTGTTTGAATTCTCGGACCGGGGCGCTGTTTGCTTGATGTCTCGGACCGGGGCGCTGTTTGTTTGAAGTGTCGGACCAGGGCGCTGTTTGTTTGTAGTCTCGGACCAGGGCGCTGTTTGTGTGAAGTCTCGTACCAGGGCGCATTTTGTTTGAAGTATTGGACCAGGGCGCTGTTTGTGTGAAGTCTCGATCCAGGGCGCTGTTTGTTTGAAGTCTCGGACTGGGGCGCTGTTTGTTTGAAGTCTCGGACCAGGGCACTATTTGAGAAGTCTTGTACCAGGGTGCATTTTGTTTGAAGTCTCGGACCAGGGCGCTGTTTGTGTGAAGTCTCGGACCAGGGCGCAGTTTGCAGTCTCAACCAGTGCGCTGTTTGTTATTAGTCTCGGACCAGTGCGCTGTTTGTTTGAAGTCTCGGACCAGGGCGCTGTTTGTGTGAAGTCTCGAACCAGGGCGCTTTTTGTAGTCTCGGACCAGGGCGCTGTTTGTTTGAAATCTCGGACCAGAGCGCTGCTTGTTTAAACTCTCGGACCAGGGCGCTGTTTGTTTGAAGTCTCGGACCAGGGCGCTGTTTGTAGTCTCGAACCCAGGGCGCTGTTTGTTTGTAGTCTCGGAAGCAGGGCGCTGTTTGTAGTCTCTGACCAGGGCGCTGTTTGTTTGAAGTCTCGGACCAGGACACTGTTTGTTTGAAGTCTCGGACCAGGATGCTGCAGGGGGCTCTTTGTGTGAACTCTTGAACCAGGGCGCTGTTTGTAGTCTCGGACCAGGCCGTTGTTTGTTTGTCGTCTTGGACCAGGACGCAGTTTGTTTGAAGTCTCAGACCAGGGCGCTATTTGAGAAGTCTCGGACCAGGGCGCTATTTGAGAAGTCTCAGACCAGGGCGCTATTTGAGAAGTCTCGGACCAGGGCGCTTTTTGTTTGAAGTCTCGGACCAGGGCGCTGTTTGTAGTTTCGGACCAGGGCGCTGTTCGTTTGAATTTTCGGACCGGGGCGCTATTTGAAAAGTCTCGTACCTGGGCGCTCTTTATTTGAAGTCTAGGACCAGGACGCTGCAGGGGGCACTTTGTGTGAACTCTCGAAACAGGGCGCTGTTTGTAGTCTCGGACCAGGGCGCTGTTTGTTTGAAGTCTCGGACCAGGGCGCTGTTTGTTTGAAGTCTCGGACCAGGGCGCTGTTTGTTTGAAGTCTCGGACCAGGGCGCCGTTTGTTTGAAGTCTCGGACCAGGGCGCTGTTTGTAGTCTCGGACTAGTGCGCTGTTTGTTTAAAGTCTCGGACCGGGGCGCTGCTTGTTTGAACTCTCGGACCAGGGCGCTGCTTGTTCGAACTCTCGGACCAGGGTTCTGCTTGTTTGAACTCTCGGACCAGGGCGCTGTTTGTTTGAATACTAGGACCGGGGCGCTGTTTGTGTGAAGTCTCGGACCAGGGAGCTGTTTGTTTGAAGTCTCGGACCAGGGCGCTGCTTGTTTAAACTCTCGGACCAGGGCGCTGTTTGTTTGAAGTCTCGGACCAGGGCGCTGTTTGTAGTCTCGAACCCAGGGCGCTGTTTGTTTGTAGTCTCGGAACTAGGGCGCTGTTTTTAGTCTCTGACCAGGGCGCTGTTTGTTTGAAGTCTCGGACCAGGACGCTGCAGGGGTCTCTTTGTGTGAACTCTTGAACCAGGGTGCTGTTTGTAGTCTCGGACCAGGCCGCTGTATGTTTGTCGTCTTGGACCAGGACGCAGTTTGTTTGAAGTCTCAGACCAGGGCGCTACTTGAGAAGTCTCGGACCAGGGCGCTATTTGAGAAGTCTCGGACCAGGGTGCTGTTTGTGTGATGTCTCAAACCAGGGCGCTGTTTGTAGTTTCGGACCAGGGCGCTGTTTATTTGAAGTCTCGGACCAGGGCGCTTTTTGTAGTCTCGGACCAGGGCGCTGTTTGTTTTTAATCTCGGACCAGTGCGCTGTTTGTTTGAAGTCTCAGTCCAGGGCGCTGCAAGGCGCTGTTTGTGTGAAGTCCTGAACCAGGGTGCTTTTGTAGTCTCGGACCAGGGTGCTGTTTGTTTGAAGTCTCGCATCAGGGCGCTGCTTGTTTGAACTCTCGGACCAGGGCGCTGTTTGTTTGAATTCTCGGACCGGGGCGCTGTTTGTTTGTAGTCTCGGACCAGGGCGCTGTTTGTGTGAAGTCTCGTACCAGGGCGCTGTTTGTTTGAAGTCTCGGACCATGGCGCTGTTTGTTTGATGTCACGGACCAGGGCGCTGTTTGTGTGAAGTCTCGTACCAGGGTGCTGTTTGTTTTAAGTCTCAGACCAGGGCGTTGTTTGTGTGAAGTCTCGGACTAGGGCGCTGTTTGTTTGTAGTCTCGGACCAGGGCGCTGTTTGTAGTCTCGGACCAGGGCGCTGTGTGAAGTCTCGGACCAGGGCACTGTTTGTGTGAAGTCTCGGACAAGGGCGCTGTTTGTGTGAAGTCTCGGTCCAGGGCGCTGTTTGTTTGAAGTCTCGGACCGGGGCTCTGTTTGTTTGAAGTCGCGGACCGGGGCGCTGCAGGGCGCTGTTTGTTTGAAGTCTCAGACCAGGGAACTATTTAAGAAGTCTCGTACCAGGGCGCATTTTGTTTGAAGTCTCGGTCCGGGGCGCTGTTTGTGTGAAGTGTCGATCCAGGGCGCTGTTTGTAGTCTCGGACCGGGGCGCTGTTTGTTTGAAGTCGCGGACCGGGGCGCTGCAGGGCGCTGTTTGTTTGAAGTCTCAGACCAGGGCACTATTTGAGAAGTCTCGTACCAGGGCGCATTTTGTTTGAAGTCTCGGACCAGGGCGCTGTTTGTGTGAAGACTCAGGCTAGGTAGCAGCTTGTTTGAAGTCTCGGACCAGGGTGCTATTTGAGAAGTCTCGGACCAGGGTGCTGTTTGTGTGAAGTCTCGAACCTGGGCGCTGTTTGTAGTTTCGGACCAGGGCGCTGTTTGTTTGAAGTCTTGGACCAGGGCGCTGTTTGTTTGAAGTCTCGGACCAGGGCGCTGTTTGTAGTCTCAACCAGTGCGCTGTTTGTTTTAAGTCTCGGACCAGTGCGCTGTTTGTTTGAAGTCTCGGACCAGGGCGCTGTTTGTGTGAAGTCTCGAACCAGGGCGCTTTTTGTAGTCTCGGACCAAGGCGCAGTTTGTTTGAAGTCTCAGGCCAGGGCGCTATTTGTTTGAAGTCTCGGACCAGGGCGCTGCTTGTTTGAACTCTCGGACCAGGGCGCTGCTTGTTTGAACTCTCGGACCAGGGCGCTGTTTGTTTGAATTCTCGGACCGGGGCGCTGTTTGTTTGAAGTCTCGTACCGGGGTGCTGTTTGTTTGAAGTCTCGGACCAGGGCGCTGTTTGTTTGTAGTCTCGGACCAGGGAGCTGTTTGTTTGCAGTCTTGGACCAGGGCGCTGTTTGTAATCTCGGACCAGGGCGCTGTTTGTTTGTAGTCTCGGACTAGGGCGCTGTTTGTTTGTTGTCTCGGACCAGGGCGCTGTTTGTTTGAAGTCTCAGACCAGGGCGCTGCAGGGGGCTGTTTGTGTGAACTTTTGAACCAGGGCGCTGTTTGTAGTCTCGCACCAGGGCGCTGTTAGTTTAAAGTCTCGGACCGGGGCGCTGTTTGTTTGAAGTCTCGGACCGGGGCGCTGTTGGTTTGAAGTCTCGGACCTGGGCGCTGCAGGGCGCTCTTTGTTTGAAGTCTCAGACCAGGGCGCTATTTGAGAAGTCACGTACCAGGGCGCATTTTGTTTGAAGTCTCGGACCAGGGCGCTGTTTGTGTGAAGTCTCAGGCTAGGGTGCAGCTTGTTTGAAGTCTCGGACCAGGGTGCTATTTGAAAAGTCTTGGATCAGGGCGCTCTTTGTAGTCTCGGACCAGGGGGCTCTTTGTAGTCTCGGACCAGGGCGCTTTTTGTTTGTAGTCCCGGACCAGGGAGCTGTTTGTTTGCAGTCTCGGACCAGGGCGCAGTTTGTAGTCTCGAACCAGGGCGCTGTTTGTTTGTAGTCTCGGACCAGGGTGCTGTTTGTAGTATCTGACCAGGGCGCTGTTTGTTTTTAGTCTCGGACCAGGGCGCTGTTTGAATTCTCTCGGACCAGGCCTCTGTTTGATTGTCGTCTTGGACCAGGACGCAGTTTGTTTGAAGTCTCAGACCAGGGCGCTATTGGAGAAGTCTCGGACCAGGGCGCTTTTTGTTTGAAGTCTCGGATCAGGGCGCTGTTTGTGTGAAGTCTCGAACCAGGGCGCTGTTTATATTTTTGGACCAGGGCGCTGTTTGTTTGAAGTCTCAGGCCAGGGCGCTGTTTGTAGTTTTGGACCAGGGCGCTGTTCGTTTGAATTCTCGGACCGGGGCACTGTTTGTGTGAAGTCTCGGACTAGGGTGCTGTTTGAGAAGTCTCGTACTTGGGCGCTCTTTGTTTGAAGTCTCGGACCAGGGCGCTGCAGGGGGCTCTTTGTGTGAACTCTCGAAACAGGGCGCTGTTTGTAGTCTCGAAACAGGGCGCTGTTTGTAGTCTCGGACCAGGGCGCTGTTTGAAGTCTCGGACCAGGGCATTGTTTGTTTCAAGTCTCGGACCAGGGCGCTGTTTGAATTCTCTCAAACCAGGCCGCTGTTTGTTTGTCGTCTTGGACCAGGGCGCAGTTTGTTTGAAGTCTCAGACCAGGGCGCTATTTGAGAAGTCTCAGACCAGGGCGCTTTTTGTTTGAAGTCTCGGACCAGGGCGCTGTTTGTGTGAAGTCTCGGACCAGGGCGCTGTTTGTGTGAAGTCTCGGACCAGGGCGCTGCAGGGCACTGTTTGTGTGAAGTCTCGAACCAGGGCGCTGTTTGTAGTTTCGGACCAGGGTGCTGTTTGTTTGAAGTCTCGGACCAGGGCGCTGTTTGTTTGAAGTCTCGGACCAGTAACACTTGATAAAGGCCTGCTGGCCGAAACGTCGTGTTGTTTTGTCACTATGGTGCAATAAAATAGTGCTACAATTGCATTTATCCAGGTGGAGACCCAGTCTTTTTCTTCTATTGCTGTTTGAAGTCTCGGACCAGGGCGCTGTTTGTAGTTTCGTACCAGGGAGCTATTCGTTTGAAGTCTCGGACCAGGGCGCTGTTTGTGTGAAGTCTCAGGCTAGGGTGCAGCTTGTTTGAAGTCTCGGACCAGGGTGCTATTTGAAAAGTCTTGGACCAGGGCGCTCTTTGTAGTCTCGGACCAGGGCGCTCTTTGTAGTCTCGGACCAGGGCGCTTTTTGTTTGTAGTCCCGGACCAGGGAGCTGTTTGTTTGCAGTCTCGGACCAGGGCGCAGTTTGTAGTCTCGAACCAGGGCGCTGTTTGTTTGTAGTCTCGGACCAGGGTGCTGTTTGTAGTATCTGACCAGGGCGCTGTTTGTTTTTAGTCTCGGACCAGGGCGCTGTTTGAATTCTCTCGGACCAGGCCTCTGTTTGATTGTCGTCTTGGACCAGGACGCAGTTTGTTTGAAGTCTCAGACCAGGGCGCTATTGGAGAAGTCTCGGACCAGGGCGCTTTTTGTTTGAAGTCTCGGACCAGGGCGCTGTTTGTGTGAAGTCTCGGACCGGGGCGCTGTTGGTTTGAAGTCTCGGACCTGGGCGCTGCAGGGCGCTCTTTGTTTGAAGTCTCAGACCAGGGCGCTATTTGAGAAGTCTAGTACCAGGGCGCATTTTGTTTGAAGTCTCGGACCAGGGCGCTGTTTGTGTGAAGTCTCAGGCTAGGGTGCAGCTTGTTTGAAGTCTCGGACCAGGGTGCTATTTGAAAAGTCTTGGACCAGGGCGCTCTTTGTAGTCTCGGACCAGGGCGCTCTTTGTAGTCTCGGACCAGGGCGCTTTTTGTTTGTAGTCCCGGACCAGGGAGCTGTTTGTTTGCAGTCTCGGACCAGGGCGCAGTTTGTAGTCTCGAACCAGGGCGCTGTTTGTTTGTAGTCTCGGACCAGGGTGCTGTTTGTAGTATCTGACCAGGGCGCTGTTTGTTTTTAGTCTCGGACCAGGGCGCTGTTTGAATTCTCTCGGACCAGGCCTCTGTTTGATTGTCGTCTTGGACCAGGACGCAGTTTGAAGTCTCAGACCAGGGCGCTATTGGAGAAGTCTCGGACCAGGGCGCTTTTTGTTTGAAGTCTCGGAACAGGGCGCTGTTTGTAGTTTTGGACCAGGGCGCTGTTCGTTTGAATTCTCGGACCGGGGCGCTGTTTGTGTGAAGTCTCGGACCAGGGCGCTGTTTGAGAAGTCTCGTACTTGGGCGCTCTTTGTTTGAAGTCTCGGACCAGGGCGCTGCAGGGGGCTCTTTGTGTGAACTCTCGAAACAGGGCGCTGTTTGTAGTCTCGGACCAGGGCGCTGTTTGAAGTCTCGGACCAGGGCATTGTTTGTTTCAAGTCTCGGACCAGGGCGCTGTTTGAATTCTCTCAAACCAGGCCGCTGTTTGTTTGTCGTCTTGGACCAGGGCGCAGTTTGTTTGAAGTCTCAGACCAGGGCGCTATTTGAGAAGTCTCGGACCAGGGCGCTTTTTGTTTGAAGTCTCGGACCAGGGCGCTGTTTGTGTGAAGTCTCGGACCAGGGCGCTGTTTGTGTGAAGTCTCGGACCAGGGCGCTGCAGGGCGCTGTTTGTGTGAAGTCTCGAACCAGGGCGCTGTTTGTAGTTTTGGACCAGGGTGCTGTTTGTTTGAAGTCTCGGACCAGGGCGCTGTTTGTTTGCAGTCTCAGACCAGGGCGCTGTTTGTAGTCTCGGACCAGGGCGCTGTTTGTTTGAAGTCTCGGACCAGTAACACTTGATAAAGGCCTGCTGGCCGAAACGTTGTGTTGTTTTGTCACTATGGTGCAATAAAATAGTGCTACAATTGCATTTATCCAGGTGGAGACCCAGTCTTTTTCTTCTATTGCTGTTTGAAGTCTCGGACCAGGGCGCTGTTAGTAGTTTCGGACCAGGGCGCTATTCGTTTGAATTCTCGGACCGGGGCGCTGTTTGTGTGAAGTCTCGGACCAGGGCGCTTTTTGTTTGAAGTCTCGGACCGGGGCGCTGCAGGGCGCTGTTTGTTTGAAGTCTCGGACCAGGGCGCTGTTTGTAGTCTCAAACCAGGGCGCTGTTTGTAGTCGTGGACCAGGACGCTGCAGGGGGCTCTTTGTGTGAACTCTCGAAACAGGGCGCTGTTTGTAGTCTCGGACCAGGGCGCTGTGTGTTTGAAGGCTCGGACCAGGGCGCTGTTAGTTTTAAGTCTCGGACCAGGGCGCTGTTTGAATTCTCTCGAACCAGGCCGCTGTTTGTTTGTCGTCTTGGACCAGTGCGCAGTTTGTTTGAAGTCTCAGACCAGGGCGCTATTTGAGAAGTCTCGGACCAGGGCGCTGTTAGTGTGAAGTCTCGGACCAGGGCGCTGTTTGTGTGAAGTCTCGGACCAGGGCGCTGTTTGTGTGAAGTCTCGGACCAGGGCGCTGTTTGTGTGAAGTCTCGGACCAGGGCGCTGTTTGTGTAAAGTCTCGGACCAGGGCGCTGTTTGTGTGAAGTCTCGGACCAGGGCGCTGTTTGTGTAAAGTCTCGGACCAGGCAGGGCCGGATTTGTACTTTTTACTGCCCAAGGCCCACTATCACTGGCCGCCCCATGACAACGTTAGGGTTAGAAAAGGGCTTTCAGACATGAAAAAATGGGGTGGTTAGTGATACTGATAGATCAGGATATCATTTACAAAAAAAAAAATTGGGGGGGTAAGGGACCCCCGTTCAGCGGCGGTATAACAGCATTTTAGCAGGGGCAAACATGCCCCTGCTATATATAAGAGAATCAGCGACATTTATTCTTGCTTCAGATTCTCTTTAAGTACTGTCTATTAAAATGAATGGACAGCGGTGATACAAGTGGTACCGGTGTTGTCATCTGCCTGGCACTTAGGCGATCCTGCAAGGTACGAGGTGTTAAAATCATTGCATGCTGGGAAACGCAGTTGAAAGCCGCCAATTGCTTTTCTGCTCGCTAGCAGAAAAGCATTTGAGCGAAACGCTGCAGGACACCCCTCTGAACCGGGCCCTAGGGTGACACATTGGTGGAATGTGTTTGGAGAGGGACATACAGTATAATATACAGGAAGGAAAGACAGGGTGAGAGGTGTATAAAGTTTAGAGACTGGAAGGGGGAGGGGAGGAGGAGGTAAGGGGAAACACAGCCAGAGACGGATGGAATGGAGAAATGGGAGAGAAAAGGAAAGGTATAGTTTTGTGGTGATACAGAAGACATCATTCTTGGAGGACAGCTAGAGAGAACTGCAGAGAATTATCAAGCTAGCAGGACTCTGTCTACATGCAGAAAGATGTGAGGACATTTCTGCTGAGAGCATCTCTCACGGGCTTCCATCATTGCAGGGACCTGTGTCTGCTCTCTTCCTCACCCAGAAAGCAAGGCAGCTCTAGCCTGTAATCTAATGACAGATAAGGCTGCAGTGATTGCTGGTCTCTTCCAGACCAGACACAAGCACGGAGCAGCTTCAACGAAGTTCCAGGCTTGAAGGAAGGGTGAGAGAGAGAGCTCACCGAGGAATGAGTCACTGTAGTACTGGCAGCAGTAGGGAGACACACTTGTTATGCACAGACACTTGTTTTCTCTCCCTCGATCCTCAGAAGTACACACGCCGACATTACAGTTACCCTTCTCTTCTTCCTCCTCGTTTGGTTTGAAACTCCCTCTCCTCAGCCCTCCCCCTCAGTGTCAGAGTGGAGAGGGGAGGGGCGCCCTTTCCGTGCCATGTACGCTGGCAGGAGATACTGGGGCAGGGGCACAGCGTGGCTGCGGACAGCAGATTGGCGAAAAACAGCTGATCTCTGCTGCCAGTGTGTGACACCCGCCCCAGCTCTCCTATCGGTAGATTTCCGCCCTAGGCATAGAACTAGGTGGCCTGTGCGGAAATCCGGCCATGAGACCAGGGCACTGTTTGTGTGAAGTCTCTGACCAGGGTGCCGTTTGTTTGAAGTCTCGGACCAGGGCACTGTTTGTTTGAAGTCTCAGACCAGGGCGCTGTGGCCAGGGCGCTGTTTGTTTTAAGTCTCGGACCAGGGCACTGTGACCAGGGTGCTGTTTGTTTGAAGTCTCGGACAAGGGCGCTGTTTGTGCGAAGTCTCGGACCAGGGCACTGTTTGTGTGAAGTCTCGGACCAGGGCGCTGTGGCAAGGGCGCTGTTTGTTTGAAGTGTCGGACCAAGGCACTGTTTGTTTGAAGTCTCGGACTAGGGCACTGTTTGTTTGAAGTCTCGGACCAGGGCGCTGTTTGTTTTAAGTCTCAGACCAGGGCGCTGTTTGTTTGAAGTCTCAGACCAGAGCACTGTTTGTTTGAAGTCTCGGACCAGGGCACTGTTTGTTTGAAGTCTCGGACCAGGGCGCTGTGACCAGAGCGCTGTTTGTTTGAAATCTCAGACCAGGGTGCTGTTTGTTTGAAATATCGGACCAGGGCGCTGTGACCAGGGCTCTGTTTGTTTGAAATCTCAGACCAGGGCGCTGGTTGTTTGAAGTCTTGGACCAGGGCGCTGTTTGTTTAAAGTCTCGGATCAGGGCGCTGTTACCGGGGCGCTGTTTGTTTGAAATCTCGGACCAGGGTGCTGTTTTTTTGAAGTGTCGGACCAGGGCTCTGTTTGAGTGAAGTCTCGGACCAGGGCATCTTTATTTTTAAGTCTCGGACCAGGGTGCTGTTTGTTTGAGGTCTCAGACCAGGCCGCTGTTTGTGTGAAGTTTCAGACCAGGGCGCTGTGTGTGAAGTCTCGGACCAGGGCGCTGTTTGTGTGAAGTCTCGGACCAGGGCGCTGTTTGTGTGAAGTCTCGGACCAGGGCGCCGCTTGTGTGAAGTCTCGGACCAGGGAGCTGCTTGTGTGAAGTCTCAGGCCAGGACGCTGCTTGTTTGAAATCTCGGACCAGGGTACTGTTTGTTGTAAGTCTCGGACCAGGGCACTGTGACCAAGGCACTGTTTTGAAGTCTCAGACCAGGGTGCTGTGACCAGGGTGCTGTTTGTTTGAAGTCTCGGACCAGGGTGCTGTTTGTTTGAAGTCTCGGACCAGAGCGCTGTTTGTTTGTAGTGTCAGACCAGGGCACTGGTTGAGTGAAGTTTTGGACCAGGGCACCTTTTTTTTTAAGTCTCGGACCTGGGTGCTGTTTGTTTGAAGTCTCAGACCGGGGTGCTGTTTGTTTGAAGTCTCGGACCAGGGTGATGTGACCAGGGCGCTGTTTGTTTGAAGTCTCAGACCAGGCCGTTTGTGTGAAGTCTTGGACCAAGGCGCTGTTTGTGTGAAGTCTCGTACCAGGACGCTGTTTGTGTGAAGTCTCGGACCGGGGTGCTGTTTGTTTGAAGTCTCGAACCAGGGCGATGTGACCAGGGCGCTGTTTGTTTGAAGTCTCAGACCAGGCCGTTTGTGTAAAGTCTCAGACCAAGGCGATGTTTGTGTGAAGTCTCGGACCAGGACGCTGTTTGTGTGAAGTCTCGGACAGGGAGCTGTTTGTTTGAAGTCTCAGACCAGGATGCTGTTTGTGTGAAGTCTCAGGCCAGGGTGCTGTTTGTGTGAAATTTCCACACAGGGTCCCTCCCTCAGAAGGGCGTTGTGTAGTTTTTCGATTGTTGTTTTCCCTTCTGGGCGCCGGTTTTAAAAAGTCTCTTCTGGGTGCCAGTTTTACAAGTCCCTCCTGGGCGCAGGGCCGGGCCGAGGCAGAGGCTGGGAAGGCTGGGGCCTCTGAGCGCCGCCACTAGGGGGCGCATTTCTCTGTGCTATCCCCAGGCTCGGACTGAGCCGGTGTTCAGACGTAATAATTTAATAACCTACAGGAGCACCGGCGAAGTCCCGATGGAAAGTTCGGTAGGCCTTTTACGTCACCTGACACATGGCGTGGTGGGCCCCCTCTCCTCTCTGCCCATCTCTGTCTGAGCTAGCGGCAGAGTTTTCCCCGGCCAGTACTAATGCTTCTGGCACGGAGAATGTGCAGACCAGGCCCCTAAATGACGTCAGGAAGCAGCAGGAGAGTCATGTGACTCAGGCACACAGACGCGCAGCTCTCAGCTGATCACTGGAGACTGAGCAGCGCGGATTTTGAATTGAGAAGCCAGGGAGAACTGGCTGGAGCGAGATGCTGGGCTGCCCGTGACATGCTGGAACAGCTCGTTAGGGAGATTATGTTGCGTCTGAAGCTGTGAGCGACAGAGCACAGAAAAAAGATAAGGAAACACCCCAGTGAGAGTGGAGCAGGGGAAAGAGTACAGAAGCAGAGAGGACAGCTTTCAATTACAGGAATGCAGGAGACAGATGAAGAGATTAAGCTGGGAAAAGAAAGATTAACTCCTTGACAGCAGTCAGCAGAGAAGACAAACAGGAAGAAAACACAGATGGAGGAGTTGTTAAGATCATCTGTAGCAGAAAGTGTGCATTACAACTGGGCCAGAGTATAGAGACGAGAAGGCTGGTGAGATCTCAATAATGTATTGTCAGAACTGTTTTGATTCACATGCATAAACCAGAGACAAGTATTTGGCAGCGTTTTATACATACCTGGGGCTTCCTCCAGCCCCATCCGCACGGATCACTCCCACGCCGCCATCCTCAGCCTTCTCCCTCTTCGCTACCGGGTCCCATAAGTGTTCAGTTGCTGTCAGTTGGTGCATGCGCAGTGCGCTCCTCTGTCTCGCTCCCGTGTCTGGGAGCCTTCTGCGCCTTCACAGGGAGTGAGACACAGGAGCGCCCTGTGCATGCACTGACTGGCCGCAACTGGCTGAAGTTCCGGGCCCCGTTACTGAAGAGGGAGAAGACTGAGGTGGGCAGCATGGGAGCGATCTGTGCCAATGGGGCTGGAGGAAGCCCCAGGTATTTATAAAACGCTGCCAAATACTTATCTCTGGTTTACTTTAACCTCACTGAAGATAGCTTAACTTATATTTAAATGTTTCTATGTAATGTGAATTTTTCTGAATAGGAAGTCTTCTGCAGCACTTTACAGAGTACATAATCATGTCACTGAGCTCACAATCTAATCCTGCCATAGTCATAGCTTAATGTCCTACCATATTATTATTATGTATTTATAGAGCATTGACATCTCCTGCAGCACATTACAGAGTACATAGTCATGTCACTGACTGTCCTCAGAGGAGCTTACAATCTAATCCTACCATAGTCATAGTCTAATGTCCACCATATTATTATGTATTTATAGAGCATTGACATCTACTGCAGCACATTACAGAGTACAGGTGACTGTATAGGGGAAGGAGGGGGACCTCTATATCACTAGGTAATGCAGTCAGGAGCACAGCAGATCGGCCTACAGGGGGCTGGGAAAATCCTCAGGTCGCTGACACTAACCCAGCCCATACCTACACCTAACTTTAACACAGCTATTGTGCTGCCCCGTGCCCAAATTATAGGCTATGGCTAATAATTTTAGAATTTTGACATGGGCCCCTATAGTGGCATCCAAATGACCTACTTTGGGGGGGGGGGCGCACTTTGGAAGCTCAGCCTCTATTGCTGGGGAACCTTGTCCCGGCCCTGCCTGGGCGTTGGTTGTAAAAATTCCCTCCTTGGCGTTGGTTGTAAAAATTCCCTCCAGGGCGTTGGTTGTAAAAATTCTCTCCTGTGCGTTGGTTGTAAAAATTCTCTCCTGGGCGTTGGTTGTAAAAAGTCCCTACTGGGCGCTGGTTGTAAAAAGTCTCTCCTGGGCGCCGGTTTTATAAAGTTGACTCTTGGGCTATTGGAATGGTTCCTACTAGAACGCTGATAAAAAATAGCATTTTTGCATGGTTAGAGTAGGACAAGATTGGGGACACTTTGGCACAGTTGGTGAGCTTAAACGCGTTAAAGCGTAACCAAGAGCCCCTGTCACTGTTTTCCTGTTGTGTGCTGCAGCACCTCTGTATTTATATATTTCTTATGGTGACTGGGGATCTCCAGTGCTGTGTGCATGCTTTCATAGTATTGCATATAATTTGGTTTGTGCTGCTCATCCCTTGGTATATATTATTTTCCCCTGTGAGCATGCATAACCGCACCCACCTCTAGCACAGTTAAGCATATAAATGAGCAGAGCTCAGAGTTCAATCAGTAGCTAGTAGAAGGTGAAGTGTTTTTAATTTCCTTTTTCCCATTAGTTGACTCTTGGGCTATTGGAATGGTTCCCACCAGAACGCTGAGAAAAAATAGCATTTTTCCATGATTCGAGTAGGACTCACCAGATTGGGGACACTTTGGCGCAGTTGGTGAGCTTAAATGCATTAAAGCGCAACCAAGAGCCCCTGTCACTGTTTTTCTGCAGTGTGCTGCAGCCCCTCTGTATTTAAAAATTTCCCTCCTGGGCGCCGGTTTTAAACCGTCCCTCCTGGGCGCCCTTTTTTAAACCGTCCCTCCTGGGCGCCGGTTTTAAAGAGTCCCTCCGGGGTGCCGGTTCGAAAAAGTCCTTTGAACTAGGGCTCGGTGTGAAGTTCTTCCCATTACCTGGTTGTGAATACAGGCCCTGCTGCCGCCACCTGCATCAGCGTGAGCCTGGCGGCAGCTACTTTTTTCTCTCCCCCTCACCATATGCCTCCCCACCACCTGATTGTGAATATGGGCCCAGCTGCTGCCACAGGCTGCATCAGCGCAAGCCCAGCAGCAGCTACTTTTTCCTCTACCCTCAACATATGCATCCCCACCACCTGGTTGTGAATATGGGCCCTGCCGCCGCCACCTGCATCAGTGAGAGACTGGCGGCAGCTACTTTTTCCTCTCCCCCTCACCATATGCCTCCCCACCACCTGGTTGTGAATACGAGCCCTGCTGCAGCTACCTGCATCAGCATGAGCCCAGCAGCAGCTACCTTTTCTTCTTCCCCTCACTATATGCCTCCCCACTACATGGTTGTGAATATAGGTCCTGCTGCCGCTACCTGCATCAGCGCAAGCCCGGCGTCAATTACTTTTTCCTCCCCCCCTCACCATATTCCTCCCCACCACCTGGTTGTGAATACAGACCCTGCTGCTGCCACCTGCATCAGCACAAGCCCGGGGGCAGCTACCATTACTTCCCCCCCAGCACATGCCTCCCTACCACTTGATTATAAATATGGGCCCTGCTGCCGCCATTTGCATCTGCACAAACCCGGCAGCAGCTACCTTCACTTCACCCCAGCATATGCCTACCTACCACTTGAGTGTAAATATGGGCCCTGCTGCCGCCATCTGCAACTTCTGCGCAAACCTTTTCGGCAGCTACTCTTCCTCTCTCCCCCAGCATATGCCTCCCTCTCTACCACCTGATTGTGAATATGGACCCTGCTGCTGCCTCCTGAATTTGCGCAAACCTATTAGCAGTTCATCCTCCTCTCCACCCCAGGAGGTGATTCCCAACTACTTGATTGTGAATATGGGCTGCCTCCAACATCTGCACAAATCCTGCAGCAGCTAGTCCTCCTCTCCACCCCATCAAGTGCTCTCCGGCCACTTGACTGTGAATATGGGCCTTGCTGCCGCATCTCTTCTGTTGGTACTAAGGGCGTAGTTTCAATTACCCCACCTAGTCTTCCCTGCCACCTTATTGTGAATATAAATCCTGCTGCACCTCATGCATCTGGACACACCCGGCAGCAGCTAGTCTTCGTCTTTACCCCAGCATGTGCTTCCCAACCACCTTGTGGCTATAATACTGAGTAATGTATCCAGCTTTTCAGATTATACAAAATGATGCAGAGTTATCAACACTAAGAAAAGTCATTGATCTTCTAGACCGGGTACAAAGACAGGCAACTAAATTAATCATAGCTCAATACATTCAAGATCTAGACAGTACCTCACACACAATACTATTTGCCTGCTGGGATCACCATAAAGCAACTGGATACTGCTTCCTTTACACTGTGCCTCCACGTGTAAAGTCCATCAATCATAAACCATTTAAGCAAAGAAATCCGTGGGCACCAGATCAGGACGTTTCAAATTTTTAATTCAGGAGTGACAATAAAATGATGGTCACATATGCAGGTTTTAAATACATCACCCTTCCGGGGCTGCAGTCAGTCACAGAGCTGTTTTCTTCCTGATCTGGTGCCCACGGATTTCTTTGCTTAGATGGTTTATAAATTAATCATAGGGATGGAAGATATCACTTACCAAATAAAGTTGGACAAACTGGGCTAATTTAACTTGGGAAAAAGGAGTGTCACGAATACTGTTGCACCCTGCTTCACCTGCTGGTGTTATCACAAGTCACCAGCAGGTGGCTCTGCTTTCTCTACTATGTTACCTGCAGTTTCCAAGTTCACCACAAGATGGAGTATCACTTTCTGGGCATGTCTCTGATCAACAGGTGTTCTCCCAGCAGTTTTCCATTTCCTATTTAAGATAACCACACCCCTTGCAACATTGCCAGATCTCCAGTTAGCTTGGCATCTGTTGCCTGGTGCATCTTCTGATACTCTGCTCTGTATCTCTAATCCTGATCTTCCGGTATATGACCATAGCTTGTTCTCTGACTTTGATCCTGTTACCTGATTCTGTCTGCTCTGTACTCGTTAATTCTGATCTGCCCGTGTATGACTTTAGCTTACTCTCTGACATTGCTCCTGTTATCTGATCCTGTACCTCGATTATATGAGTATTGTTATATTGTATATTTTGTATCTAGTTTGCTAGTTTGCTGTGTGTTTGTGGGACAGATTACTGTCACATATGTATATAGCACAGTTCATTAAAAGCACAGTTTCACTTATCTTTGTGTCCAGACTTTTGTAGATGTTGCTGAACGTGATCACCATATATCTTGTCTACAGAAGTCGTAACAGTAGATCTGGCCTAGACATTGATCACTGTAGCTATACAAAAGGTTCTGATATTGTCCTGTGTGCTGGTCTCAGAAAATGAGTCCAGATCAGGTGTATTATTATATTCCCCTGGCTGAGGAGGATGAAGCTTATTGTCAGAATTATTTTGCTGAACACTCTAAAAACCAATTGCGTGAGCTAATTATTTTGTTGCATAGTTTTGTGGACCAAGGAATATTTTCCATGGAAGATGTCCGGCCGCTGTTAAAGATATGGAGTAATTTGTTGTCTGGACCTATTACCAGCAACTATGAACCTCCCTTTGACCAGTATAAGATAGAATGCTTAGTATGTGACCTGGAGGATGATAAAGATTATTTCTTTGAGCATTATTTTAAAGAACCCAGAGAGTTAGTACAGGAGTGTGTGAATGCAGCTTGGTCTCTGGTCAGTCAGGGAATCTGTGAGTATGAGGAGGTTTCTCCCTTAATAAGAGCTTGGTATAAGATCCTTTCTACTTCCTCCATTTCACAATCTGTCTTGCTAAACTCCCAACTTTCCTCTCATGCTTCTCGCTCACAGTGTCCAGCAACAGTATGTCCATTGGTAAATAACACCAGCGTACCTACCGGGGATGCGACCCCCTCAGCCGCAGGGGGGCCCGGGGCTGCTCTGGGGCTCGCTCACTGTGCGCAGGGGGAGCGATTCTGGACCCCCCAGCTAGGTGCTCAACTGGCCGCAGCGTCTAATAGACGCTGCGCCAGTTAATTCCACGCAGCCCCGCTCCAGCAGCCTGCATATTCCTCCGGCAGGCAGAGCAGGGCTACGGCAAGATGGCTGCCGAAGAAGCCCTGCACTGGAGACTATTTGTGTCTCCAGTACAGGGCTTCGGCAGCCATCTGCCGTAGCCCTGCACTCTGCCTGTCAGCGCGGGAGATGTGCTGCAGTGCACAGGAGCATCGTCGGGGAGCTGCGCACCAGAGGCCAGGAGAGACTCCTGACAGGTAAGTGAATTGTTTTCTTTTTACAGGGGCATTTTTTTTTCTGGTGACTGCTGCCCACATTACGATTTTCTAGTGCCTGCTGCCCATATTGCGATTTTCTGGTAACTGCTGCCCACATTACGATTTTCTAGTGCCTGCTGCCCATATTGCGATTTTCTGGTAACTGCTGCCCACATTGCGATATTCTGGTGACTGCTGCCCACATTACGATTTTCTAGTGCCTGCTGCCCACATTATGATTTTCTGGTGACTGCTGCCCACATTGCGATTTTCTGGTGACTGCTGCCCACATTACGATATTCTGGTGCCTGCTGCCCACATTGCGATTTTCAGGTGTCTGCTGCCCACATTGCGATTTTCTGGTGACTGCTGCCCACATTACGATTTTCTGGTGTCTGCTGCCCACATTATGATTTTCTGGTGACTGCTGCCCACATTGCGATTTTCTGGTGACTGCTGCCCACATTACGATTTTCTGGTGTCTGCTGCCCACATTACGATATTCTGGTGACTGCTGCCCACATTACGATTTTCTGGTGTCTGCTGCCCACATTACGATCTTCTGGTGACTGACTGCCCACATTGCGATTTTCTGGTGTCTGCTGCCCACATTACGATATTCTGGTAACTGCTGCCCACATTACGATTTTCTGGTGTCTGCTGCCCACATTATGATATTCTGGTAACTGCTGCCCACATTGCAATTTTCTGGTGACTGCTGCCCACATTACGATATTCTGGTAACTGCTGCCCACATTGCAATTTTCTGGTGACTGCTGCCCACATTCCGATTTTCTGTTGACTACTGCCTACATTAGGATTTTCTGATGACTGCTGCCCACATTAGGATTTTCTGGTGTCTGCTGCCTACATTGAGATTTTCTGGTGACTGCTGCCCACATTGCGATTTTCTGGTGACTGCTGCCCACATTGCGATTTTCTGGTGACTGCTGCCCACATTGCGATTTTTTGGTGACTGCTGGCCACATTAGGATTTTCTGGTGTCTGCTGCCCACATTGCGATTTTCTGGTGACTGCTGCCCACATTGCGATTTTCTGGTGACTGCTGCCCACATTGCGATTTTCTGGTGACTGCTGGCCACATTAGGATTTTCTGGTGTCTGCTGCCCACATTGCGATTTTCTGGTGACTGCTGCCCACATTACGATTTTCTGGTGTCTGCTGCCCACATTATGATTTTCTGGTGACTGCTGCCCACATTGCGATTTTCTGGTGTCTGCTGCCCACATTACGATATTCTGGTGACTGCTGCCCACATTACGATTTTCTGGTGTCTGCTGCCCACATTACGATATTCTGGTAACTGCTGCCCACATTACAATTTTCTGGTGTCTGCTGCCCACATTACGATATTCTGGTAACTGCTGCCCACATTGCGATTTTCTGGTGACTGCTGCCCACATTACAATATTCTGGTGACTAACTGCCCACATTGCAATTTTCTGGTGACTGCTGCCCACATTCCGATTTTCTGTTGACTACTGCCTACATTAGGATTTTCTGATGACTGCTGCCCACATTAGGATTTTCTGGTGTCTGCTGCCTACATTGCGATTTTCTGGTGACTGCTGCCCACATTGCGATTTTCTGGTGACTGCTGCCGACATTGCGATTTTCTGGTGACTGCTGGCCACATTAGGATTTTCTGGTGTCTGCTGCCCACATTGCGATTTTCTGGTGACTGCTGCCCACATTGCGATTTTCTGGTGACTGCTGGCCACATTAGGATTTTCTGGTGTCTGCTCCCCACATTGCGATTTTCTGGTGACTGCTGCCCACATTGTGATTTTCTGGTGACTGCTGCCCACATTGCGATTTTCTGGTGACTGCTGTCCACATTACGATCTTCTGGTGACTGACTGCCCACATTGCGATTTTCTGGTGACTGCTGCCCACATTGCGATTTTCTGGTGACTGCTGCCCACATTAGAATTTTCTGGTGACAGCTGCCCACATTAGGATTTTCTGGTGACTGCTGCCCACATTACGATATTCTGGTGACTGCTGCCCACATTAGGATTTTCTGGTGTCTGCTGCCCACATTACGATCTTCTGGTGACTGACTGCCCACATTGCGATTTTCTGGTGTCTGCTGCCCACATTACGATATTCTGGTAACTGCTGCCCACATTACGATTTTCTGGTGTCTGCTGCCCACATTATGATATTCTGGTAACTGCTGCCCACATTGCAATTTTCTGGTGACTGCTGCCCACATTACGATATTCTGGTAACTGCTGCCCACATTGCAATTTTCTGGTGACTGCTGCCCACATTCCGATTTTCTGTTGACTACTGCCTACATTAGGATTTTCTGATGACTGCTGCCCACATTAGGATTTTCTGGTGTCTGCTGCCTACATTGAGATTTTCTGGTGACTGCTGCCCACATTGCGATTTTCTGGTGACTGCTGCCCACATTGCGATTTTCTGGTGACTGCTGCCCACATTGCGATTTTTTGGTGACTGCTGGCCACATTAGGATTTTCTGGTGTCTGCTGCCCACATTGCGATTTTCTGGTGACTGCTGCCCACATTGCGATTTTCTGGTGACTGCTGCCCACATTGCGATTTTCTGGTGACTGCTGGCCACATTAGGATTTTCTGGTGTCTGCTGCCCACATTGCGATTTTCTGGTGACTGCTGCCCACATTACGATTTTCTGGTGTCTGCTGCCCACATTATGATTTTCTGGTGACTGCTGCCCACATTGCGATTTTCTGGTGTCTGCTGCCCACATTACGATATTCTGGTGACTGCTGCCCACATTACGATTTTCTGGTGTCTGCTGCCCACATTACGATATTCTGGTAACTGCTGCCCACATTACAATTTTCTGGTGTCTGCTGCCCACATTACGATATTCTGGTAACTGCTGCCCACATTGCGATTTTCTGGTGACTGCTGCCCACATTACAATATTCTGGTGACTAACTGCCCACATTGCAATTTTCTGGTGACTGCTGCCCACATTCCGATTTTCTGTTGACTACTGCCTACATTAGGATTTTCTGATGACTGCTGCCCACATTAGGATTTTCTGGTGTCTGCTGCCTACATTGCGATTTTCTGGTGACTGCTGCCCACATTGCGATTTTCTGGTGACTGCTGCCGACATTGCGATTTTCTGGTGACTGCTGGCCACATTAGGATTTTCTGGTGTCTGCTGCCCACATTGCGATTTTCTGGTGACTGCTGCCCACATTGCGATTTTCTGGTGACTGCTGGCCACATTAGGATTTTCTGGTGTCTGCTCCCCACATTGCGATTTTCTGGTGACTGCTGCCCACATTGTGATTTTCTGGTGACTGCTGCCCACATTGCGATTTTCTGGTGACTGCTGTCCACATTACGATCTTCTGGTGACTGACTGCCCACATTGCGATTTTCTGGTGACTGCTGCCCACATTGCGATTTTCTGGTGACTGCTGCCCACATTAGAATTTTCTGGTGACAGCTGCCCACATTAGGATTTTCTGGTGACTGCTGCCCACATTACGATATTCTGGTGACTGACTGCTGCCCACATTAGGATTTTCTGGTGACTGCTGCCCACATTAGGATTTTCTGGTGACTGCTGCCCACATTACGATATTCTGGTGACTGCTGCCCACATTACGATATTCTGGTGACTGCTGCCCACATTAGGATTTTCTGGTGACTGCTGCCCACATTGCTATTTTCTGGTGACTGCTGCCCACATTGCTATTTTCTGGTGACTGCTGCCCACATTGCGATTTTCTGGTGACTGCTGCCCACATGGCGATTTTCTGGTGACTGCTGCCCACATTGCGATTTTCTGGTGAACTCTGCCCACATTACAATTTTCTGGCCCACATTACGATTTTCTGGTGAACACTGCCCACATTACGATTGTCTGGTGAATGCTGTCCACGTTACGATTTTCTGGTGAACGCTGCCCACATTACGATTTTCTGTCCCACATTACGATTTTCTGGTTAACACTGCCCATGTTACGATTGTCTGGTGAATGCTGTCCCAGTGGCGTACCTAGGGCATTTGGCACCCGGTGCTGGGTATTAAAAGACACCCCCCCCTAAAAAAAAATGGGCGTGGCCACAACCTGCGGCGTGCTTCGCGGCAAAAAATGGGCGTGGTCATGACCAGATGAGGGCGGAGCTAACTGTAATTTAAAGTATTAGCTAATATAGTTGCCCCAGTATAGCTAGTAGTTTCCCCCAGTATAGTTGCCCCCAGTGAAGCTAGTATAGTTGCCCCCAGTGAAGCTAGTTGCCCCCAGTATAGCTAGTATACCTGCCCCCAGTATAGCTAGTTTAGTTGCCCCCAGTATAGCTAGTTTAGCTGCCCCCAGTATAGTTGCCCCCAGTATAGCTGGTATAGTTGCCCCCAGTATAGCTGCCCCCAGTATAGCTGCCCCCAGTATAGTTGCCCCCAGTATAGCTGGTATAGTTGCCCCCAGTATAGCTGCCCCCAGTATAGCTGGTATAGTTGCCCCCAGTATAGCTAGTATAGTTGCCCCCAGTATAGCTAGTATAGTTGCCCCCAATATAGCTGGTATAGTTGCCCCCAGTATAGCTGGTATAGTTGCCCCCAGTATAGCTAGTTTAGTTGCCCCCAGTATAGTTGCCCCCAGTATAGCTGGTATAGTTGCCCCCAGTATAGCTAGTACAGTTCCCCCCCCCCCCAGTAAAGATGCCCAGGAGGGGGAGAAGCAGCGCTAGAAGAAGGGGCAGTGGGGGCAGCGGTGGGGAGGGGAGAAATATCCCCCCCCCTCCCTCACCTGGGACCCCTCCTTCTGCCTCTCTCTCCCCCTCCAGAATAGCTGCGACAAAGTGCGGGGCGGCCGGAGGCATATAGACAATTACTCACCTAATCTCCGCGTTCCCAGCGTCATGACGTTACAGGTCTCCGCCTCCAATGCCGCCCACTGTGCTTCCACTAATCAGGAAGCACAGTGGGCGGCATTGAAGACAGAGACCTGTGACGTCATGACGCTGCGCTCCACGCTTGGAACGCGGAAATCAGGTGAGTAATTGTTCATACGCCTCCGGCCACCCCGCACTTGTCGCCGCTATTCTGGAGGGGGAGAGAGAGGCAGAAGGAGGGGTCCCAGGTGAGGGAGGGGGGGGATATTTCTCCCCTCCCCACCGCTGCCCCCACTGCCCCTCCTTCTAGCCCTGCTTCTCCCTCCTGCTGTGCTGCTGTGGGGGGTCGTGGTGACACCCCCCTGGGTGTCTGACACCCGGTGCGCCCCGCCCCCCTGCGCACTATGGTAGGGATGCCACTGTAGCTGTCCACGTTACAATTTTCTGGTGAACGCTGCCCACATTACGATTTTCTGGTGAACTCTGCCCACATTTCGATTTTCTGTCCCACATTACGATATTCTGGTGAACGCTGCCCACATTACGATTGTCTGGTGAATGCTGTCCACGTTACAATTTTCTGGTGACTGCTGCCCACATTGCGATTTTCTGGTGACTGCTGCTCACGTTACGATTTTCTGTTGACTGGTGCCCACATTACGATTTTCTGGTGAACTCTTCCCACATTACGATTTTCTGGCCCACATTACGATTTTCTGGTGAACACTGCCCACGTTACGATTGTCTGGTGAATGCTGTCCACGTTACGATTTTCTGGTGAACTCTGTCCACATTATGATTTTCTGGCCCACATTACGATATTCTGGAGAATGCAGTGCCCACATTACGATTGTCTGGTGAATGCTGTCCACGTTACAATTTTCTGGTGACTGGTGCCCAGTGCCCACGTTACAATTTTCTGGTGACTGCTGCCCAGGTTACAATTTTCTGGTGACTGCTGCCCACGTTACAATTTTCTGGTGACTGCTGCCCAGGTTACAATTTTCTGGTGACTGCTGCCCATGTTACAATTTTCTGGTGACTGCTGCCCACGTTACAATTTTCTGGTGACTGCTGCCCACGTTACAATTTTCTGGTGACTGCTACCCACGTTACAATTTTCTGGTGACTGCTGCCCACGTTACAATTTTCTGGTAACTGCTGCCCACATTATGATTTTCTGGCCCACATTACGATTGTCTGGTAAAATGCTGCCCACTTTACAATTAATTTACAGTGAAACGCTGCCCCATTACGATTATTTGGCACCTATGGGGGGGCCCCATCCAAATATTTGCAGGGGGGCCCAGTGATTTCTAGTTACGCCCCTGGTAAATAAGCCAGTAAAATCAGCTGTTTTATTTTCCAAATCCTCTCACAAATCAAAGCCTAAAAGAACATTTTCCCTACTGCATCCATTCAACATTTGCAGCCTGTTCAAACTGAACCTTCAACCTCCACTGCAAGTGCTCTAACCCTTCCTTCTCCAGCAACTGCTTGCACTCCAATCCAGCCTGCAATCAGCCAGCATGCTATAGACTGTGCAACAATTCAGCCTGTAACCAACCAGCTTACAAAGGACTACAATAACCAGCCTGCAACCAGCCCGCATGCAATTCTATGCAATTCAAATCAATCTGCAACCAACCAGCATGTTATAGATTTTGCACCAATCCAGCCTGCAACTAACCAGCTTACAAAAGACTACAATAATAACCAGCCTGCTGCAACCAGCCCACGTGCAATTTCATGCAATCCAAATCAATCTGAAACCAACCAGCAAGTTAAAGACTTTTCACCAATTCAGCCTGTAACCAGCCAGTATACAAAAGACTACAATTAAATTCCGCTTCCAACCAGCCCGCATGCTATAGACTTTGCACCAAACCAGCCTGTAACCAGCCAGCATGCTAGTAATTCTATCCAATCTGCAACCAGCCTGCAAACAATACAATGTGCAACCAGGCCCGGCCCTAGACTTTTTGCCGCCTGAGGAAAAATTCTAAAAAATCGCCGCCCCTCCCCCCCAAGCCGTGTGTGTGTGGGGGGCCGCCCGAGCTGGAGGGGATAGCGGGCAGGAAGGGGGTATTGGGCCTAGCGGCGGGGAGGGGGGTCGGACCCCCCCCCTCCCTCGCCTGGGTCCCCCGTCCTCCGCTCCCCTCCAGCTTTAGAAGTGAGGTCGCTGGCTGCAGCTATATTGTAAGAGGCAACGGGCGGGGATCACTCACCTCTTCCTCGTTCCAGCCCGAGCCTGCGCTCCACTGACGTCACTTCCTGCGGAGTAGCAGGAAGTGACGTCAGTGGAGCGCAGGCTCGGGCTGGAACGAGGAAGAGGTGAGTCCTCCCCGCCCGTTACCTCTTACAATATAGCTGCAGCCAGCGACCTCACTTCTAAAGCTGGAGGGGAGCGGAGGACGGGGGACCCAGGCGAGGGAGGGGGGGGTCCGACCCCCCTCCCCGCCGCTAGGCCCAATACCCCCTTCCTACCCGCTATCCCCTCCAGCTCGGGCGGCCCCCCACACACACAGACGGGCGGCTGCCGCCCCTCCAGAAGTGCCGCCTGAGGCAAAAGTTTCACCCCGCCTCATGGGCGGGCCGGCCCTGTGTGCAACAATTCAATCTCCAATAAGTCAAAGTGCAATAAACCCTGTTTTTTTTCCCAACCTGCAACAAGTCAACCTTCAATAAACTGTGTTACATCCCAGTCTACAACAAACCAACATGCAATAAACTGTATTTCACTCCAGCCTGCAACCAGTCAGCAAATTAACTGTACTTTAATTCAGAATGCAACAAACTATATTTCAACCCAGGCTGCAGCCAGCCAGCTTGCAAAAGAGTATACTCCAGCCCAGCCTGTAACCAACTCACATGCAATAGACTGCACTCCAATTCAACCTATAACCAGTCAGCCTGCAAAAGATTGCATTTTTAGCCAACCTTCAATCAGCCAGCATGTAATTACATGTCCTACGATCCTATACGCAAAGAATCATGCTCCACATCTGCCAACAACTAATGATACACAGTACCAGTCTTTCAAAGAGATGTCTGTCACAGCACAGTACAAAGAGACTTGTGTCACTCCAATGCAACTTAAGAAAACCGATTTAATTCCAGCTGAGCTTAAAATGACTTCTGACATTCCAGTGCAACCGACAGCCCAAACTCTGCCAGCTGTTCCAGCACAGTCACCACAAACTCTGCCAGCTGTTCCAGCACAGTTGGAACACCTCTGTAATGCTTGAACTGTAAAGAACTCTTACGGACACCAATAAAGTTCTTTTGATAAATATTTGTATTAAATAGTAAGAATAAAGTTCAGTAACAAAGCACATCAAGAAACTTCTTTTTCAGTAAAGACAAATTCCTCTCTATCTAACTGAATGTTGCTGGTAACACCTTACTGAGCACTTCTCCGCACTATACAGTCTCAGTCTATGCTAAAATTCATCTAAGTGCTCTATTTTAGATATGTCCTGAAGTGGTAAGATCAAAGCAGATGTATTCATTTTTCTTCACTTTAACTCAAAAGACAACTCCCATCACTCCATCCTTTCTGGAATAAAGTCTCTGTTTTCCTGAAGTCGATCAAAAATTGTAATCCACAACAAGACGGTATCAAACCAAAAGAACTCCATGTAAACAATTGTTTCTACTAATTCTTTCACAGATTCACATGGCCTGATGTCAGCCGTTTAATGTATGTACTTTTCAGATAAACGATCTTTGAATTTCTTTATAACTTTCTGTGCTGGCTGATCCTTCTATAGATTCAATCAATTGTTGAAAACGTATACTACAGTCTATAGCTCCGGCAGAATGAGTGTAGGCGGGCCTCATATACACATATTTACATGTTATCTAGCTTCTGTACTCAGAGGGCAAGGCCGGCCCTAGACTTTTTGCCGCCTGAGGCAAATTTTAAAAAAATTGCCACCGCCGCCCCTTTACCCCCCCCCCCCCCCCCGAGAGGGGGGGGCGCGCTCTGGGGGGCCGCCGAACTGGAGGGGTAGCTGGCAGGACGGGGGTATTGGGCCAGCGGCGGGGAGGGGGGTCGGACCCCCCCCTCCCTCGCCTGGGTCCCCGTCCTCCGCTCCCTTCCAGCCTAAATAGACGCAGCCGAAGTGTAAGAGGCACGGGCGGGGAAGACACTCACCTCTTCCTAGCGTGCGCTCCACTGACATCACTTCCTGCAGCGTCCTGCAGGAAGTGATGTCAGTGGAGCGCACGCTGGAGCGAGGAGGAGGTGAGTGTCCTCCCCGCCCGTGCCTCTTACACTTCGGCTGCGTCTATTTAGGCTGGAAGGGAGCGGAGGACGGGGACCCAGGCGAGGGAGGGGGGGGTCCGACCCCCCTCCCCGCCGCTGGCCCAATACCCCCGTCCTGCCAGCTACCCCTCCAGCTCGGCGGGCCGGCTCCCCGCACCCACGGACGGGCGGGTGCCGCACTGCCGCCCCTGGAAATTTGCCGCCTGAGGCAAAAGTTTCACCCCGCCTCATGAGCGGGCCGGCCCTGTCAGAGGGACATACAAACTCTCGCTTAAATTAGGAACAGTTCATACACAATTTGTCAGACATATTTCATCGGCCTTCTTGTGTAAATCTGCTATTGTTACCTTCAGTGACAGGTTTATATTTTGCTGTATGCTCCATTCTCATATATGCTGTATTGCTGTACACAGTCCTTCATCTCTCCATTCTAATATATGCTGTATTGCTGTACACAGTCCTTCATCTCTCCATTCTCATATATGCTGTATTGCTGTTAGTGTTGGGCGAACATCTAGATGTTCGGGTTCGGGCCGAACAGGCCGAACATGGCCGCGATGTTCGGGTGTTCGAGCCGAACTCCGAACATAATGGAAGTCAATGGGGACCCGAACTTTCGTGCTTTGTAAAGCCTCCTTACATGCTACATACCCCAAATTTACAGGGTATGTGCACCTTGGGAGTGGGTACAAGAGGAAAAAAAATTTAGCAAAAAGAGCGTATAGTTTTTGAGAAAATCGATTTTAAAGTTTCAAAGGGAAAACTGTCTTTTAAATGCGGGAAATGTCTGTTTTCTTTGCACAGGTAACATGCTTTTTGTCGGCATGCAGTCATAAATGTAATACAGATAAGAGGTTCCAGGAAAAGGGACCGGTAACGCTAACCCAGCAGCAGCACACGTGATGGAACAGGAGGAGGGCGGCACAGGAGGAGAAGGCCACGCTTTGAGACACAACAACCCAGGCCTTGCATGAGGACAAGAAGCTTGCGGATAGCAATTTGCATTTTGTCGGCATGCAGTCATAAATGTAATACAGATGAGAGGTTCAATAAACAGGGACCGGAAACGCTAACCCATCACAGATGTTCATTGTTCATGTTACTTGGTTGGGGTCCCGGGAGTGTTGCGTAGTCGTTTCCAATCCAGGATTGATTCATTTTAATTTGAGTCAGACGGTCTGCATTTTCTGTGGAGAGGCGGATACGCCGATCTGTGACCATGCCTCCGGCAGCACTGAAACAGCGTTCTGACATAACGCTGGCTGCCGGGGAAGCCAGCACCTCGATTGCGTACATTGCCAGTTCATGCCAGGTGTCTAGCTTCGATACCCAATAGTTGAAGGGTGCAGATGGATTGTTCAACACAGCTATGCCATCTGACATGTAGTCCTTGACCATCTTCTCCAGACGATCGGTGTTGGAGGTGGATCTGCACGCTTGCTGTTCTGTGTGCTGCTGCATGGGTGTCAGAAAATTTTCCCACTCCAAGGACACTGCCGATACCATTCCCTTTTGGGCACTAGCTGCGGCTTGTGTTGTTTGCTGCCCTACTGGTCGTCCTGGGTTTGCGGAAGTCAGTCTGTCGGCGTACAACTGGCTAGAGGAGGGGGAGGATGTCAATCTCCTCTCTAAAGTCTCCACAAGGGCCTGCTGGTATTCTTCCATTTTGACCTGTCTGACTCTTTCTTCAAGCAGTTTTGGAACATTGTGTTTGTACCGTGGATGCAGAAGGGTATAAACCCAGTAATTGGTGTTGTCCAGAATGCGCACAATGTGTGGGGCGCGTTCATTGCAGTCCTAGGCCGAAGAGGTCATAGCCTAGGGTCACAAAAACCTGTTTATTTGGGCAATTTCAATGGTAGTGATGCTGACGTACATAAATCTCAGCCATGGCCGTTAGCAACATCTGAATTGCAGGTAGAAGACATATTGTTAGACTTGGATTCCAAAGATGGGGTCCCTACATCTCTGCAAACCAGAGTTACAGGGGTCCAAAATTGGTAAAATCCCCCATAGGCTTTCATTGCCTCTCTATTTCACTTTCCAAAATCTCACATCTTTTCAAAGGGCAATTGCTCAGCAGTGGCAAATTTTCTAGCATTGTAGGGACCCTTAGGGGGAACATGACTGGTGAGTTTCGGGCCCCTAGGCCGAAGAGGTCATAGCCTAGGGTCACAAAAACCTGTTTATTTGGGCAATTTCAATGGTGGCGAGTCTGACGTACATAAATCGCAGCAATGGCCATCTGAATCTCACGAAATGTCTCATGCAGGTAGAAGACATATTGTTAGACTTGGGCTCCAAAGATGGGTTCCCTACATCTCTGCAAACCAGAGTTACAGGGCTCCAAATTTGGTAAAATCCCCCATAGGCTTTCATTGGGCCTCCTATTTACAGTTCCAAAATCTCACATCTTTTCAAAGGGCAATTGCTCAGCAGTGGCAAATTTTCTAGCATTGTAGGAACTGTTAGGGGGATTATAACTGGTGAGTTTCGGCAGTGGCGTACCTAGGGCATTTGGCACCCGGTGCTGGGTATTAAAAGACACCCCCCCCCCCTAAAAAAAAATGGGCGTGGCCACAACCTGCGGCGTGCTTCGCGGCAAAAAAAATGGGCGTGGTCATGACCGGATGAGGGCGGAGCTAACTGTAATTTAAAGTATTAGCTAATATAGTTGCCCCAGTATAGCTAGTAGTTTCCCCCAGTATAGTTGCCCCCAGTGAAGCTAGTATAGTTGCCCCCAGTGAAGCTAGTTGCCCCCAGTATAGCTAGTATACCTGCCCCCAGTATAGCTAGTTTAGTTGCCCCCAGTATAGCTAGTTTAGTTGCCCCCAGTATAGCTGCCCCCAGTATAGTTGCCCCCAGTATAGCTGGTATAGTTGCCCCCAGTATAGCTGCCCCCAGTATAGCTGGTATAGTTGCCCCCAGTATAGCTGCCCCCAGTATAGTTGCCCCCAGTATAGCTGGTATAGTTGCCCCCAGTATAGCTGCCCCCAGTATAGCTGGTATAGTTGCCCCCAGTATAGCTAGTATAGTTGCCCCCAGTATAGCTGGTATAGTTGCCCCCAGTATAGCTGGTATAGATGCCCCCAGTATAGCTGGTATAGTTGCCCCCAGTATAGCTAGTTTAGTTGCCCCCAGTATAGTTGCCCCCAGTATAGCTGGTATAGTTGCCCCCAGTATAGCTAGTACAGGGGCCCCTGATGAGTCACGCACTGTGACGAAACCGGTAGGGCGTGGCTTGGAGCAGCGAGGAGGACAACAAGTGCAAGGAACGCCGGACACGCTGGATACGAGAGCGAGCTGAGCCGTGGCCCTGGAGGGGAGATCGGTACTATGCTTGTGACATGTTATTTTTAAAGAAATTTTGATGTACGCGCATTACTTTTTAAACGATAGATATTAAATGTACATTTTTACACATTGGAGGCTTTGTTTGCTTTGAGGTGCATACGCTATAGAGATACAGATTGGGCCCATACTTGTGACAAGCCGACTGAGCGGAAGGCTGTGTATTGATGTTCCCATTGGCCGCATATTATACATACTGACGGTGAGCAGGGAATACATCAGATTGGAGGGGAGAGCCTGTGTCTTAGTTGGTGGTGGTGGTCCCCGCCCCCTAAACCTCACGAGTAGAGTGTATATGTTTACACCAGTTGGGTGCCAATAGATATATAGCAGTCTGCACTATTATCTCTTTTATCTTTCTTTTGAAATCTGAGGTGTTTCCATGCCCAGGAGAAACCTTGTAGAAGCAAGTTCCCCCTGTTTGATGTATGGACTGAGCGCAAGCTATTTTTGGTGAAAATATTCGTATACTGGACTGGTAACTGTACATAGCACGCACCACCTACTATATTTAATCCTGTAGCGCTGTGATACTGTGGGTTTAAACAACACAAGCCGCAGCTAGTGCCCAAAAGGGAATGGTATCGGCAGTGTCCTTGGAGTGGGAAAATTTTCTGACACCCATGCAGCAGCACACAGAACAGCAAGCGTGCAGATCCACCTCCAACACCGATCGCCTGGAGAAGATGGTCAAGGACTACATGTCAGATGGCATAGCTGTGTTGAACAATCCATCTGCACCCTTCATCTATTGGGTATCGAAGCTAGACACCTGGCACGAACTGGCAATGTACGCAATCGAGGTGCTGGCTTCCCCGGCAACCAAGTAACATGAACAATGAACATCTGTGATGGGTTAGCGTTTCCGGTCCCTGTTTATTGAACCTCTCATCTGTATTACATTTATGACTGCATGGCGACAAAATGCAAATTGCTATCCGCACGCTTCTTGTCCTCATGCAAGGCCTGGGTTGTTGTGTCTCAAAGCGTGGCCTTCTCCTCCTGCGCCGCCGCCCTCCTGTTCCATCACGTGTGCTGCTGCTGGGTTAGCGTTACCGGTCCCTTTTCCTGGAACCTCTTATCTGTATTACATTTATGACTGCATGCCGACAAAAAGCATGTTACCTGTGCAAAGAAAACAGACATTTCCCGCATTTAAAAGACAGTTTTCCCTTTGAAACTTTAAAATCGATTTTCTCAAAAACTATAAGCTCTTTTTGCTAAAAAAATTTTCCTCTTGTACCCACTCCCAAGGTGCACATACCCTGTAAATTTGGGGTATGTAGCATGTAAGGAGGCTTTACAAAGCACGAAAGTTCGGGTCCCCATTGACTTCCATTATGTTCAGAGTTCGGCTCGAACACCTGAACATCGCGACCGTGTTCGGCCCAAACCCGAACATCTAGATGTTCGCCCAACACTACACGTGACCCGTTCGGCCAATCACAGCGCTAGCCGAACGTTCGGGGAACGTTCGGCCATGCGCTCTTAGTTCGGCTATATGGCCGAACAGTTTGTCCGAACACCATCAGATGTTCGGCCGAACTTGAACATCACCCGAACAGCGTGATGTTCTGCAGAACCCGAACAGTGGCGAACACTGTTCGCCCAACACTAATTGCTGTACACAGTCCTTCATCTCTCCATTCTCTTATTTGCTGTATTGCTGTACACAGTCCATCATCTCTCCATTCTCATATATGCTGTATTGCTGTACACAGTCCATCATCTCTCCATTCTCTTATTTGCTGTATTGCTGTACACAGTCCTTCATCTTTCCATTCTCTTATTTGCTGTATTGCTGTACACAGCCCTTCATCTCTCCATTCTCCAGGGGCGTTTCTAGGGTCCCTGGAGATCGGGGGCACCTGTGGGCACCAGGCGGGGAGGCAAAAAATGGGCGTGGCCATGTGGTGAGTGGGCGTGGCCATGGGTGGGGCCAAATGTACATGAACTTAGCAGCGGTGTAAGCTACGGATAACGGGCCTGCCCATCGAACTATTAGACGGAGCCCCCTGTCCTTTATTTAGATAATTTACAATCAGTATAGGCATAGATCAAAGATGTATACGCACATACAATTTTGATTGGTCAATCATTGACCCCCAATTTTCCCACCCCCGTGCAGTAAGTGGGCCAACAGACAATGAATTTTATAAACAGAGCTAAAATTGGCTAATCAAAATTGTATGTGTGTACCAGGCTTTACAGCTAATACTGTACATACTGAAAGTAGCAGGGATCAGCATACAATACAGCTGGTTTACAATCAAAGGCACAGAGTAACACCTTACACTGTACACACTGTAGGTAAATCAGCACACAGTGCAGGCACTAGAGAACAGCGTATACTGTACATACTGTAGGCAGCAGAATTCAGCACGCTGCAGCTAGCGTGCCAAAAATATGAGGATCACGTTGTGCGGCGTGCTTATCGCGCCGCACCGAAAAATGTGTGGGCCATGGACCAGAATATAGGTGTGGTAACAGGTGGAGACAAATTTACATGAACCTAGCAATGGTGGGACATCAGATTAGGACAGTGGTGGCGAACCTTTTGGAGGCCGAGTGCCCAAACTGCAACCCAAAAGTCACTTATCTATCGCAAAGTGGCAACAGCAATTTAAACTAAATACTGTACAAACGTTTTAACTCATACATGAACATTATGGAAAATCCAAGTTGAAAATAAACTGTGAAGATAAACAATTTCATCCATCCTACTCCTGAAAATGTATTCAATTTTTAGAACTTCCCAGTTTTATTTTCTGTTTTAAAACGCTAAAAAAGTAGGTTTAATGCTATTGTCTCATATAATAAGGATTCAGCTTTTCCCATAGTCTCGCAGTTAGCAATCATGTGACCCTCAACAAGACATATTCAGCAATCATGAGGCCCCCAACAAATCATGAGGCCCCCAACAAGACAAATTCAGCAATCATGAGGCCCCCAACAAATCATGAGGCCCCCAGCAAGACAAATTCAGCAATCATGAGGCCCCCAACAAATCATGAGGCCCCCAACAAGACAAATTCAGCAACCATGAGGCCTCCAACAAATCATGAGGCCCCCAACAAGACAAATTCAGCAATCTTGAGGCCCCCAACAAATCATAAGGCTCCCAACAAACCAAATTCAGCAGTCATGAGGCACATAAATAGACAGCATTTCACATAAATAGGCAGAATGCCCCCTTAATATGGTAGCCCCCCCAAGTTAGCTAGTGAGTGACAGGGACCCCCAGGTTAGCTAGTGAGTGACAGGCGCCTCCAGTTAGGTAGTGAGTGACAGGGACCCCGATAGTGAGTGACAGGGAGGCCCTTTAGGCAGTGAGTGAGTGACAGGGAGGCCCTTTAGGCAGTGAGTGAGTGACAGGGAGGCCCTTTAGGCAGTGAGTGAGTGACAGGGAGTCCCTTTAGGCAGTGAGTGAGTGACAGGGAGGCCCTTTAGGCAGTGAGTGAGTGACAGGGAGCCCCTTTAGGCAGTGAGTGAGTGACAGGGAGCCCCTTTAGGCAGTGAGTGAGTGCCAGGGAGCCCCTTTAGGCAGTGAGTGAGTGACAGGGAGGCCCTTTAGGCAGTGAGTGAGTGACAGGGAGGCCCTTTAGGCAGTGAGTGAGTGACAGGGAGGCCCTTTAGGCAGTGAGTGAGTGCCAGGGAGGCCCTTTAGGCAGTGAGTGAGTGCCAGGGAGGCCCTTTAGGCAGTGAGTGAGTGCCAGGGAGGCCCTTTAGGCAGTGAGTGAGTGCCAGGGAGGCCCTTTAGGCAGTGAGTGAGTGACAGGGAGCCCCTTTAGGCAGTGAGTGAGTGACAGGGAGCCCCTTTAGGCAGTGAGTGAGTGACAGGGAGCCCCTTTAGGCAATGAGTGAGTGACAGGGAGCCCCTTTAGGCAGTGAGTGAGTGACAGGGAGCCCCTTTAGGCAGTGAGTGAGTGACAGGGAGCCCCTTTAGGCAGTGAGTGAGTGACAGGGAGGCCCTTTAGGCAGTGAGTGAGTGACAGGGAGGCCCTTTAGGCAGTGAGTGAGTGCCAGGGAGCCCCTTTAGGCAGTGAGTGAGTGACAGGGAGCCCCTTTAGGCAGTGAGTGAATGCCAGGGAGCCCCTTTAGGGAGTGAGTGAGTGCCAGGGAGCCCCTTTAGGGAGTGAGTGAGTGCCAGGGAGCCCCTTTAGGCAGTTAGTGAGTGACAGGGAGGCCCTTTAGGGAGTGAGTGAGTGAGTGACAGGGAGCCCCTTTAGGGAGTGAGTGCCAGGGAGCCCCTTTAGGGAGTGAGTGAGTGACAGGGAGCCCCTTTAGGGAGTGAGTGCGTGCCAGGGAGCCCCTTTAGGGAGTGAGTGCGTGACAGGGAGGCCCTTTAGGGAGTGAGTGAGTGACAGGGAGCCCCTTTAGGGAGTGAGTGAGTGACAGGGAGCCCCTTTAGGGAGTGAGTGAGTGACAGGGAGCCACTTTAGGGAGTGAGTGCGTGCCAGGGAGCCCCTTAAGGCCCGGTTCACACTTGCGGTGGCCCTCCGGAATCGCCGTGCCGGAGCCGCACCGCCTGCAGAACGGACGGAACGGACGCACGGCATAGCAATTAAAGCCTATGCGTCCGTTCACATGGGTCCGTTCTGCAGAACCGGAGCCGGACCGGAGCCGGACCGGATCCGGACTCCGGCCTCCGTTCCAACATGCGCTATTTTTTCCTCCGGCTCCTCCGGCAGCCGTATCCGGGGCGGAGCCGGACTGCACCATCCGGCCAATACACACCAATGGGAACCGGAGGCCGCACAACACACTGGCTGAGAAATCCGGATGTTCTACCCCACTTCCTATGCGGATTATTGCGGCGATATTGGATGGGGACACATGGGGAAGCATTTTGGAGTGGAGCAGCACAGCTGGATCCGGATCCGGAGATGTTGGCAGCATGTCGCAGGTGGAGGTGAGTGCTAAGCAGCAGAGGGCCTGATTCCACAGGTCCCCCTTCTGCTGACCTCCCAGACCCCAACTTTTTTTTTGTTTTTTTAGGTACTTTTGCCAAACGGATCCGGATTGCATCCTGATGACCACCTGATGCAACCTGACCGGATCCGGATCGGATCCGGATCAGAACCGTACGGTTCCGATCCGGATCCGGTCCGGATCCGGTCAGGTTATCCGGTCCGTTTGGCACACAACCGCTAATGTGAACCGGGCCTTAGGGAGTGAGTGAGTGACAGGGAGGCCCTTTAGGGAGTGAGTGAGTGAGTGACAGGGAGCCCCTTTAGGGAGTGAGTGCCAGGGAGCCCCTTTAGGGAGTGAGTGAGTGAGTGAGTGCCAGGGAGCCCCTTTAGGGAGTGAGTGCCAGGGAGCCCCTTTAGGGAGTGAGTGAGTGAGTGACAGGGAGCCCCTTTAGGGAGTGAGTGCGTGTCAGGGAGCCCCTTTAGGGAGTGAGTGAGTGACAGGGAGGCCCTTTAGGGAGTGAGTGCGTGCCAGGGAGCCCTTTTAGGGAGTGAGTGAGTGACAGGGAGGCCCTTTAGGGAGTGAGTGATTGAGTGAGTGAGTGAGTGAGTGACAGGGAGCCCCTTTAGGGAGTGAGTGCCAGGGAGCCCCTTTAGGGAGTGAGTGAGTGACAGGGAGACCCTTTAGGGAGTGAGTGAGTGAGTGACAGGGAGCCCCTTTAGGGAGTGAGTGCCAGGGAGCCCCTTTAACCTTCCTGGCGGTAAGCCCGAGCTGAGCTCGGGGTAAGCCGCCGGAAGGCACCGCTCAGGCCCCGCTGGGCCGATTTGCATAATTTTTTTTTTGCTGCACGCAGCTAGCACTTTGCTAGCTGCGTGCAGTGCCCGATCGCCGTCGCTATCCGTCGCGCCGCAGCCGCCCCCCCCCCCAGACCCCGTGCGCTGCCTGGCCAATCAGTGCCAGGCAGCTCTATGGGGTGGATCGGAATCCCCTTTGACGTCACGACGTCGATGACGTCGGTGACATCATCCCGCCCCGTCGCCATGGCGACGGGGGAAGCCCTCCGGGAGATCCCGTTCTTTGTACGGGATCTCCGGATCTCCGATCGCCGGCGGCTATCATGTAGCGAGACTTTGTCTCGCTACATGAAAAAAAAAAAAAATTAAAAAAAAAGATTTGCTGCCCCCTGGCGATTTTTTTGCAAACCGCCAGGAGGGTTAAGGAGTGAGTGTGTGACAGGGAGCCCCTTTAGGGAGTGAGTGAGTGACAGGGAGCCCCTTTAGGGAGTGAGTGAGTGACAGGGAGGCCCTTTAGGGAGTGAGTGAGTGACAGGGAGGCCCGTGAGTGAGTGAGTGAGTGAGTGAGTGAGTGACAGGGAGGCCCCCCCTCTAGCCGCCGCCGCCGCCGTTCCCCTCCCTACCTCTCAGCAGACCTCAGGATCAGCGGCGACCCGACCAGTTGTACGAGCGGGCGCTGGACGCACCCGCTCTATATGCGGAAGTGATGTCACTTCCGCATATCAGTGCGGGCGCTTGGTCCTAGCGCCCGCACGATTGGTCGCCGGCTCGCCGCCTGATCCTGAGGTCTGAGACTGTCAGTGACGCGGCGGCTGGATGGAGCCACTGAGTCTGACAGAGGGGGCGGCCGGGCGGAGATCCGTGGCACCCCAGGACAGATTGGGGGCACGTGCCCCCCCAAAACAGGGCTAGCGACGCCCCTGCCATTCTCATATATGCTGTATTGCTGTACACAGTCCCATCATCTCTCCATTCTCTTATTTGTTGTATTGCTGTACACAGTCCATCATCTCTCCATTCTCATATGTACTGTATTGCTGTACACAGTCCATCATCTCTCCATTCTCATATGTACTGTATTGCTGTACACAGTCCATCATCTCTTCAGCTTTGCTATCTTTCTCTCCCTGACTCTTTCTCCAGGCTCCTGTCAGCTCTATCACTGTGTGATCTCTCCAGTATTCTCTCTCCTTTCCTTACTGCTTTACTTTTCTTTCTGCCTGTTTATCTCTTTTCCTGTCAGCTGCCACTGCTTCCATCTTCTCTCAGCCTCTCACACAGTGCCTCATACCTCACAGCTTCAGCATCTTCACAGCCATCAAAAAAACTGCAACACAAGTAGTAGAAAGGTTGGTCAGCACACCAGCTTCTCAATGAGCAACGTTTAATATAAATCACATGTCAACACTAAGGTTGACATGTGATTTATATTAAACGTTGTTCATTGAGAAGCTGGTGTGCTGACCAACCTTTCTACCACTTGGACTGTACTTGGGATGTCGCTTAGCATCCAAGGTCATGCACCCGAAATAATCACCAGGACAAGTGTGCCTCTCTGCATCTTCTTTACCTAAAAACTGCAACACCACAGCTCTAGCCGCCTCAGACCGGTTTCTTCAACTGCCACTCCGCACTGAGCATGCTCAAAAACAAGCCGAGTCATCCACAGGCTCTCTGTGTCCTCCCCTGGGGGTGGGTTCTCTTCCCCTCACAGCTCTGGTTCTGCCTCTCCTGCAGCTGGTGACCATTTTGGATACTGGCTGTCCACTCTCTCTTGCCAGCAGCATTTTCCAGGCTGCAGCTTCTGGCCAGGCACAATTGCCTGTGTGTGTCTGAGCAGTGACACACACACAGGCTACACAGTCACCACAAACTCTGCCAGCTGTTCCAGCACACTCACCACAAACTCTGCCAGCTGTTCCAACGCAGCCAAAACAAACTCTGCCAGCTGTTCCAGCACAGCCAAAACAAACTCTGCCAGCTGTTCCAGCGCAGCCAACACAAACTCTGCCAGCTGTTCCAGCACAGCCACTACAAGTTCTGACAGCAGCTCCTGCAGAGCCACCACAAACTCTGCCAGCTGTTTCAGCACAAACTCCGCCAGCTGTTCCAGCGCAACCACCAGAAACTTTGCCAGCTGTTCTAGCACAGCTATCTCAAAATTTGCCGGCAGCGCCTGCACCGCTACCCCAAACTCTGCCAGCAGCTCCTGTACTTCTACCACAAATTCCGCCAGCAGCTCCTGTACTGCCACCACAAACTCTGCCAGCAGCTCCTGCACCACTACCACAAACTCTGCCAGCAGCTCCGGTTCTGCCGCCACAAATTCTGCCAGCAGCTCCTGCACTGCCGCTACAAGCTCTGCCAGCAGCTCTTGCACGGTAACCACAAACTTTGCCATCTGCTCCAGCCCAGCCACCACCAATTTTGCCAGCAGTTCAAACTCCATTTCAGCCATCCTTGTCTGTCCCAGTGTTGGGCAAAGATGCTCCCTGGCAATGGAATACAGTCATGCCCTCAGAGACTTTGTGCACTCCTGCCATGCCCTCAGAAACTTTGTGCACTCCTGCCATGCCCTCAGGGACTTTGTGCACTCCTGCCTTGCCCACAGAGACTTAGTGCACTCCTGCCTTGCCTTCAGAGACTTTGTGCACTTCTGCCTTGCCTTCAGAGACTTTGTGCACTTCTGCCTTGCCTTCAGAGACTTTGTGCACTCCTGCCTTGCCATCAGAGACTTTGTGCACTTCTGCCTTGCCTTCAGAGACTTTGTGCACTTCTGCCTTGCCTTCAGAGACTTTGTGCACTCCTGCCAGGCCCTCAGGGACTTTGTGCACTCCTGCCTTGCCCTCAGAGACTTTGTGCACTCCTGCCTTGCCTTCAGAGACTTTGTGCACTCCTGCCTTGCCCTCAGAGACTTTGTGCACTCCTGCCTTGCCTTCAGAGACTTTGTGCACTTCTGCCTTGCCTTCAGAGACTTTGTGCACTCCTGCCATGCCCTCAGGGACTTTGTGCACTCCAGCCTTGCCCTCAGAGACTTTGTGCACTCCTGCCTTGCCTTCAGGGACTTTGTGCACTCCTGCCTTTCCCTCAGAGACTTTGTGCACTCCTGCCATAAACTCAGGGACTTTGTGTACACCTGCCATTCACAGAGTAACTTTATGCACTATTGCCATGCACTCAGATACGTTTTGCATTTTTGCTATGTACACAGAGACAATGTGTTTTTATGCCATATACCCAGAAATGTTTTCCACTTTTGTTCAGCTTAAAGGGGAACTTCAGCCTAAACAAACATACTGTCATTAAGTTACATTAGTTATGTTAATTAGAATAGATAGGTAATATCATTTTTTACCCACCCTGTTTTAAAAGAACAGGCAAATGTTTGTGATTCATGGGGGCTGCCATCTTTGTCATGAGGGCAGCCATCTTTTTGGTTGAAAGGAGGTGACAAGGAGCAGGAGACACAGTTCCAACTATCCTGTGTCCTGATTACCCCTCGCAGCTGCACACGCTAGGCTTCAAATCTCAAATTCAAAATGTAAAAAAAAATAATTTGCACCAAAACAGCAGAACGAGAGCAACAACATCAGAAATCCCATCATGCTTTGCACAGCATCAGGGGAAAAAAGCCCGGGCAGTTTTCTTCTGTGCAGCTAAAAATGAGGCTTGGATAAGAGAAACAAAGTTCTGATGCTGTGATACTGTTAAAGAAACACCAAGCCTTTTCACTGCTGCTGAGTCGATTTTTAGTCCGGAGGTTCACTTTAAGCAGGTTTCAAGTGTTTCTAGTCAGCCTTTTTTTGCCATTGTCTACCTATAGAATATTGTTACTGGGGTTTTGCTTACTGGGGTCCTTGTTTCTTCTTTTTGGATCAGAGTCATGTTTGTTACCAGCATTATCGGCAAGCTACCAGAGTTACCAAACTCTTTCCAGATATTCTTGATCTGCCTGAGCACTCTTTTGCTTAGTGTGTCCTAGTGGCCCAGAACATTTGCTGTTATAGTTACCGCAGTCTTGGTGGTCTTCTGGAATTGAGGCAAGCCTGTTTCAGGTTTTCATCTTTTTTGGAGGAACTTGCCATGCTCAAGGATACTGGAAATGACCCTAATGGGGTTGCCAGTATCTTTAAAGAGCCTGCAATGATACCTGTTTGCAAATACAGTTTGGGTCAAAGCAAAAGCACCACCTGCATTTTGTTGGTTTCTGGTCCAGTGCTCAAATATGCAGTCATTGATTCTGTTATCCTGGGGCTCTGGTTGGCAGCTGAGACTGTTGGTTAGCGGAATGGCTTGGGGGACCCTGGAGGTGGAATTCCTTGTTTTATTCAGAATGATCCTTATGTTGGGTTGCTCCCCTCGGGGCTCTGCCTTGTGTGGCAGATACAATTTTGGAGCGTCCTGAGGCTGCTCCTGAAGGGGGGGGGGGGGGTAATGTCACGAATACTGTTGCACCCTGCTTCACAAGTCACCAGCAGGTGGCTCTGCTTTCTCATCTATGTTACCTGCAGTTTCCAAGTTTACCACAAGATGGAGTATCACTTTCTGGGCATGTCTCTGATCAACAGGTGTTCTCCTAGCAGTTTGCCATTTCCTATTTAAGACCACCACACCCCTTGCAACATTGCCAGATCTCCAGTTAGCTTGGCATCTGTTGCCTGGTACATCTTCTGATACTCTGCTCTGTATCTCTAATCCTGATCTTCAGGGATATGACCTTAGCTTGTTCTCTGACTTTGATCCTGTTACCTGATTCTGTCTGCTCTGTACTCGTTAATCCTGATCTGCCCGTGTATGACTTTAGCTTGCTCTCTGACATTGCTCCTGTTACCTGATCCTGTACCTCGATTATATGAGTATTGTTATATTGTATATTTTGTATATAGTTTGCAAGTCTGCTGTGTGTTTGTGGGACAGATTACTGTCACTTATATGTATATAGCACAGTTCATTAAAAGCACAGTTTCACTTATCTTTGTGTCCAGACTTTTGTATATGCTGCTAAACGTGATCACCATATATCTTGTCTACAGAAGTCGTAACAAGGAGACTGAGAGGTGACCTGATTAACATGTATATCAGAAGGCAATAAAAAAAGCTTGGCAGATGAACATTTTGTCCCTAGGGTTGTACAGTGGACGAGGAGGGACATGATCTGCGTATGGAGGAAATTTTTTTTTGTCAATTTATAAAAGGGTTCCGTCACAGTAGAACAATAATGTGGAATATTTTACCTCAGGATGTAGTTATGGCAAGCTCTGTATCTGCGTTTAAAGTGGGCTTGGTTGCTTTACTTGCTTTGAAGAGGATCCACTGCTATAATTACAACGTAGTGCCAGGGAGAGTTGATCCAGGGATTTATCTGACTGCCATCAGGAGTCAGGGAGGAATTTTTCCCTTTTAAAGCGGAATATAACCCTGCATTTCAACTTTGCTCTAAAACATTATTTACAGCATATTATATGCAAAAAGCATTTTTTTTTACTAGACCAGCATTGGAAGGGTCACATTCAACACTTAGATACATTTATGTAAACAAAATGTATCTATGTCAGCTTCGGATGCGTCTGCAGAAATCTCCAGGAACTTTAAAGCACTGTGTAACCCTTCCAATGCTGGTCTAGTAAAAAAAAAATGCTGGTTGCATATAATATACTGTAAATAATGTTTTAGAGCAAAGTTGAAATGCAGGGTTATATTCCGCTTTAAGCCTAATTGGCCTAGGCCTTGTAACGTTTTTCTCCTTCCTCTGGATCAACTGGGAAATATGCAGTCTTTTTTTCCTTTCTAATTAAAGTTGGAAGTATGTCGTTTTTGTTTTTTTCAAACTATGTAACTATGATTTGACTATGACAGAAAAGCAGAAAATGTTGGTGATAGGCACTCCTGCCTGGCAGGACGGGGTTCAAATCCCTGTAATGTTTGCATGCTTGTTCTTCCTCCACCATCTTCCATATACACCACCAACACAATAAAGTGAATATTTATTTGTGTTTGGTACCATTTGTGTGCATAGCTACCATCGAGAAAGGGGGGTTAGGGTAGGATGAATTCATAAGATTCATCTATACAACACCAGCAAAGTCTGCAGAATAGTACAAACAAGGCAGTCCGTGCACTACTTTATTCCCCTTTAAAAGTCACAATACAGATGTATACAAGTCCATTGCATGACATGACAGTATGATTACATCAAACCTTGACCAGGATCTGTGCCATGATGGGTAGGGATGGGTGACCAGGGGGTGTTTGGACAGAGAAAAAGCTGTTTCGCGCCAATATGGCACTAGTTCAGGACATACGCATGTGAACTAGCGCCATAACGGCGCGAAACGGCTGTTGCGCCGTCCAAACACCCCCTGGTCACCCATCCCTACCCGTCATGGCACGGATCCTGGTCAAAGTTTGATGTAAACATACTGTCATGTCACGCATTAGACTTGTATACATCTGTATTGTGACTTTTAAAGGGGAATAAAGCAACCTCTGAATGGACTGCCTTGTTTGTACTAGTATTGCACAGTGTTTTTCCGTATGCGTTCCTGCATGCACGCTTCTTTGCTGTACCCTGAGACCAGTAGTGCATTTGAGAGATGAAGTGCATGACCCAGTAAGGGATTTAAAGGTGCAGTGGACCATCCACCCCCCAGTAGCTGAGTGCCAGGTGAATCTTTCTCTTTAGTGTACCTAAAGTCTGCAGAATATGGAACATGGATATGACTGTTCCAAGTTTCCTATTAAATGGAGGCTTTACATTTGTAGGCCATGGCAGGGCAGTTAACTCAACTTTTTCACCCCATATCAGTTACAGAATGGGAGAAAATATGGAACTTTACCCCAAAAACGTTCAACCAATTTAACGTTGATAGAAACATCCCTTTATACTGTACATATTTAACCTGCCTGGCAGTAATCCCGAGTTTAGCTCGGGCTAGTCGCCGGGAGCTCAATGCAGAGTATAGTGCACAGCTGGCGCTTTTACTCCCCTCCCGGTGGATCCAGATGTCGGTAGCCATTCTCCTTCCTGTTCTCCGAGGCTCTGAATCCCTCTGGTGAGATTGCCGTTAGTGATCTCACTACAGCGTTACAGCGCTACCTGAAGAAAGAGGTAAAATTGCAGTGCTGGAGCCCAGGGAGGTGAGTGAGAGCAGGGGCTGCTGTAGAGACTCTGGCAGCATGATTTTTTTTAGATTTTTAGGGTCTGAAATTTTTTAAAAACCCTAAAATCCAGAAATAATTATACCGCCAGGGAGGTTAACACCTGACAGGTACTCAAAATATTTGACAGATGAGGACCCAAGTTTTTTCAGAAGCCGTGTCACTATAGGTAGCTTTGCCTTTAAGCATATAGGGTGGGATTTCTCATAGGTTAAAAAGATATGGGACGCCGTTGTGACAATCCAGCCCTGCGATCCCATCTAAAAGACGTTAAAAGACCGGTTTCTGGATCGTCAGAAGGTAGTAATGTGACAGAGCATGCCAATTCTGTCTAATCTGCTCCTGTTACCAATCGGGGAATACTCGCCTCTGATGGTTGGAAGTACGGTGAGCAGACTGACACTAAAGATTGGTCACAACGCTGTCGACAATATGTAATGTGACAATCGCTCACCAATCTGGTATTACTAGACCACGATTGCCATGCAGGTCTCGTGCACTAGAGACTTCTGGAGGCTAATTCACTGTGTGCACAGTAAATGGTTAGGATTGGTTGGAGGTGCCCATACATGTACAATCGGTAAACTGAAAATATCCATTTCACGCTGGAAATCGGGTAATTTCACTACCACCACTCTCTCATGTTAGGGAGGAAAGAGACTCCCGCAACTATTCCTAGAAGGAAGAAAACCGTTATTTACAACCTAACTAGCAAACGACACTTTATAAGAAAATAATAAAACAATGTGGTAGAATGACTCTCCGGAGGGTAGATCCTTTGTAGCAACAATCAGATAAACAGGCACAAGACTGAACGATAAAATCGTTAGTTTTATTCTAAAACTACACACACACAGTATACTTTAACCCATAGATAAATATACCTGTCTGGCAGAACAGATTGGTTAATAGAAAGAGAGTAGAGATGAAAGAGAAACAGAATGTCTTAATGTACAGTTCAAATACCGTTATTGGTAGTCCATGCGGCATTTGCAAGTGTTTGGAGAAAGTCCAAGATGGCTGATTGCCATGCCTTTGTGAGAAATAATCTAAGTGATTTTGCCAGTGTCCAGCTGGCTGCCGGTTGATGTTAACTCGACGACAGTTTTAAGCAATTGGTCTTTGGACCCCCACTTGGACTCAGTGTCGTGTTTTGATCCTCACTGTAGTTGGGAGGGGTTATGATATGTACAAGTCCAGCTAGAGAAGAAGGATCCGCAGACCAGACTTGGCTCAGTGAAAAAATGTCCGTTCTTTTATTAGAAAAATCCACTGGTCACACAGGTCCATAGGTCACACCAAGAAACAGAATGCATATTCGTACTCAGCATAATTTTACAAATCATTTGATACTAAACATGATGACCATGGATAGCTCATAAAACAGTTTTTGACTTCCACTGTTTGTAGCACTAGTTCTGGAAGATCCAGATAGTTGAAAATCTCTCAGGAGCAGTGTCACGTGAAGTCCAACACACTCTGCGAATTTGAAGGACCTGGTAGCTTTGTAACACTGGAAATATTACAAAACTGTGCCTATTATTAAATATAGTTTTGGAGGTTGGTTGACCTCCAGCTGTATTGATAAGGATCCATCCTGTGTAATCCTGCTGAGACCAGTTCCTAATGCTGGGAATACACGTTTCGTTTTTGTCTTCGTTTTAGCCTTCGATTCGTTTGGTAAACGAATCGAGTGTTGAAAACGTATGTGAAAATAGTCATAATCTCATTATAGTTTCGATTAATAGACCTATAGTTTCGATTATAAGCCAGAAGTGTGCTCCTGGACGTTTGTGATATACTGTGTTGTACCATTCCCAGTTGAGCAACATGGCGGATACGGAGAATACGCCAGAGGATACTTTTTCTTACTCCGAGACCCAGGCTGCATCAATCCTGGCATCTATAGAGACTGGTACACCATTCCTCCTCAAGCCGGATGTAAAGCCACTCCAGGCAGAGTATGAGGCCACAAGGAGATCTAAGATTAACTTGGAAGTGCATGCACAGACATTAGCTGAATACTGCAGGGCACACAGAATACCACGTGCAGTTCGAGCACATGTGGCTCCTTTACTCTTCCCTAAGGATACTGAGTTCTGTGACATATGGGTCAAAATATGGAACAAGGCGTCATACGACGCAATGCTGCACACTATTGTAAAGATCCAGAAGGAGCTGCCCTTATTGGACAACAAATTGGAATCTATCCTCAAATCAATCAAGGATCTGATGTCTGATGATGATTATAATAAATTCATTGAAACGATGGATAAGAAATTCACGGATTATTTGAAAACCCAGGAGGATGCTAAACGGATAAAATTTAATCGTGACAAGTCAGACTATGTGACAGGTTATGTTTACCCATGGCAGAGACAAGTCACCTCTTCACAGAATAGACCTCCACGACGTCAGAAAAGAATTCTTGGCAAGGGACATGCAGGTAGTGGAGCCTCTGGTGCAGGATCATCTGGGTCGGAGGACGTGATTACATCAAGAGAGGCTTCTCCGGCCTGCCCCCAAGACGGAGGCAGCGGAGGGGGGGCAGGCGTTATAGGCGGAGGGCCCAAAAACAGGCCACCAAAGAACCCAATGAACTTGAGGCCCAGGAGAGGCAGATAAATAGCCCCAGCTTGGTGGTAAATATATCCTCCTATACATTGTCTGAAGTTGAGGAACGAGTACTTAATCTTGGTCTGTCTTTTAGTCCTACCTTTTTGCCTGACTTCTTTAGACTAGAACAGGACTTATTCCGGTTCTTCCGTTCTCTGAAGTTGAAACAATTTTTCAGCACAATTCCTGATGTCTCCACACATAGAGACTCTGGTCATGTAGATGGCAACGCATTGCGTTTGAGAGACTCAGGTTTACACAATCCTAGTACATTTACACCATCTAGTCATGTGCTGATAGATAATTATATTGCCAGAGTTACGGAGGATGTGTCTGCTATTGAGCGTGATTTTAAGAGCGGACAGTTCCGTGTGTCCCATAATCTGTCCAAGGATGAAAATCAGGCCCTTAAAGCTCTACAGAATAATGCTGACATTATGATCTGTCCTGCAGATAAAGGGGGTGCTGTGGTTGTATGGGATCGTCAACAATACATTGGGGAAATTGAAAGACAGTTATCTGATACCAGTGTATATGTAGAATTACAATGTGATCCCTTACCCAGAATACAGAGGCGTATATTGAATGTTTTGAGAGATGCTCTTGCCAGGGATATTATTGATGAAGCATTATTTAATTTTTTACAGGAGAAGAATCCCACCACGCCACATATTTATGTTCTTCCTAAGATCCATAAAACTCTATATTGTCCTCCGGGACGACCGATTGTGGCGGGAGTGGGATCAGTTTTTGTACCCCTGGCACGCTATTTAGATAAGCTTTTGCAACCGGTAGTACAGACTCTCGACTCGTATTTAAGGGATACCAGTATGTTTCTGTCCAAACTTAGGTCCTTGCCATCTCTTGATGGGGACGTGGCTTTGGTCACTTTGGACGTTGAGAGCCTCTACACCTCCATCCCACATGATGGGGGTGTAGAGGCTGTGGACTGGTATATCATGACTCAGACTGATTGTAGCCACACACAGCGTAGATTTTTGATGCAGTTGTTGGACATTGTTTTAAAAGAGAACTATTTTGAGTTTGGGGGACGTTTCTTTGGACAGATACAGGGAACTGCTATGGGTTCTAACGTGGCCCCCTCCTATGCAAACCTTTTTATGGGGTTGTATGAAGAAACCTTCGTCTATTTGAATCCTTTGTATCGCCGACACGCCCTTTGTTGGTGGCGATATATAGACGATGTGTTTTGCATATGGAGGGGGCCGCGTTGTACCCTGGATGAGTTCATCCAGGAGGTCCAGCAGCAGTGTCCCTGTATTAGATTGACGACCAATTGGGATGTGGAGCGGATTCCGTTTCTTGACGTCATGGTCTCTAGTAGGCAGGGGACTATTTCCACTGATTTGTTTATCAAGCTGACGGACAGGAACTCCACCCTTCACTATGAAAGTTTCCATCCCAGTGGGGTGAAGGATGGGATTCCTGGCAGCCAATTTTCTAGGATAGACAGGATTGTGAGCGACCCTGCTACATGTGCCGATCGTAAAATCGAATTGTCTGATAAATTTCGTATGAGGGGTTACCCTGGGGACGTTATCCAACGGAACAAACGTCGACGTAGACCAGGTACAAGTGGGGTACCCCGTATCCCATTTGTATCAACATTTAACACCTGTAGTGAGGTTGTGGCACGGTCATTACGTAGACATTGGCACATCCTACGTGAAGGTTTTCCTAGGGTACCCGAATTTAGATGTCCCCCCATGATGTCTTATCGTAGAGCTCCGACCTTGCGTGACAAGTTGCGTGTGAGGTCGGCGCCTGTGGGACAGAGTCGCTCACCAAGTAGAGGCATGTTTCCCTGCCTGTCCTGCCATATGTGCAATAGCGTTATTAGGGGCAATAGGTTCCAACATCCCACCTTGGGCACTGAGTACCATATCAGAGGACATTATACATGTAATTCAGATCATGTTGTTTATTTGATTAAATGTCCGTGTAGTTTTATTTATATCGGTATGACTACTCAGTGTCTAAAGGTGCGGATTTCAGCCCATAAGTCAGCTGTTAGAAATCGCACGGTGGGACAGGCAGTAGCTGAACATTTTAATGCCTGTGGTCATCAGGTTTCTCAACTAAGAGTAATGGCCATTGATGGGGTATCACCCCAGTGGCGAGGGGGGGATAGACAGAAGGAATTACTGCGAAGGGAGGCAGGTTGGATTAGGAGATTGGATGCTATGGGGCGGGCAGGACTCAATAGGGAGTTAGACCTGGGCTTCTGCATTTAAATTGGTGTGCTCTGGCGTAATTTATCTGTACTTATATTATTTAGTTGTGTTTCTTGGATGTTTTAATTTATTTGTTCTTATTTTCACTTTTCAGATCATCACAGCAGCGTTTTGTGGCGAGACTGGAGTTCCCCTTTAACTTCGTTGTGGTGTGGTGAGTGTTGCGGCCGGAGATATGTGTGAGCGTCCTGGGTCGTTATGACAACATGGGCTGTCTCACGAGGTTGCTTCTACACCGCCCACTGCTGTGATGCGGAGGCTGTGATGGGCATGGAGTGGTATGTGCGCATAGGATTGGTCGGCGGGCGTCAGCTGCTGCAGTCACATGACTTGTCATGTGACTGTGACGTCATGCCGCTGACTTCCGGGTACGGAGGCAGCGGCGTCCGCTATGATGCGTTCTTCCTCCTGGGTCCCGACAGCGGGGTAACTTCAGCTTTCTCTGATAGGTGAGCCATTATTTGAATCATAGACATATGATTGGTGTGTTGCTTGTGGCTTGGTTCCCTATCAGGTCCGCCTGATATGCGCTGCTGTGATTGGTCCTTGGGCCTCTGTAGGGGCGTTTTTCTATTATATAAATGTTTGTATGTGTTATTATGTATTACATGATCACTAGGCAACTTGACAAAGGCCTGAGTAGGCCGAAACAGCGGTCTGTTGTTGTCTTCATGCTGTTATCAATAAAACTCTAAAGAGCTATCAACTACAGTGTGTGGTGCCGGTCCTGTGTGTGGAGTTGATTAATAGACCTCAAAAACGAACGACTAGTGATCGAACATGTTTGATATTATCTCTCTTTATCCATCTAATCGAACCATTGGTAGGCTTGTCAAAAAAAGGTGAGATAGAGAAAGGTGGGTATGACCCGGTTGAGCACAAATCACAACTACTTAATTAATGTAATAACCTATTCATCTTTATTAATCCAAATCCGTAGAACAATAAAACACATTGGTAGGCTTGATGGCTGTTCAGATCGATTATATATTCGTTTATGCCGTCCGTCCCTGTACTACGTTTCGTTTCTTTGCAACCTTCGATCATTGGAAAAACGAAACCATCAGAATCGGAAAAAAAAACGAAACCGTGGGTGGTGATATTAACCGTACGATCGATTATTTCGGGATCGAAAAGGACAAAAGGCACAATCGAAACGAAGGCTAAAACGAAGGCAAAAATGAAACGTGTATTCCCAGCATAACAGTCTAGAGAAGGATGCTTTTTATGACCTTTTGTCCACCTAATCTCTGATGGATGGCCTATATCCCTTCCAGGGACTTGTGAACAGCTTTTCACACTTACATGAATGGTTGTGTAATAAAAAAAACTATCAAAGAGCAAGGGAGAAGAGAAAAAAGTTGTTTTAAAAAAAATGTCATTTGGGTATTTGCAATGAAATTTGCATTTGTGACTTTAATGGCGCACACACGGTTTTCTCAGGGACCGTGTGAGCGTCACAGCCATATATAAGTGAGTGAGTTTGGCCACATGTAAAGATATAATGCCAGATTTATCAACTGCCTTACTCAACCTTCCTTTACCTGCCCTCACCAGAAACAAACATACCCTACTAACTAAAATCTGCACCATTACAAAGCAAGTAATAGCAGCTCAGTGGCGCAAACAAGATCTTTCATTGAACTTTGTTGTCCTGAAAACAAGCACTCTCGGAAGGTATTCATTTAAAGTCTCTTAAACGAGAGCACACCTGTCTTTCTTACAGAGGACCTGAACTCAGAATGTCCTCTCTGCTCTAAAAGACACATAACAGCATAATAACCTTTAAACAAAAAACATATCTTTGTTACAGCTGATAGAAATCCTGCAATAAATCTGCACTCTGTTTCTACTTCCTGATCCATGGAAGCAGACATATTGTTAACATCCTGTGCTTTCAAATGAGCTTATCTGCCATCTCTGCCATGGGAGTCATGTGACACAGGGGAGAGATCAAATTACAACTTGGGACTAGACACAAATGAGGGGTATTTGAACAAGATAACAAAGAAATGCACCCTGTATGCATTTAGAGAGTTTATTTTTTAAGATCTGGGGATTATGGCTCAATTCATTAGAAGGTGGACATATCTTCTATCAAATCGAATCTGCTAGAATTTAAAGTAGGGGATTTCTTTCTGCTATCTTCTTCATCTATACACTGTTCCATACAATAGCCCGGTGCAAAAGCTGAGGATACAGGGACTAGGAGGAAATGTGTGTATGTGGATAGAGAACTGGTTAAGGGATAGAAGGCAAAGAGTGGTGCTAAATGGAACATGCTCAAAATGGGAAACGGTTAGCAGCAGGGACGGATCTAGACCAAGTTGCCCCAAGTTGCGCCTGGGGCAAGGTCAGGTTTTGGCGCCTAAACTGCCATTCCCCATCCCAATTTTGCCGCCTTTTTAAGAATTCAACAAACTGCGCCTGGGGCAAGAGACCCGCTTGCTCCCCCCTAGATCCGTCCCTGGTTAGCAGTGGGGTACCACAGCGGTCAGTACTTGGTCCTATTCTTTTCACTTATTTATTAATGATCTAGTAGACGGATTACAGAGTAATGTAGCCATCTTTGCAGATCACCATGTAGTGGTCCCTGCAATGTGTCCTCATATAGTGGTTCCTAAGCTGTGTCCGCATATAGTGGTCCCTGCACTGTGTCCCCATATAGTAGCCCTTGCTATAGTAGCCCCTGAGATGTGAACTCATATAGTGGTCCTTGCGCTGTGTCCCGTGTAGTAGTCTTTGCAATGTGGTTCATGCGCTGTGTCTCTGTATAGTGGTCCCTGCGTTATGTTACCATAAAATGGTCCTTGCTCTGTTTCCCCATATAGTGTTGCCTGCACTGTGTCCTCATATATTGGTCCCTGCGCTGTGTCCCCATATAGTGATCCCTGCGCTGTGTCCCCATATAGTGATCCCTGCGCTGTGCCCCCATATAGTGGCCCCTGTACAGTGTCACATATAGTGGTCCTGTGCCTTGTCCCCATATTGGGGTCCCTGCACTGTGTCACCATATGATGGTCCTTGCTCTGTGGTCCCTGTGTTCCTCTACCATCAATTTTAACTATAGTCCTAAATATAGACCTAACTTTGATTCTTTGGTAAATGTAGCTTAGTGTGACACATCACTGAACCATGGCATAGCGTAGCAGCTGGAGATTGTGGTTCTTCAGGTACTCATGCAGAGCTCGGTCCTTGTGGGACTCCTGCTCTGCCTTCAGTCTCTTGGAGACTCGGCCCTTGGTTCCAGCCTGCAGCTGCTGGTGACGCCGCCACTCCTGGAGATCTGCTGCTGCTGTCGTGCTGCCTCCTGCCTGTGAGCCAGCTCCTGGAAGGGGGTTCAGTTTTTAATACCGTGTTTAAAAAGAGCAATATAAAATAGAATAGCAGGGTACCAACAGCAGTATAACTATAGCTCCCGCGACCCATGCCATCATGTTTTTTTTGGGGGTTTTTTGGGGTGGGGGGGGGTGGCGACAATAGCTAAGAGTGCCCACTCTTGGGGTTACTTGCATTGCAGTGGAGCATGATACTTTACCTGCTTTCGGCAGCAGAACAGGTCCTCACTTATCTCTTCAGTATAGTGTACAACTTTACAGCTCCTGAGGTCTGTCACATAACATGCCGAGACAGAGGGATGAAAAGACGGGCTGCACTGAAGAGAGTAGTGGGGACCTGTCCTGACACTGGAAACAGGTAAAGTATCACACTCCACTGCTGCTGCTGTTATATTGGGGGAGGATTTTGCAGCTCACAAGCTAACAGCACTATGGGGGGGGGGGGGGTTGTCCAGACGGCAGGGTCTTTTCTGGGGGCCCAACCTGTTCAGGTTGCGCCCCTGGGTATTATTTCTGTTACTGTATGTGTTTTTTTTGTTTTCTTATTGTACTCTGTCATTTTTGCAAATACGGGCTTGTAATTTTTAACAGTTATATATCTTCATGACATGTTAAATATTTATGTATTTTCCTCAGTTTTCCAAGAGTTTTATTTTGGCACATAGTACATGAAAATAGTAATTTTATTGCTTTTGATTCTGTTTATCACTAAAAAGAATTCATATGACATAGACCTCAACCTCCCTGGTGGTCAATTTCCCCAGGATTTCTGTGCAAAAAGTGTTAATTAATTTCAAATAATATTCAAGCTTTTTTTTTGTGATTTTTTTTTTAATATTGAATTCAATACAAGAAAGAAAAAATTGTTTTCCATCATTTGTTAACGCTGCGTGGCCCTGGTATCATCAACATTAATTGCCAGGGAACATGTAATCGCAAATGGAGAAGCTAATCTGCCGAAGGACATGGAAGACACTAGGGAAGTTATCAGAGGTACACTATGAGGGATCAGCATTAGTGATGCTCGGATACCCCCAATCACAGATTTGAATAAATCTGGCCACGGCAGTCCTAAAATCAGGATAAGCCGTGATTGTGTTCCGGATTTGAAACTGACTTATGAATTTGACTCGGATTTTATCCATGATTGCCTGTAAAATCCGTGATCAAGGATTCGACTTTAACGTTAATAGCAAAGCCCTCATACATGCTACAATCACCAAATTTGCATAGATTATAAAGGTGATCAGTGGCTACAACGTAAAAATTTTAATCAAGTGATATATGATTAACGGATTTTGATTTCTACATTCGGCTAAGGGCCCTGCCGGAAGGGAAATTATATATCTGTAGGATGTCATGTGATTGAGATATCAAAGCTATTGTTTAATATAGTGATACTTATACAATATTGGTTAATAGGTATAATGCTAGGATTCAAAATGAACAAGTCTGCTGAGTTTAGAGCATGTGTCCTTCCCTTGTGGAATTTCGGGTCACAGGTGTTAAGACCAATCCTCATTAGGAGTGTAAAAAATAGTTCTCTGTCAAGCCAAGCTTCTGGTTGCAGGAATTCTATCCCTGGTTACGTAGCAGCTGGTTGTTGGGGGAGATGTAACGCCATCCTAAGTTATTCTAAGTTAATGAAAAAGGCTTTGTTTATGATATAACCATATGTAGTAAACCTCAAAGATTACATCATAGCATTATTGCTGATCCAATTAAAAAGGCAGATGCTATTTATAATAGGAGGAGGAGTATATGAAAAGATCATGTATAATGAATAGTCCTAAAAAGGAATTGTACCCAGTGTCAGATAAGGCAGGATTTTGTCATCTGTTGTGTATTTAGACCAGCAGAAAGCACACTAACAGACACATTTTCACACACTGGGACTCTCACACACACTCACTCATTCACACATTTATTCATTCTTTCATCCTCTTTACATATTCAAATATACATATGCTCAAAGAAGAATACTACAAACAATAGATTCCATATACAGATTATACAGCAATTAACTCATTCTGTTTTTATAACTTTTGTAACTGATTTTTGATGTACCAAAGAACTGTACCTTATTGAATATTGAACATCTACGAAGCTCAATACTGATTAATTAAAATCCACATCCACATTTTTCTGTCTCCTGAGGACTTTGTTTTTAATCCCATTTTATATCAGAGACCTAATCGTTTTTGAGAAAATCGATTTCAAAATTTCAAATGAAAAAAAGTATTCGTGATTAAAACCGCTAAAAAACGCTAACTTTAGTGGTTAATAGCAAACAGGGGAGGACTGGGACCTTTTGGCCTGGGGGGAAACACAACCTAGAGGCCCTTTCACGGTAGTCCCAGCCCCAATCCATATCTTTCTCGAGCCCAAATGTATATAGTGCACTGCTCATACACTAATTGATTTTCCACAGCAGATTCGATCACTGTGATCAAATCTGCTGGAAACTGATGCTCCATCATTGCTGCTCAATCATATTTTAAATAAATTTTCCAGTGAAATCAAATATTTTGCTTGAAAAGGGGTGGTGGTCTTATGCCCCCCATTGAACTGAGCGACAGCCAGAGTGCCCAGGTTCACTGCTGGGGCGTTGCTAGGATCCTGGAAGATCCTGGGCACCAAGGGAGATGAAGCGTGTGGCGCGCATAGCGCGCCAAAAATGGGCGTGGTTATGCAGCAAGAAAGTGGGAGTGGTCATGGGTGGGGTCAAATGTACATGAACCTAGCAATGGTGTAACTTAAATATGATATATACGCAGTATTTAAAATAGGTAGACTCTTCTCACCTGGCTTCTGTCTTATCCTCAGCTGGCCTGGGCGCTGTGCTCGGCTGGCAGTTATGCTGTGCTAGGTTTGTGGTTATGCTGCAATGATGCAGGCCAAGCTGGCAGTGATGCTGGGCTCAGGGCTGGCTTGCTGGCATGCTGTGAAGGATCCCTGTGTGCCTACCGGCAGTAGGGCCAGATTTGTACCACTATCACCAGCCACCCCATGACAACAGCAGGGTTAGGATAGAGTCATCAGAAGGGGAGGGGGAGGTTAGGGAAACTGATAGATCTGGGTAAAGGCCCATACACACGTCGGATTTCCGCGGACGGGTCATTTGACCGTCCCGTCGTTCGCCTGCGAAATCGGGCGTGTGTACAGACTATCGTTCGTTTGATAAGAGTGAGTTTGAGCGAACTGCCCGGCGGATCGCTCAAATTCACTCTTATCAAACGAACGATAGTCTGTACACACGCCCGATTTCGCGGGCGAACGACGGGACGTTCAAACGACCCGTTGTTCGCGGAAATCCGACGTGTGTATGGGCCTTTAGGCATTTACAAAAAAAAAGGGAGTTAAAGTTAGGTAAAAGAAACATAAAGGCGGTTAGAAAAGATTAAAGGCTAGGCTTTTGGGCAACTTAGGGTGATGCTAGGAATTTGAGAGCAGAATTATCGAAAAGCGGATGAAATTATGTATCAGGTTACGGTTACTGATTACAAGATTACAAAGATTAAATTGACTAAAGTCAGTCAGTGGCAGGACTATGTACTCTGTAAAGTCTGCAGAAGGTGTCAGTGCTATTTATATAAATACATCGTAATAATATGGTAGGACATTAGACTATGGCTATGGTAGGATTAGATTGTGAGCACCTCTGCGGATAGTCAGTGACATGACTAAGTATTCTGTAAAGTGCTACAGAAGTGGTCAGTGCTATATAAATACATAATAATATGGTAGGACGTTAGACTATAGCTATGGTAGGATTAGATTGAGAGCTCTTCTGCGAACAGTCAGTGACATGACTATGTACTCTGTAATGTGCTGCAGAAGATGTCACTGCTATATAAATACATAATACTAATAGGGTAGGACATTAGACTAGGGTGGGATTAGAGTGTGAGCTCCTCTGAGGACAGCCAGTGACATGACTAAGTATTCTGTAAAGTGCTACAGAAGAAGATGTCACTGTTGTATAAATACATAATAATAATAATATGGTAGGACATTAGGCTATGACTATGGTAGGATTAGAGTGTGAGCTCCTCTGAGGACAAGGAGTCACATTACTATGTATAGGATAAGAGGGGGAGGGAGAGTGTGCTGTAGAGACGTAAAGGGGGGATATGAGAACACAGGGGGGAGGGAAAGAGAACACGAGATGGAGAGGAAGGGGGGGGGGGTATGAAAACAGAGGGGGGTGGAGAGACAGAGCAGGAGATGAAAGGGGGAGAAAAAAAAGCAGAAGAATGACAACTTTATCACCAGCCTTCACTGCACATCCTTGCAGTTATAGCGAACTCCTGTCTCCTGCACACAGGATTCAGACGTGCTGTGTATTCACAGCAGTCTCCCTGTGCAATCCAGCCTGACTTCAGCAGCACAAGCTGCACTCTGTCATCTGTGCTGCCAGGAATTCTCTGCGAGGCTTCTGCAGCTGCTCTTCACATTCTCTCCCTGTCAGGCCACAGAGTTAAATATTGCGCCAGGGAGAGAGAGAGAGCAGGACAGCACACAAGCCAATTGACTCCAGCTTACAGAGCCCTCCGATCACATGGTATGAGCGGCTCTGCTTCCTCATTGGCTGCCCGGCCCCATGTGATCTCGGCCGACTGGAAGCATCCGCCCCCTACACTTCTCTGCACTCTGTAGCCATCGCAACAGCAGGGACGCTGCAGATCCGCTGGTATTGTAAATACTACCAGCGGACAGTGGCAGCTGTCTGTGATGACTAATGCTGCCCCACCGGCCCTCCATGTGTGAGCAGGCGGCGGCCCGGGGGGCAAACGCCTCCCATCCCCCCAGGCCAGTCCGCCCCTGATAGCAAAGCTCCCTTACTTGCTAGAAACACCAAATTTGCAGGATATGTTAAGTAGAACAGTGGGAACGAGGACATTTTCTTTTTCAAAAAGACCTTATAGTTTTTAAAGGTTCAAAGGAAGTTTCAAAGGAAAAAAGTATACATGTAAATGTAGTAAATACATTAACTCATTAACTGTCATTACTGCATTTAAATGTATACTATTTTCCTTTGAACCTTTAAAATCGATTTTGTCAAAAACTATAAGGTTGTTTTGAAAAAAAAAATGTCCCCTTCTTCCCACTGTTCTACTTGACATATCCTGCAAATTTGGTGTTTATGGCATTTAACCTCCCTGGCGTTGCATTTCTGTCTGGAGTCAAAAGCGGTACATTTTTTACAAGAATTTTAGGCCTCCAATTCTTAAGTCATAACTCACCAAAATATATCAGAATAAAAGCCTGGTAGACATTCTACATATAAATAAAAGACTGGAACACAAAATTGTTGAAGTAATTACATTTATGAGTAAACTTAAAAAATTGTAAAACTGTACAAATAAGGCAGGCTGAGAGTAGTCAAAATCCAGGCAGACGTCGGTGCAGGCGGCAGGCTGAGAGTAGTCAAAATCCAGGCAGACGTCGGTGCAGGCGGCAGACTGAGAGTAGTCAAAATCCATGCAGACGTCGGTGCAGGAGGCAGGCAGATAGAAGTCAAAATCAATGAAAGTTGGCTGCATGAAAGCCCACTGGAGGGCGCTCCGGAAGCGTAATTCTGATCGCCTCCGGCGATCAAAAGCAACAAGGAAGGCCGCAATGAGCGGCCTTCCTTGTTTCGCTTACCTCATCACCATGGCGACGAGCGGAGTGACGTCATGGACGTCAGCTGACGTCCTGACGTCAGCCGGCTCAGATCCAGCCCTTAGCGCTGGCCGGAACTGTTTGTTCCGGCTACGCTGGGCTCGGGCGGCTAGGGGACCCTCTTTCGCCGCTGCACGCGGCGGCTCGATCAGGTAGCACACGCGCCTGGCAAAGTGCCGGCTGCGTGTGCTCCTTTTTATTTGACGCGAATCGGCCCAGCAGGGCCTGAGTGGCACCCTCCGACGTCTCTGGATGAGCTGAGCTCGTCCAGACCGCTCAGGAGGTTAACATACCCTGAAAATTTGGAGTTTCTAGCACCTATGCGGGCTTTGCTATTAAACTCTAAATTCGGCAGGCATACCGCATATCGGTAATGTGGATTTTCCGCATTTTACATTACAGTCATTGGCCACTGACTTTAGCGGTTAATAGCAAAGCCAATGTTAAGCCGAAGAGTGGGAACAAGAGAAGAAAAATGTTTTAAAAAGACCTTGTAGTTTTTGAGAAAACTATTGTTAAAAGTTGTCGTAAAAAGTCAGAGAAAATCCGCCTACCGCACTTGTATTACCAATTTTCGAATTCCGATTTAGCAGAATCTGAACGAGTATCCCTACTAGGGAATCCCATAATAGTGAAAAAAGCAGAGCTGGCGGAGCAGAGAAGCTAGAAATCTCCCTTGCGGCATGGACAAGCCTGGCTCGTCCATACCACTTTCAGGATAATTTTGCTGGACAAACCAGGCTCGTACATACCGCTAGGGAGGTTAAAATCTATACTACAACTTGTCATGGATAAAATTATATTACATATGTATCTCTTTAATAGCTAGCTGGGCATTTAGCAATTAACCCTGAAGTATGCACATGGCTTTCTACAGGCCAGTTTTTTTGCACAAAGTATTTTAACACCATTCTGTCTTTGAAAAACCCTTGAAGAAACTGGACAACAGAAAACGGCCACAAATGACACCATTATGAAAAGGAAACATCTTGGGCTGTTCAAATATAGGTAGTAGGTATCTCCAACTTGTGTAGTAATGCTGAAATTTTCCCAAGTTTGATCATAATTTTGAAAATAACATATTTTTTTTTGAATGACGGATTGAGTTTGTCCCTACTTTTTTTATGTGGCATGGGCCCAGTTTTTAAGACACATTAATATTTGTTCTGCAGCTTATTTTGAATAGAATCATGCCTCATATGCCTTGTTTGATAACAAATTGGGTGCACAGCATTCCATTTTTCTGAAGGTGTGCCTATGGCTTTTATGCAGTCCTTTTTTTGCACTACCGTATTTTTCGGACTATAAGATGCATTTTTTTCTCCCCGAAAAGTGGGGAGAAAAAGTCGGTGTGTCTTATAGTCCAAATGTACAGGGGCCATGGCAGGTAGGAAAACTGCAGAAAGTGCCAGAGAGACCCGCCGTCCTTACGTCACGTCACTGCCCACTGCACTGCGCATTTACCTGGTGCACACACTAAAGCCTTAGACCTGCCATCTCTCCATCCTTGATTGGTGTCAGCCACGGTGGGAGGATTGTGATTTTTCTGAGAGTGGTGCCTTTGTCCCGCCTACAGGGCTATATCGGCACCAATCGCAGCATCCACAGTCATAGAGGGTCACCATTGGAGGGCGCAACTAAATGCCCTCTGTGTTGATTGGCTCCCCACTGTATGATGGTTGGTGGGAGCTCTGCTCCTTTGTCCCACCCACAGACGCATCGGAGCCACTAGCAGAGGGAAACAAGTGGCTCTGTTTCTCGGTCGCGCCCACAGAAGCATTGGAGCTGCTAGCAGATGGAAACAAGCGACTCAGCTTCTCTGTCCTGCCCACAGAAGCATTGAAGCTGCTAGCAGAGGGAAACAAGCGGCTCTGCTTCTCTGTCCCACCAGTGGAAGAATTGGAGCTGCTAGTGTAAACCCCCCAAAAGAGGGTTCCAGAATACTACAGCATTATTATGTGTGTGGCGCCTTTAAGACTAAGGGCCTGATTCACAAAGCGGTGCTAACAGTTAGCACCATGGTGAAAAGCCCTTTATCACGCCTAAACTCTGTTTAGGCATAATAAGTTTAGGTGTGATAAGTTTAGGCATGATAAGTTTAGGTGTGATAAGTTTTTAGGCGTGATAAGTTTAAGCACCAACTGGGTTAGCACCGCAGTGCACAGCTGATCAAAAGTTTTGCGCTAGCAAAGTCCGGTGCACTTTGCATAGAGTTTAATGGCGCTGCTTTGCGTGCGGGACTTTGCGCGCGTAATCAACTTATCTAAACTTAGCATGCCTAAACTTATCACACCTAAACTCATCATGCCTAAACTTATCATGCCTAAACTTATCATGCCTAAACTGAGTTTAGGCATGATAAAAATGGTTATCACGCCTAAAGTCTTTAACTGGGTTATCACCGCTTTGTGAATCGAGCCCTAAGTATCAAGCTGCTAGAACCAAAACAGCGCATGAGAAGGGAAAAAAAGCAAAAGAAAGGTCGCTTAGTCAGTTGCTAGGCGACCGCAGTATCCAAAGTAGGCGAATTTGCTGGAACTTTCCAGAGCCCTGCACGGCCTGTCAGAGAGACACAGCGCAGGTGCATGGTGCAGGGTCTAGAAGGGTGTAAACGGAGGGAACTGGTGAGAGCCAGAGGAGAGCGGGAGAGAGCGTGGAGGAGAGAGGACTTGAAGCACAAGCAAGTGGTGTGGAGCAGGGTGGGAGGCCAGACCAGCGCAGAGAAAGGCCGTAGCAGTTGCCCGGAAGCTAGGGGAACCCGGCGGCCATACAGAGAAAGACACAGTCGAGCAGTAAGGACAGCGGCAGTGGGCAGGACACTGCCGGAAGAGGCAGACCCCGGCCCAAACCTGACCTAAAGACCTTCGCAGTTAGATGAGTATAGGCCTGAGAGCCAAACCTAAGCCACAAAGTGTGTACAGTTAGTAGCCAGTGTCCAGCGTAAGCTTGCTGATGATAGCAACCTAGAACCTGGAGAGGTCCAAATTCTGTCCCTGAGTGGTATTGCTAAAAGACTGCCTATGTGAGAGAGCTGTACAGTCACAGAAACATTGTGCTGAGAATACAGTTGTTTATGCAGAAGAAAGCTGCTGATATAAAGTGAGACAAGTTTCTATTGATTATAAAAAGTCCAGGCCCTACTGTCACTGAGAGACATTCAAAACCTCCATAGAGTACCCTGCTGAGCTGACACAGCCCCCGCTTGCATATGGTCCTGTTACATAGACATTATTCCTGTCAAGTCTGTTTCAAGTCAAGAGTTAAACTTCATATGTTCTTCAGATGATGTATTCTGCATAATTACAAAGAGTCTGATATCTAAAGAGAACCTGTCCGTATTACAAAGCTAAGTGGAAGAAGAGGAGTTATATTGCATCTTTTGATATTAACCTCCTGAGCGGTAACACTGTGTCGGGCAAGGAAAACTTGGTGAAAGCGGTATGCCCAACACAGTGTTGGGCATGCCGTTCAGGAGATTTTCTACAGCACTAGGCCTCCCCCTCTAACGTTAGCTAGCTACATGCATGCTTTAGCATGTTATCTAGCTACCGGAGCACCATTTTTACGTGTTTTCTTGGCTTTCTCCCCCCCTTCAACCGGAGTGATTACCACTCCCCCCCCCCCCCCCCACCCTTCTCGATCCTCTCACTATGCTCCTCTCCCTCCCTCCCTCCTTCCCTCTGCAGCCATAGCAGGGGCAGCTGGTGCTGATACTCACAGTGCCTCTTGCCCGCGCAGATCCCATTACCAGTTACGATTCTCTCTGTATACAGTATTGGGACGCCACCTGATAATGTCATAAAGCGGCGCCCCGGTTCTGTAAACAGAGGATCGTAACCGGTGATGGGATCTGCGCCGGCGAGAGGAACGGTGAGTATGAGCACCAGCTGCCCGCCCGCTATGGCTGCAGAGGGAAGGAGGAAGGGAGAGGGGCGGAGCGATAGGATCGAGAAGGAAGGAGGGAAAGGGGTTAATCACTCCAGGGGAGGGAGATCGCCAAGGGAGTGCGGAGGGCACTGAGTATCGGCAGTAGTTGCAGATGGAGGGAGACTAGGAGAGGAGTGATTACTGTAGAGGGAAGGAGATAGAGGGGGGAGCTGCTGCAGGGGGATACTGTCCTGGGCACTTATAGCTTGATTAGCTATTCTGCCCTGAGGAAATTATACTATGTAACCTGCCCTGTGGCACCTATAGCTATGCTGTACTGTGGTTTAAGTGGTTTATTGTTGTACAAGAAGCCCTATTGTTGCTCACTATAATTTGTATGTAACTAATCATTTCTATTAGCAGGTTTTACCCGTGCACCGGCTGTGAAGACTAGAGATTGTGTATTATTGACATTTGATGTGCAAGGGAGGTGTGTTGTGACATTGAAGTGTTTTGGGTTGAGTGCAACTACCGTGACCACTGTTTGTTTGCGAATAAATCTTTGATAATCTCGTCTGAGTCAGTGTCTGGTGGATTCCACTCAGCCGGAGCCTGGTGCTAACGGATAATACAGGTTACACTAGCAGAGAGAAACAAGCAGCTCTACTTCTCTGCCTGCCCACGGAAGCAATAGAGCTGCTAGCAGAGGGAAACAAGTGGCTCTGTTTCTCTGTTCCGCCCACGGAAACATTCGAGCTGTTAGCGGAGGGAAAGAAGAGGCTCTGCTTCTCTGTCCCGCCCGTGGAAGCATTGGAGCTGTCAGTGGAGAGAAAGAAGAGACTCTGCTTCTCTGTCCCTCCCCCGGAAGCATTGGAGCTGTTAGCGGAGGGAAAGAAGAGGCTCTGCTTCTCTGTCCCGCCTATGGAAGCATTGGAGCTGCTAGCGGAGGGAAAGAAGAGGCTCTGCTTCTCTGTCCCGCCTATGGAAGCATTGGAGCTGCTAGCGGAGGGAAAGAAGAGGCTCTGCTTCTCTGTCCCGCCTATGGAAGCATTGGAGCTGCTAGCGGAGGGAAAGAAGAGGCTCTGCTTCTCTGTCCCGCCTATGGAAGCATTGGAGCTGTTAGCGGAGGGAAACAAGTGGCTGGTATGTGACTCACAACACCGAAATCCATTGTGGGAGCCCGTTCCTTGCGACATCTTGGACTTAATCACTGATGGCCACAGCTGTTGGAGAGGCCACACAAGAGGAGTCGGAACCCCTTGTATCATCTGGCTCATAAGACAAGTCTCTCCTTTAATGTATTTACTGGATATTATTACCTGCGCTACCTCATCCCTTTTACACCTTTTTATTCACAGCATATTTAATTTGATTGGTGTTTGTTACCTACATAGTGCATATCATTATTATTGGACGCCCATTTTTTCGTGACCTGAGTACAGAGCTGGGACAAGGTCCTCCAGCACCCAAGGCTGAGGCACCAAAGTGCGCCCCTCCATCCCTCCCACCCCAGCTGTCACACACTGATTGCTATTAGACTAAGAGGGCCACAGGGCCCACAACCTCCCCAACACCTTAATATCTAGTTATCTGGCTTGCAGTCACTGCTATGTATCCCCTTTTCTTATTTCTTTCTGCTTCAAACACAATTAGGAATGACAGCTGAATGAATTGTGCGCCCCCTCCTACACTGCGCCCTGAGGCTGAAGCCTCTCCAGCCTATGCCTCGGCCCTGCCTGAGCAACCTATTTATGGTTACCAGGTGACTATGTCATCACTTTTGTTTGCCTTCTCTAAGCTTATTGATTATATATTTGCACCCTACACAAAACTTGTTTACAGCATTCACCCCCCCCCCCCCCCTCATGTGTAAATATATGTTTCTAGAGTGAAATGTAATGTGGCCTCATAACATAATCACAATGGTCAGTAAGGTTTCTTATAAAAGTTTTTTTTTAAAGCACAATAGTGCAACATGACCTATTTTATACCACAGTGACCATTTTTTTCTGTCCCTTGTACAGCACTGCGATCTAGCACACATAAATAATTGCCCTTTTTTTCTAATGCTGGGTATACACGGAGTGTTCCCGCACTTGATGCCCCACTCGATTCCCGGCCGCTCGATTATTTCCGAGCATTTCCGATCCCGTTTCGATGATTGTTAGATCGATTCTCATGTAAAGTATGCCAAATCGAATCGAAACGCGAATCGGACATGTCGGAAATAATCGAGTGGCCGGGAATCGACAGGAATCGAGCGGGGCATCAAGTGTGGGAACGCACCGGGTGTACCCAGCATAACAGCCTGCTAGCTCCGATCGCGGCCAGCAGGCTGATTACGGATCCCCGCTCTGCGTCACAGCAGGGAAAGCGTGCGCATGCCCACACACATTCCCTGCTAATCCCAACCTCCAGGACTTGACGGCAATCGGCATTAAGCAGTCCTGGCGGCGCTTATCGGCGTTAGGCAGTCGGGAAGAGGTTAAAGGGAACCTAAACTGAGAAGGATATAAATGTTTCCTTTTAGGCTGCTTTCACAGTAAGACATTACAGGCGCACGTTAGTGCAGCCCGTAACGCAGCCTAACTCACAGCAATGAAAAAAAATGGGCTGTTCACAGTGCCCACGTTGCGTTACACTGTAACGCTGCACGTTCTGAGAAAGTGCAGCATACTGTGGGTTAGACTTGTTGCCCATGCGCAGTAATTAGCCACATGGCTAATTAATATTCACTGCACTGCTGATGTGCAGTGTTTTCTTCCTGGAGCGGCCGCTTTGTGCGCTGATTGGCTGGCGGGACCACGTGATGCAGAGTGAAACACTCCGCATCACGTGGTCCCGCCAGCCAATAAGCACCACGGAGACACACAGAGACACACGGAGCGCACAAAGAGCTGCATAACGCGGCTCACTCTGGCGTCCTGCTTCAACACCACCAGGCGTTGCGTTAGGGGCACGTTATGCGACCATAACATCCCCTAAAACGCAACGTCTTGGTGTGAAAGTAGCCTTAGGCCCCGTTCATATCATGGAACGCAGGCGCGTTCCGTTCAGAACACAACGCACAGGAACGCACGTCATGTGCGTTGCGTGGCTGATCCCATTCACTGAAAGTGAATGGGACAGCCACGCGTTTTGCTAGGAAACGCGTGCAGCATGCGTTCCCGGACCGCACAGGTCCGGAACGCATGCAGTGTGAACATCAGACAGTACACGCTATGCACTGTGAGTGCACTGTCTGATGTCGTGCGTGTCGGCCTCCCGCACGCGTTCCCGAAACGCGGACGGGAACGCGTGCAATGTGAACGGGGCCTAAAACAATACCAGTTGCATGGTAGTCCTGCTGGTCTCTTTGCTGCAATACTGGCTGAATCACACACCAGAAACAAGCATGCAGCTAATCCAGTGTGACTTCAGTCAGAGCATCTGCATGCTTGTTGAGGGGCTGTGGCTGAATGTATTAGAGACATAGGATCAGCAGGAGAGTCAGGCAACTGGTATTATTTTAAAAAGAAAAATACATGTCCTCAGTTTAGGTTCCCTTTAAAGTCAGCCACACATCACATAACTATATGGTGCAATTGTATACTGTAAACTGTGCCTGATTCTCAGCAATTTCCAACACCTGATGCAGGGACCTTGTTGCCTTGGTCAAACCTCTCAGTTAAGGTGGCCACTAATGGTCCAATTTCTAGCGAAAAATCGTTTGAGCGATCAGAAATTCTGAACGGGAGAAAAATCGTTCACTACACCATCAACGAACCAATCTTTGCTTCCTATCTATCACAGCCAATCAAGAAAATCCAAATTTTTGGGTTGACAAAAATTCAGTTGGACGAATTTTTTAATAATCGTTCATAATCGATTGTGCCCATCAACTAAGATTATTTTCAACCAATCCGTTCAGAATTTCTGATCGCTCAAACGCTTTTTCGCTAGAAATTGAACCGTTAGCATAGCTCCCAACTGTCCCTCTTTCGGAGGGACAGTTTCTCTTTGTGAGCCCTGTCCTTCTGTCCCTCTTTCCTCCTCATTTGTCCCTCCTTCAGGACTTTGTCCCTCTTTCTATGTAAATATATATATTTATCTACTAAAAATGTGTTTGAATGACTATAAACTTTATTCCCATCCTTTAAATTGATATATTACTAATTTTAGAATTTTAATATGAAGGAAAATGAACCAGGATAGAGAGGGCCAGTGCTGTTGGAATTATAAAACACCATATTTTTTCTTATGAAATCTTTAAAGTATGAGTGACGAGGGGTGTGTCAGGGGCGTGATTAGGTGTGTGGCAGGGGTGTGGCTTAAGTGTCCCTCTTTCTCATCTCAAAAGGTTGGGAGGTATGCGTTATAGTAATGGGTCGTTCGCGAACGAGCCGGCTCTAAGAGCCGGCTCTTTGAAGTGAATCAGAGGAGCCGATGCTCACTCTGAGAAGAGCCGATGCCTCAACCGCCCCTTTTAGCTCTGCTTTGCTCCGTAATAAAGGGCGCTGAGGCATTCTGGGAGATGTAGTCCTCCTCTTGCAACAATGGTTAATTTGCATATATTCAGCAGTGGTGCCTGGGAGACATCTTGAGCTCACTCCAACCTGAATTATCGCAAATTCTTTCTGTTTTAGGAAAGCAAACTTTTGTTTTTCTTGCAGCTTGTAGGAGTGTTTGGGGCGGAGCAGAGCAGTAGCAGGACCAGTCAGAGAAGCAGTCTGGAGTTGTCATGGAGACGGGGCGGGGCTTTTAATCCGATTCTGAGTGGTGTCTAGTGATATTTAATGAAGAGCCGATTCAGAGCCGTAAGAGCCGGCTCTTTACTGGGAGCCGATTCAGAAGAGCCGATTCTCTGAGAAGAGCCGGAATTCCCATCACTAATGCGTTAGTGTCCACCTTTAGCTAGTGGGTTTGCACAGATGCCCTGGTCCCGCGACACAATGCTGTAAGGGCCCGTTCACACTGCACGCGTTTCCAGCCGCGTTTTGGAAACGCGTGCAGGTGGCCAAAACGCACGACATCAGACATTGCATAGAGTGCAATGTCTGATGTTCACACAGCATGCGTTCCGGACCTGTGCGGTCCGGGAACGCATGCTGCACGCAGATTTTACAAAAACGCGCGGCTGTCCCATTCACTTTTCAGTGATGGGATCAGCCACGCAACGCATACGAACGCGGACATGCGTGCGTTCGTACGCGTTGCGGTCCGCATGCGTTGCGGTCCGCATTTTGTAGTCTGAACGGGCCCTAAGTGTGAAAGTAGCCTAAAATCGCAAGATCTCTGCTGACCTTTCTCTCCAAACTTCAGCCTCTGGAAATGACCTAAAGACATAAAATTAGCCATATGAGCCTTGATTTCTTTTTTTGATCATTCGCATCTGTTTACGATGTAGGGAAAAGAAATGAAAAAAAAATGGCTGACTGAAACCCGCTCGACTTTACTGTATTGAGTTTGGCGCCCCGCCCACCAGCTAGGAGCGGCTACACTGTACTCTGCTGACTAAACTCCGCCCACTGCATGGAGAGATACTCTGTATTCTTCCCAGCGTCCCTCCCCTAAATTAGGCGAGAAACACAGCCTAGGAGGTTTGGGGCTGTGGGTGGAGCATAGGATGAATACAGTATTCAACCTATGCTCCGCCCACAGCCCCATACCTAAGTTGTGTGTCTCATGTAGCCCCGCCCAATGTACCTGCTCCCGCACTATCCCTCCTATGCTGCTGGGTTCCTTCTGTAGCCTCGCCCACTGCACGGCAGGACTCTTTCGTGACGTCACTCTTAGGCGCTCTGCTGTGCGACGTACGATACGGGGAATTGGCGGTACTATCGAGGCCTGGATTTTTCGTGGTACCGGAGGCGGCGCTGTGGGTGACCCAGTGGAGTTCCCTCCGGCGCCAGGCGGTCACGGGCGGCCGCCACCATGGGTTTCCTGAAGTTAATAGAGATTGAGAACTTCAAGTCATATAAGGGGCGACAGATCATAGGACCCTTCCGCCGCTTCACCGCCATCATTGGCCCCAATGGATCCGGTGAGTTCCTAGATGGGGAAAGGGCTGTTATATGTGAGTGGTGCAATTATTGCCTGGAGGGCAAGAGGTGAGCATAGGTCGGATGCGATCATTTGCAGGAGGCAGCATGAGTGCACAGGAAGGGATGGGGTGTGATCATTGGCTGGAGAGTAGCAAGTGGGCACAGGTTTGCTAGTGATCATGTGATTGCGGTTAGAAGGGTATGCAAGTGTGGTGAATGCGATGTGATCACTGGCAGGAGGGCAGCATGAGTGCACAAGAAGGGTTGGGGTGTGATCACTGGCAGGAGGGCAGCATGAGTGCACAAGAAGGGTTGGGGTGTGATTACTAGCAGGAGGACAGCATAAGTGCACAAGAAGGGTTGGAGTGTGATCACTGGTAGGAGGGCAGCATAAGGAGTACATTTGAAATCGGCGCCGGTAGACTTGGGCGCAGGATACAGCGGTATATGGCTGATCCTGCTTCTTGCACAAGTCCGGGCCGTTTTAATTACTATTCCCCCTCCAGGCCGCCATGGATAGTGGGGGAATGAAATAATTTATTGTGTTTTTTAAGCAACTTCGACTCCGTCTTCTGACGGAGCCGACATTACCAACTGAGCGCCGCTATAGACTGAGTGCCATTACAGTCTATGGCGGCGCTGGCTGCGCCCAAATCTAGCAGCGCTGAAAAGCACTGCTCCGCAGCATAAGTGCACAAGAAGGGTTGGGGTGTGATTACTAGCAGGAGGGCAGCATGAGTGCACAAGAAGGATTGGGGTGTGATCTCTGGCAAGAAGGCAGCAAGTGGGTACAGGTTTGCTGGTGACCATGTGATCACTAATAGAAGTGTATGCAAGTATTGTACATGTGATGTGATCGCTGGCAGGAGGGCAGCATAAGTGCTCCAGAAGGGTTGGGGTGTGATCACTGGCAGGAGGGTAGCAAGTGGGCACAGGTTCACTGGTGATTACTCATAGAAGGGTATGCAAGTGTTGTACATGGGATGTGATTACTGGCAGGAAGGCAGCATGAGTGCACAAGAAGGGTTGGAGTGTGATCATTGCCTGGAGAGCAGCATGTGGGCACAGGTTTGCTGATGGTTATGCGATCACAGTTAGGATATGCCAGTGGGGTACATGGAATGTGATCACTGGTAGGAGGGTAGCATAAGTGCACAAGAAGGGTTGGCATGTGATCACTGGTTAGAGAGCAGCATGTGGGCACATGTTCGCTGGTGATCATGTGATTGCAAATAGGATATAAAAGTATGGCTTATGGAATTTAATCACTGGCAGGAGGGCAGTATGAGTTCACAAGAAGGTTGAGGTATGATCATTGCCTGGAGAGCAGCAAGTGGGCACAGGCTCGCTGGTGACCATGTGATGGCTACAAGAAGGGTATGCAAGTGTGGCGCATAGGATGCAATCACTGGCAGGAAGGCAGCATAAGTGCACAAGTTGGGATGTGATTACTAGCTGGAGAGCAGCAAGTGGGCAAAGGTTGGCTGGTGGGTTTTGATAGCTGCTAGGAAGGTATGCAAGTGTAATGAATGGAATGTGATCACTGGCATGAGGGTACAGGTGAGGGTCAGATTTTATCAATTGCTGGAGGGAAGCATGTGGGCTCAGGTTGGCTGCGTAATATGATAGCGCATTATAACTTTTTATGAAAAAAATAAAAAAATTTATTGAAAAATTTTCAATTTTACATACAGACCAGTCCCAAAATACCACCCGCAGAACAATCACAGTGGATCATGGGTCCACAATAGTATTGCAATAGTAGAGACCTTGAATAAACATCAGATAAAAGCATAATATACAATATACTTTGTGAAATACTTTTAGAGGAACTGTAGTAAAAATTTCGTAATAAATACATTTGCTTATTTTTTTATAATAATTTATATAATCAGTTTGCCCATTGTAAAATCTTTCCTCTCCCTGATTAACATTCTGAAGTGTATCACAGGTAGCAACATCTTTAGTCCTACCGGGTGATGCCTGTGGGTAGAACTCTCAGTAAACAAACATTCCGCAAAGGGAGTTAGAAACATGGTATTTCCCACAATGCAGCAAGGTTCACAGACAGGGAACTGTCAGGGCCATGGTCCTGACATCACAGTGTGGGAGGGGTTTCACCACAATATCAGCCATACAGATGTTCCTCCTGATCTGTTTGAGAAAAGGTAAAGGCTTCTCTTGGGAAAGAGGGTATCAGCTACTTATTGGGATGAAGTTCAATCCAAGGTTAAAGCTCCTCTTTATGCTCATCATCACTGAGCAAATTACTGGAGACCATTAACGTAACTCGACACCTATACAGGACCTTTTTTATTTATCCATTCCAAGGAGACTGCAAGCATTTCTGAATGCTTTATTGGTGAAAGTTAAATGTCTTTCACAGGGGTTTTCATATTGCTGTCCACTGAGACAGGTGATGGAAAATAGATCATTCAGTATACAGAAGAGGCATAAATGATAGCCGGGTGCTCCACAAAACTAGCCGGGTGGAGCACCCGGCTAAAAGAGCCTGGGGAGAGCACTGTGGTAAGACTGGGTAAAACGGATCTGACAAACAAGAGCTTGGATGGAAATGTGTGAGTAGCAGAGAAAAACATTGGCCATTCACAATGAGTTATCGTTTTCGATAATTAAATGTTGGAAAATTACCAATTGAAGTATGACTATGTTCACATTCACACTGGTTTCCACCTAAAATTAGCTTTTGTGGTAAAGTTGTGGAAAAAAAGGGATACAAGTGTGCTAACGTTGGTAAAAAAAAAAAAAAAATCCTATATTTTAGAGTTAAATTCCATACAAAAGAAAGTCCCTGGTGCTGTTTTTCACTTCACATCTGTATTGCCTGGCAGATCTCCTGCTTTCTTTCAGCCACTATACCCCAATGTAGTGCCATAGCCCTGGGCTCGGCCCACGTCTTCACCTATAGAAAGCCCTCGCTTGAACAGGACCTTGAATATGTCTCCTGACTTCGGTTACCCCCAGGTCTTATCGTGCAAGGTATAGCGGCTGAGGCCGAGAAAGCCTGAGTACCACCAGAGCAAACAAGACTATGCAGCTGGGTGATATTAGGTAGTAGAGCAGAATGCTTTTGTGGAGGAAGTTACACAGATCACACCTGGAACTATGAACAAGGGAGCAAGATTGCTCAGAGCGACCGCAGCTCTGAGCTTCCGAGAACCGCCACAATAAACAAGGCTCAATGGTTGATCAGTGTGAAAGCAGCACTGAGCATCTGGTGTCCACAACACTAACAAGGACAGACAGACAGACGGAATGTTTGCCAGCTTCCGATAACCGTCACAATAAACAAGACGCAATGGTTGCTCAGTGCGACCGCAACACTGAGCATCTGCTGTCCACCACACTGAGTAACAAAGACAGACAGACAGACGGAATGCTTGCCAATCTAATCGCTGCCCCAGCGATAGCAAACATCCACACTGACACGGATAAGACAAACAAGTAGGAGCATAACTAATAGCAACCGCTGCTATAGTCACGTCCACAAGAACAGGACAAGCAAGAATCCTACCAGTCACCAACGTGGTGAAGGCAGTCTCCAAACTGTCAGGATAGGAAAAGACTTCACTGTACCCCCGTGGGTGCAGTGAACGTCCAAGCAGGGAAGGCAAGGTAATGCAATACAATATTCAACTTTACACAAGGAACCCAGTAATCAACTATGGCAAAGCTGAATGCTATGACGGGCGAGGTGTGAGAGGAGGAGCAGACTTTTCTATGGACATCAGCCAGTGAGAGCAGACATGCAAATTCCCACACAGCTGAATGGTAATCACACAATCCTGTGTTGGTGCCCCCAGTGCACACCAAAAACCTCTAGCAGATCTGCAAACCGCTAGAGGTTTGAAGCAGATTTCAGAGTGATTCTAGGCATGTTTAGAGAGATTTTCTAAACATGTCTAGCGTTTTTTGAAGCGGTTTTGTGTAGCAGATTTCATATATTGTTACAGTAAAGCTGTTACTGAACAGCTTCTGTAACAAAAATACTTGGAAAACGCTTTGATCTAGCGTTTTTTCAGAGTTTTTTTTTTCCACTATCCTATACTTTAACATTGAGGCAGAAACGTCTCAGAAATTTAAAAAATGCTGCAGCCCCCAAGTTTGCGTTTGTGGAAAAAACAAACAGCTCTGATGTGCACCAGCTCATTGAAATACATTACCCAAGCAGTTTTAAAAACGCTCCAGAACCGCTCTGGTGTGCACCAGCCCATTGGCTGATAGAAGGCTGCAAGTTGGCTGTGAATGGAAAGGACTCTCATTGCAATTGCATGCCAAATTATGCAACAACATGCATGTAAGAAATCCATAGCTGTCTGGCCACATTTCAACTGCAGCAAGCCATAGGTGGATTCATGACAACATCCTGAACTACTCTGAACTGCAGAGTGATTGCAGATGGCAATGAGACGTATTGCGAATGCAATCAAAACTTAGCAGCCAAATGCAAGCAGAGAAATCAAAACTGCTCGGTTTCAGCTCCAGGGCAACCGACAGGACACCCTACAGGAGGGATCCTTACAACATCCAATTACATGTAGCCTAGAGCCTTTTGAGCTGTATTTACTGGACTTCGAATTTTGCACAGAAAACAATATTTCCTGATGGTCATGCTGTACTATCAAGATGTCAAAGCACTGTTTACACAGCCAACATAGTCTAGGACTGGTTTTCTGAGCACTAAGATGAAGTTTCACAACTGCCATGACTTTCATGAATGGCCCATCCTCAATATGGTTCAGCCCTTGAGACAAGACAGTGAAGACCATTAACTTAACTGGACAATGTTTTGCAGGAGGAATGGTCCCTAAAACCTAATGTTCTCCCCAGGCTATTTTAGCCGGGTGCTTCACTCGGCCAGTTTTGGTGAGCACCCGGCTGTCATCGGCTGACCTCCTATTCTGTAAGCAGAGTTGCACGCAGAAGCACCGGCCCTGCATTCTGTCATCTTGCCCCACCCAGCTACTTTTTCATGCCTTCCGGCTACTATTTAATGCCACCCGGCTGAAAAAATTTCCGGAGAGAACACTTCTGAAACCTATACAGGACCTTTTTATTTATCCATTCCAAAGAGACTGTTGGATTAACATAAGACTACCAATACTAGAAGTAGTCGATTTAGTATTGAGTACAGGTGTGATGGAGGAAGAAATTCTAAAATCTATAACTGAGCTACCAGTGAATATCTTCAGGACCAGATGGGTACTCGGCTGTATTTTATTAAATCCCAAAACTGAAACTAGTGGGGAGATAACAAAGCTTTTTAATAGCCTTCTTAAGAATGGGGACTGGTACATTAAAATTAGCAGTTTTGCACACATAAAATTCCCATACCAGTTGACGACCTCATCAAAACCCTATAGCCCAATCTCCTTCCTTAAAGAGAGTCTGAAGCCTTCTAAAAATCATCTTTTTATTAGACATTTATCTTTAGCAATATCAGCAGTGCTAAAACGCTGCATTCTCGCGGCAAAACAATGTCACTAAACACCTCAAATACCGGGGCAAAATTCCTTGACTTTCCAAGTCGTGGATTTTGCTGCCCGGGGAGGCAGAGCTTAGCGCTGTAGCTCTGCCTCCATTAGCGTCAATTCCCGCTGATCGCCGCCTCTCTCCCCCCGCCCCTCTCAGTGAAAGAAGACTGAGAGAGGTGGGGAGAGGCGGGGGTTGACACGAGTAGAGGCAGAGCTATAGCACAAAGCTCTCCCTGAATTTTGCCCCGGGGATTTGGGGGGTTTAATGCAGGGCTGTGGAGTCGGAGCAATTTTAGGTACCTGGAGTCGGTGGTTTCATAAACTGAGGAGTCAGGAGTAGGTTGATTTTTGTAACAAATCCACAGTCCTGGTAAGTATTAGACTAAAGCGTTTTAGCACTGCTGGTATTGCTAAAGATAAATGTCTAATAAAAAAGATTTTTAGAAGGCTCCAGACTCTCTTTACAGTGTACCAGAGACAAGCTGTTAAAACATTTTTTTTACTTACCCAGGGCTTCCTCCAGCCCCATAAGCATGGATGCGTCACTTGCCGTCCTCCTGAGTGCCCCCGTTAAGCCGCAATCTTCTACGGTATTCAGCTCAGTGACGTCAGGGCCTTCTGAGCATGTACAGACCTTCCCGGTTGACGTCACTCAGTCAGACTGAGCCGAGTGAATGGAGGAGAGGTTTTTTTTTTGTTTGTTTTTAATTGTGTACCCACCATATGTTCTCTTTAACCAGCATACTAAATTATAAAAAATTTTTGCAAATAGAATAGCAAAACTGATGCCATAACTGATACCTTAAAGGGACTCCGAGCAGTGCAGAAACTATGGAACAATGCATACCATTTTGAAGCTCTCTTTCTCCTCTTTCCAACGATAGATAAACTGCCGCCCTACGCCCTTTACTTTTCACTATTTTCGTGATCGAAATCGCGGCCGCCGCGATTTCGTTCGCGAAAATATCGAAAACTAAAATGCGTAGGGTGGCGGTTTATGTGTTGTTGGAAAGAGGAGAAAAAGAGCTTCAAAATTTTATGCATCTTTCTATAGTTTCTGCACTGCTCGGAGTCCCTTTAAAGAAAATCAAGCTTTACCCAGGCAAGATCAGTAATAGGAAATGTTTGGGAAAGTAATGGTAGTAGTGGACCAAGCTAGTGACTACCCCAGTATGGAAAGAAATGCACAGTTCTAGTCATGCAAGCAACAGCCTCTGTCTTGTCGGTACCTTGTCAGGGGTATAGTAAACATCACTGATAAGCAAATTACAGCCATAAAGGCTTTCCTGCAGAATACAACTTCTGAGGGCAGAGGGAGATAAAAATACATGGACCATTGACCTTTTTCTAACTCTGGGACACTTACAAGGCTGCCACTGATTAGAGACTGTAAAACATTCAACCTACTTTGTGAATGTTTACATATAAAATAAAACCGTGGGATTCTTAAAGGGACTCCGAGCTCACCCAAAAAAAGAAAGTTGTACTCACCAGGGGCTTTCTCCAGCCCAGTGCTGGTCGGGAGGTCCCACGCCGGCGTCCTGGCTCCTCTCTTTCTCCCCGCTCCGGAATGGCTGACAGGCCGCAGCCCGGGCGACACTCGGTAGAGTGTCGGGCTGCAGCTTCCGCGTATAACGCGGCTGACGTCACACACCGGCCGCCCCGCGTCATCACGGCGACCGGCGTGAAAACACTGCGCATGCGCGTTTAAAGCGCGCATGCGCAGTACTTTCACGCCGGCCGCCGTGATGACGCGAGGCGGCCGGCGTGTGACGTAATCCGCGTCATACGCGGAAGCTGCAGCCCGACACTCTACCGAGTGTCGCCCGGGCTGCGGCCTGTCAGCCATTCCGGAGTGGGGAGAAGGAGAGGAGCCAGGACGCCGGCGTGGGACCTCCCGACCAGCACTGGGCTGGAGAAAGCCCCTGGTGAGTACAACTTTCTTTTTTTGGGTGAGCTCGGAGTCACTTTAAGTCATTTTTAGGAGTAGGATAAATATACATTTTTAACCCATTGGTTTATTTTCACCTTGGGTTAACTTTTAGGCATCTTTCACATGGGAGGCTGAACTGCCTGACAAGCATGCGGTTCAGCTGCTGGCCAAAGGCGCCTTTCCACTGCAGATACAGTGATGTGAAAAACTATTTGCCCCCTCATTCTTTTGCATGTTTGTCACACTTAAGGCAGGGGTCACACTTATCGGCTTTCGTACGCGTTTTATGCACAGAAAAACTGACTTCAACTGAGAACTCATGTTAATCAATTAGCAAGGTCACACTTCAATGCAGATTTCGCACGCAGAAAAAAAACTGACATCTTGCGCAATTTGTCAGTTTTCTCTATAAATTACATTAGCTGCTTTAAGGCAGGGGTCACACTTGTCTTTCAGTTTTCTGCAAAGTGTAGAAAACTGAAAGACAAGTGTGACCCCTGCCTAAATGTTTCTGCTCATCAAAAACCGTTAACTATTAGTCAAAGATAACATAATTGAACACACAATGCAGTTTTAAATGATGGTTTTTATCATTTAGTGAGAAAAAAAAACTCCAAATCTACATGGCCCTGTGTGAAAAAGTGATTGCCCTGCTTGTTAAAAAATAACTTAACTGTGGTTTATCACACCTGAGTTAAATTTCTGTAGTCACCCCCAGGCCTGATTACTGCCACACCTGTTTCAATCAAGAAATCACTTAAATAGGAGCTATCTGACACAGAGAAGTAAACCAAAATCACCTCAAAAGCTAGACATCATGCCAAGATCCAAAGAAATTCAGGAACAAATGAGAACAAAAGTAATTGAGATCTATCAGTCTGGTAAAGGTTATAAAGCCATTTCTAAAGCTTTGGGACTCCAGCGAACCACAGTGAGAGCCATTATCTACAAATGGCAAAAACATGGAACAGTGATGAACCTTCCCAGGAGTGGCCGGCCGACCAAAATTACCCCAAGAGCGCAGAGAAAACTCACCCGAGAGGCCAAAAAAGACCCCAGGACAACATCTAAAGAACTGCAGGCCTCACTTGCCTCAATTAAGGTCAGTGTTCACGACTCCACCATAAGCAAGAGACTGGGCAAAAACGGCCTGCATGGGAGATATCCAAGGCGCAAACCACTTTTAAGCAAAAAGAACATAAAGGCTCGTCTCAATTTTGCTAAAAAAAACATCTCAATGATTGCCAAGACTTTTGGGAAAATACCTTGTGGACCAACGAGACAAAAGTTGAACTTTTTGGAAGGTGCGTGTCCCGTTACATCTGGCGTAGAAGTAACACAGCATTTCAGCAAAAGAACATCATACCAACAGTAAAATATGGTGATGGTCTGGAGTTGTTTTGCTGCTTCAGGACCTGGATGGCTTGCTGTGATAGATGAAACCATGAATTCTACTGTCTACCAAAAAATCCTGAAGGAGAATGTCCGGCCATCTGTTCGTCAAATCAAGCTGAAGCGATCTTGGGTGTTGCAGCAGGACAATGACCCAAAACACACCAGCAAATCCACCTCTGAATGGCTGAAGAAAAACAAAATGAAGACTTTGGAGTGGCCTAGTCAAAGTCCTGACCTGAATCCTATTGAGATGTTGTGGCATGACCGTAAAAAGGCGGTTCATGCTAGAAAACCCTCAAATAAAGCTGAATTACAACAATTCTGCAAAGATGAGTGGGCCAAAATTCCTCCAGAGCGCTGTAAAAGACTCGTTGCAAATTATCGCAAACGCTTGATTGCAGTTATTGCTGCTAAGGGTGGCCCAACCAGTTATTAGGTTCAGGGGGCAATTTCTTTTTCACACAGGGCCATGTAGGTTTTGATATTTTTTATTTTTTTTTATCTCGCTAAATAATAAAAAACATTTAAAACTGCATTTTGTGTTCAATTGTGTTATCTTTGACTAATAGTTAACAGTTTTTGATGAGCAGAAACATTTGTGTGACAAACATGCAAAAGAATAAGAAATCAGGAAGGGGGCAAATAGTTTTTAACATCGCTGTATATGCAGCCGAATGATGACATTTGTAATCCCATGCATTTCAACATTTCAAGTGTTGTGGTGTTTTCACGTGTCGAAACAAGGCTACAGCCATGCTCAGATGTGACTCCATAGGGGGCTGCCTCTCCACTGCCTGTGCCAAAGCCTAGCAAGTGCCTGGCCATTGCGCAGGAGCAGCTGACCGGCAGTGAATTCTTTGCTGTCGTCCTCTTGAAAGAGTCCTAAAAGTGCAAACATGCACTGAATTCTGATTGGCCAATTTTACCACTTCTACGTAGTATGAGAGTTTGCCTACATAATCTGTTCAAAGTATTCAAAATCTGTTGGCCCTCATACTACAATGGAAGTGGAAAAATTGGCCAATCAAGATAATGCAAACTGAGCACTGATTTTTATTTTTTATGAACCTCACATCACTCTGTTTGGAATGTATTCGTTCCGACGAGCGGAACGCAAGTTTGGTTCCTGTATGACTTTTCCTTATCAGCTGGGAAAAGCAGATGGCGATGGAGGCTGTGGGAATCAATTCTTGCTTATGAGTATGGACGTTTGCCACATAAATTTTGCAAAATGATAACTTGCCGCCATTTATTCTGGTCTGCCATCCATTTGGGTCCCTGTACCCTAGAAGCGTCAGTATACCAATCCCAGAGCCCCATCAGAAGCATCAGGGTGCAACTGGTTTGCAATAGACCAGTGGGAATCTTCCTTCCCCATGGAGGATTCTCATTGGTTCAATGAGTAGTGGATCAATAAAAATCCTCCCTGGAGCTTATGCAGGATTTCCATTAGTTTTTAGTGAACCAAGCCTGATGCCTCTGATGGGTTTCTGGGATCGGTAGAGCTGTATTTGTAGCACACGGGGACTCGAATGGGGGATGCCGGTGGAGGAACTGGGTGGCAAATGGAAAACTGGATGAAAAACTGATGCCCAATATTATGTTTGTTGCCCAATGTATGTGTTTTATCCGGTACATTGTGTCTCCACCCTTATTCTTGCCTGCACCCACTAATCCATTACTTTCTTTGTGAACAGGAAAGTCGAATCTTATGGATGCCATCAGCTTTGTGCTGGGAGAGAAGACCAGTAACCTAAGAGTTAAGACGCTGCGAGATCTCATCCATGGAGCCCCTGTGGGGAAACCTGCAGCAAACCGTGCATTTGTCAGTATGGTCTATGAAGAGGACAACGGAGTAGACAAGGTCTTCGCCAGACATATCATCAGTGAGGAGAGCTTTTATTTTGCACAATAAATAAGATGAACGCTGACTTATTTGTTGGAGAGAGAGTTTTATTATAAAATCCTTTGGCTGTGTGTGCTGATCCTTGTGGTAGTCAGCCCTCAGGGTAGGCTGTTTGGTATTTTTGTCTGAGGACCAACACTGATACTGATACAATACTAGCTCTGTGCAATCTAAACCATTGTAAATAAAAGAGTAGCAAATGGGTACAAAATAGAAAAAGTATTTATTTGTGGTGCATAAACAGTATATAACAAATAATGGAAACATGCACAGTTTAGATTGTGTTTTGGACGTAAGCAAGCCCTCCTCTTATTGGGGTACCAATTACAACCAGGAACTGCGCTTCCAGTAGTCCAACTTACATCCAGCAAGGAGACCAATACCCTAAAAACAAATTAAAACTGCACATAGTGCTCAGCACTGTATTTTTAAAACACAGATTGCACCACGTGCCGCACTCCACCGGGACGTGCCACCACCGTACAGACACAGGGCAACGATCCCCCCTCGTGATTCCACTCACCAGAGCGATTCTTGTTCAATGCATATCACAGATATAATCTGTATAAAGATCCAGGCAGGTACCGGGGTCCAGGTAAAAAGTGAAGCTTTATTGCACCTTACGGCAGCCGTAGTACACGTTCTAACCCTAGCCGCGGAACTCAGGGCTGTACGTCCACCATAGGCTTGCCTAGTCTTCCTCTGAGCGTCGGCGTGATCCTTGCTCCGTCCTACGCGGTTCGTCATATGTGACTCATTCAGGGGCCCCTGAATGAGTCACATAAAGAAAATAGTCTCATATTTTTATTTCCAGTTATATAGTATTTTTTTATAACATTGCATCATTCTCTAATATTTGCAGTTTACACACTACTCGGAATTCTAAATGATTTTACAGAGCAGGCCAATGAACTTTTGAACTGTCCTCTGGAGAGAAAAAGAAAATACGACTGACAGTTGAGATAACATTGTCCCTTTAATCATTGTCATATGCCACTTCTGCTTTGCAAGGAGTGGGAGCATTTTTTTGATAAATGTTAACAAGGGCCTCCCACCCCCTTTTTTTCCTTACCAGGTTTTGTTGTTTCCCCTAGGTGGATCTTCTGAATATAGGATCAACTCCAAAGTTGTTCAACTGTCAGAATACAGTGATGAGCTGGAGAAGCTGGGGATCTTGATTAAAGCCAGAAACTTCTTGGTCTTTCAGGTAAATGTTGGTCTTGTGTAAACGTTGACAATTCTCATGCGCAGGAACCTGTTCACCCTTTTCCACTTGATATAATTAAAATGCTAGCACCTGTATACTTAATTGTGGTTAAAGTGTGCTTAAAGCCCGAGGTAACCCAAAACTGGACAAGACAATTTCTAGTAGCAATCAGGTTGTTAAAGTGTATCTGTAGGGGAACAAAATGTGCGCTAAATGGATACTTCCCTCAGTAGAGGGAAACCTCTGGATAATCCATAGGCCTCCCTGTCCCCCTCCACCTCACCAGTCCAGTCATGGAACCCCCTGAATCTCCTTGACAAGGGGTTGTCAAAGGGTGCGGACAGCCACACTCTTGTCCATGAATGAGCGTGGCCCGCACAGCCCAATACGCCTGCACAGTAGCACGGTGCTGCTTGAACTGGGTTTTTTTTCCCACCAAGCATGAGTGGCTCTGTGCTACTGGCCAGTGCCACGCTGTCCTGCACAGTGTGGTGGCCAAGCTCATTCACATACGGGTGTGTCCACAAAATTTCAGAAGGTTACGGCAAGAAGCGGTGGTATGAATGAGGACATGATAATCGTTTGGGGGATCCAGAGGCTTCCTTCTACTGAGATAAGTATGTGACTGTCTTTCCTTTTAAAGTCGCAGGTTTGCTTTAAAGTGAACCCAAGGCGAGAGTGATATGGAGGCTGCCATATTTATTTCCTTTTAAAGAACAAGTGACACCCATGCTAACCTAGAAATAAAAAACATATATAAGTAGATACATAACAGATGTATTGCACTGCCCACATTATTATTCCTGTGAATTTTATAAAGGAAAAGTAGAGAATCCTAGTCTAGAAATTTCCATCATGGTTGCCTCTGACCTCCTGACATCATTTCCTCCCTCACTTTCTTTTCTCCTCTTGCTAATTGTGTATTCGTTACCCGCCCTCTTCCCAGAGTCTTCAGACACTCCCACTGAGGTCTATAATAGGAAGTGCACTGTCTTATGTCAATAGAAGGAAGGGGGGAAAACAAGGGAAGAGAAGGAATATATTATAGACAAAAAGACCCAGCGTGCAACTGTTTGGCAATGGCAATTAAAGGGCCACTGCTCCTAAGGTATGTCATAACTCCAAACCATAACAGTAGAAAAAGTTTTGAATGCAGGATTAGCATCTTTATCATGTAATACACTCAGACCGGATGCTGCTGAAATTAGATTTTTATGGTGATAATCCCTCTTTAAACAATACCGATACCAGAAGGTCAACAGGACTACCAGTTAACGGGTAGAGTCACACACCTGAAACAAGCATGTGGCTAAGCCAGTCAGAGCACCTGATTTGCAAGCTTGTTCAAGGTCTATGACTAAAAGTATTAGGGCCAGTTTCCACTTGTGCTTTGCGATTTTGTTGCGGAAAATGCATCAACGAATCCGCATGTGGGTGCGGATTCGTTCGCGTTCTCACGCGGAATCGCTCGCGGTTTGCACTATGCGATTTTAACCATGTCAATGCCGGTAAGCATTGACATGGGTTTTTAAGCGATAATGCACGCGAAAACGCATGGAAACCCGCAAGACACAAACACTTACGGTTTTCCTATTAAATTACATAAGCGGCGATTCGCGTGCGGGTGGGCGGCATGTAAACTGACGGCTCTGCCATGCAGATTTTTTCTGCACAGCAGACCGCACAGAATTCCTGACAAGTGGAAACAGCCCCATCCACTTGTATTGGTTATCCGAATCTGCATGCAGATTCACTCTAGTGAAAACGGGCCGTTAGAGGTGGAGGATCGGCGAAACAACCAGGCAACTTGCATTGTTTAAAATGAAATAAATATGACAACCTCTATATCACACTTACCTTGTGCTCTCTTTAATTAAATCTACACAATGGCCCATATGCAATTTGCTTTTTCTCCTAGGTAATATTTTTAAATGTCAATAAAATGGCCGTTAAACCACCAGAAAGCAAAAAAATAGTCAAAATAATTTTGATGGTACTTTTTCACCAACTTTTCAGTAATTTTTAAGTTGAAAAGCTCTGGAAAGTTTTATTTTAAATAGAAAATGAAAAATTAGCCTGACTAAATTTCCCAGGATCCTTACATTACATTGTAAACCAAGGGCCTCACTCAGTAGCAGATGTTGCTGAGGTAAACGGGCACCTATGGGCGAAGCAGGTAGTTTTGGCGCCATGTGCGGCCTTGTTTTGCCCCAAAATATAGGGTTTTTAAACCCTGCTACAAAGCGCACACTACTTATAGTAGATTAAATATAAATATAGACAAAACTGAATAATTCAAACAATAATAGTATTTATTATTCTATAATTCTATTATAAATGTAAATGTATCTTTAAAGAGACTATGAAGCGAACAAAAATTGCTATTTTTACCTGGTAGTTCGCTTTAGTAGTCTCAGTAGATGTAAACCGCCGCATCCCTGAGCCAAAACTAGGGCTTTAGACCCCCAAATCCCAGGGCAAACATCCACGACTTCCTTGGTCATGGATGTTGCTGCCCAGGGAGGCAGAGCTTTGAGCTGCAGCTCTGCCTCTACTGACGTCAATCGCCATGCGGATCTCTGCCTCTCCCTGCCCCTCTCTGTGAAGGAAGACTGAGAGGGGTGGGGAGAGGCGGCAATTGACATCAGTAGAGGCAGAGCTACAGCAGAAAGCTCTGCCTCTTTCAGGAAGCGCTGCCCGGATTGCCCCCCGGGGATTTGGGAGGGTATCATTATCCAACATTTAAAAACTAGATGGGTATCATCCTGTAGTCTATTAAAGATAGTACTTGTATCTGCCAAGTGTTTGGTCATTTTTGGAGGATCTCATTATTCAGGAATTAATGTATTAAGAGCATCTCGCTAATTTCATATTTCCTAAGTATGGACTGATGTAGCTGGCAAACCTTCCAACGGATTTCAGGTTTAACAATCTTTATTGGTGAAGAAAAGATAAGCCTAATGGTGAGCATATTTGCGAACAACATATCCGCTTACATGACCGTTTTGCACAAAAGATAGAACATAAACACAATCGTTAACCAAAAGGGCCAAAAAACCCTGAACACAGGGTGGCACCAAAATGCACCCAGCTAAAACACTGATCTAATTGATCAAAGCATGCATAAAGGACAACTGAAGTGAGAGTGATATGGAGGCTGCCATCTTTATTTTCTTTTAAACAATACTAGTTGCCTGGCACCCTGCTGATCCTCTGCCTCTAATACTTTTAGACATAGACCCTGAACAATGCAGATCAGGTGTTTCTGACATTGTCAGATCTGACATGCTTGTCGGCCTCTACTGCAGCCTAATAGACCAGTAGGACTGCCAGGCAACTGGTATTGTATAAAGATGGCAGCCTCCATATTTTTCTCACTACAGTTGTCCTGTAAGACTAAACCCAATAGAACTGAATAATGGCTTCTGAGCATAGGATGAAAAAATCCCTTTTCACCCACAGAGTCCTTCCCACTGATTTTAAAGGGAAACAGAACAAATATCTAATAGCCCTTAGTCTAAGGTTTAAATCGGAGGTGTCAAACTCAATCACATAGGGGGCCAGAATCTAAAAAAACTCAGTCCAAGTTGCTGGCCAAATTGTTTAAGATTTATTGAACTATTTCAAATTGATGTTTGAACCAGAAACGCTGTTACTGGTGTGCTCTCTGAATGGGAAGGCTGCGGGCTTCATCAGGAGGAAATGGAGCACATCAGCCTGTGTTGTATACTTTATTCCATGGACGTGCTCACAGCAAAATAGTATTAACATTCTATAGGATGCCCATGCATATGGGTGATATGGCGCAATGCTTACTTACAGCTTTTGGATTTATGGATGCCACATGCATGCCCACTGGAGACCTGTCCCTACCCTTACACGGCAGATCACAATAGGGCAAAAAATGATGTGCCTGTATATAGGTCGGCTACATGGAAATGCCAGATGCCGGCGGTACATGTGCCAGGGCGTCCTTCTATGATGTAACTTCCAGTTTGCTGCGAGCATATATACAGCAGAGGTTGGTGCTCTCCACTTCCTCATTTCTTTATTTTATTGCTAACAACTCGGGATGATCAATGAGATGCAAATATTTCCAAGTTCATACCCAATTATGTAAATTTGTAGGTAAACATATGCAGCCAGTCAAGTCCCACCCAGGTTTAAATTGATTGGTCCATTTTCAAGCTGCATATATTTGTATAACATTTGTATTTAATCTGCATGAACTCAGAGACATTTACATCTCATTGATCATCCCTACTAATAACCATCCACATTTCACGTTCCAGCGGGCCACATGTAATGGTGAGGCCAACCACATTCGGCCTAGAGTTTGACAGCTGTGGTTTAGATATACCTAAAATCAGACAGCATATTTATTTTTTTTTTTTGTGTGTGTGTGTTTTGTTTGCGTGTGTTTCGCATATACGTTTTGTGTGTTTTTACGTGTTTGTGGTTCGCATGCGTTTTGTATACTTTTTCAATGCGTTTTTATATTGCGTTTTATTCAAATCACTAGGAAGACAACAGGAAGCAGAACTACATCACAAAACAATAAAAAAAAATGCATAAAAAATGCAATACATTTTGTTCCCATTGACTTTTGTTATGTGCGTTTTTGAATATTATGCAACAAAATCAGCGTTGTTAAAAATGCATATTCGGTTTTTATATGCGTTTTTTGTTTTTCGTACGACCCATAGACGTCTATTAACAGCAAAAACGCAGTGTTTTCCGCAACGCTTGTGTTTCTGCTAAGTGTGCACAGTGTTCTCCCCAGAGCCTTTCAAGTGGGCGGGCCGCCCACTTGAGATTGTTGCCCCTCCCCAACAGCATCACTATGTTTGAGACCCCCACCCTTCCTCTATTAGTAGCAGCCAGTGTTAACCCATTTTCTCCCACCAGTGTGGTTCCACCTCCCAGCAGTACCCAGCAGTGAACACACACTTACACGACCCTGTAGCATCTGGTGTGACCTCTCACTGAGTAGCACCCAGCGTGACCTTCCCCCACCTGGCTACTTTTTCATGCCACCCGGCTGGAAAAAATGTCTGGAGAGAACCCTGCTGCACCTAGCCTTAGAAATGTTTAGTCCGGGCCTGAGCCCACTGACGCAGTTGTATCCGCTTTTCAGTTACGCATCAATGTTAGAGATGCTGAAAAGCGGACAGAAGCGGATACAACTGATTCTTGAGGGCCTGAGCCCACTGACGCTTAGAATAAAATCATAGTGTTGAATAGCCAGATATAAATGCACAAAAGCTAGCTTTTTAGATCAATGCATGTGGATCCAGATAAATAAAGTGCATCAAGACCAGTAATTGTGTGTAAGTTTTTCAGTTTCAAAACTGAAGCAGTTTCCTCATCTAGACGGTATCCGGATCCAGAAACTCTCCTCTCCTCCTACTCTCCTAAATAACTTCTAACCTGCTAAATATCGGTGGTTCTGCCTTTTGTGGCTGGCTGATAAATTCTGTCTGTTATGAGTCTTTCCATCTTATTCCTGCAGGGGGCAGTAGAATCTATCGCCATGAAGAATCCTAAGGAGCGTACAGCTTTGTTTGAGGAAATCAGCAGGTCAGGAGAGTTGGCGGCCGAGTATGACAAGCGCAAGAAGGAGATGGTTAAAGCAGAGGAAGACACCCAGTTCAACTATCACCGCAAGAAAAACATTGCTGCCGAAAGGAAAGAGGCTAAGCAAGAGAAGGAAGAGGTGCGTTTTCCATAAAGATAACTGCATTCATTTTCTATAGTATGGTAGGCAATGGATACCAGTAGACTTTTGTGTTTGTATGTGTTGCAATCTAATTTCATTATTACACTGATCTTGGTGTCAGTTAGTAATTTATCGCTTAGTATTAGCTTTTCCTTGGCTCCCATAACTTATTGTAAGGTAACCCTTACCTCCCACCTTAGTCTTTGCTTAATTGCCTATCTAATGCTAGGTACACGCCATACAATTTACTGTTAGATTTACCTGCCAGATGGATTTTTTTTTTCCCCCTAACTTGTCCGATCTGAATTTCGACCGATTTTTTTCGATATTTATTTTTTTAATGTTTTTTTCTAACTGATATTCATTGAACTGAACGCAAATCGATCGAAATTCTGATCGAACATGTTGGAAGAAATCGATCTGACAGGTAAATCTAACAGAAAATTGTATGGTGTGTACCTAGCATTACCCAAACAACCCCTTCCTAACTGCAAATTGAGCATGGTGGTGTAGAGGTTAGCACTCTTGCCTTGCAGCAATGGGTTCACAGTTCAGATCCCAGCCGGGGCACTATCTGCATGGAGTTTGTATGTTCTCCCCATGTCTACGTGGGTGTCCTCCAGGCACTCCAGTTTCCTCCCACATCCCAAAACACATACAAATAAGTGATTTGGCTGCCCCCTAAAAATTGTCCCTAGACTACGATACATACATAGACATATGACTGTGGTAGGGATTAGATTGTGAGCCCCTCTGAGGGGACAGTTAAGTGACAAGACTATATACTCTAAAGCGCTGCAGAAGATGTTGGCGCTATATAAATACTAAATTACTCGTCCCCAGTAGCCATAAAGTGGATCCATAGGAAACTACTGTATATACTCCCGTATAAGCCGAAGTACCCATTTTTCCCTCAGAAACCAGGAAAAAGTGATTGACTTGTGTATAAGCCCCCTCCACAGTATAGCCCCCTCCACAGAAGCCAGATGTGCCCCCAGTACAAGTCAGCTCTCCTGCCCATAGCCAGATGTGCCCCAAGGATGGTACAGCTGTGTCTCTAGACGCCACACAGGAAGAATTCCAGATGATTGCACAACTGACACGCTGCTTGCACGCTCTGCTCCACATGCCAGGGGGACACGGGTAGTCTTGAGTAGCGCACTCTGCACACCATGTTGCAGGGGATGGGGGGGCACAGAAACAGCAGGGAGCCAGATGGCAAGAGCAGTATTACTAGTGCACGATCCTTGTGCTCCAATGCCAGTAACAAAACCTGCTCCACCACCCGCTGTGCTCCACTGACTTGCATATAAGTTGGGGAGTGGGACTTTTCAGCATATTTTTTTGTGCTAAAAAATTAGGCTTTTATATGCGAGTATATACAGTAAGCCATCAGTAAAGTAACCCCTGATGAACTCCACATGCCCTAAAATAAATTGCTTGCTATTCTGGCTCCACTGTGATAGGGATGTCAATTCCGGATTTTATTCTGGAACTTGGCTAGCATATTTAGCGAGGTGAGATATCCCGTACATGTGCTTATGCTCTCCCTCTCTGCATGCATTGTTGCGTTACAAATGACTGCACTCTCTTACACTGCTCATGGGAGGCAAGCCTTAAACTCTGCTATCTAAACAAACATTAGTCACTGACAGGTCATGAACTGTAACCCACCCAGTACTATCATCCAAACCTGCCCTTGCCTTACACTAACCAAAATGCTGACATCTCTGATTTCCAAAACTATTGATACCTTTTGGGATGGAGACTCTCAGTACTACATAATTGAGAGTCTAAATGAACAGTTAAAGGACCGCTATCGCAATAATGTTTTTTACATTTTAAATATGCATGTATTAATTGTAAGTTTTGTCCCAGAGTAAAATGCACCATAAATTGCCTTTTTTCCCTATGTTCCTGTCACTTACAGTAGGCAGTATAAATGGGACAGATCTGACAGATTTTGGATTAATCCATCTCCTCATGATGGGATTCTAAAGAATTCCTTTATTTTCAAAAGCACTCCTTGGATGGCAGAGGCACATTCAACTGCTAGAAAAGTTTCCACAGGAAAAGACTGGCTTTCCAGCACCATTGTAAAGGTCCTTTCCAGGGAGTGCTTTTGAAAAGAAGAAAGTAAATATTGTAAATCCCTCATGAGATGGGCTAGTCCAGATTCTGTTCGATTTTTCTTTGCTGTAAGTGACCAGAACATGGGGGAAAAAATAAATGTTTTGTTTATTTAGCTCTGGGGCAAATGTGAAGCGAGTACACACACGTATTTACAAATGCTCATAATACTTGTCCTTTAACCCCAAGTATCAGAAGCAACGATAGGATGGTAACATTTGGTAACCGGACTTTTTTGTTTACAGGCAGAGCGTTATCAGCGTCTGAAGGATGAGGTAGCACGGGCCCAGATCCAGTTACAGCTGTTTAAGCTTTATCACAACGAGTCTGAGATTGAGAAGCTGAACAAAGAATTGACAAGCAAGAACAAGGAGATAGATAAAGACAAAAAGCACATGGACAAGATCGAGGAGGAGCTGAAGGACAAGAAGAAAGAGCTGGGGAAAATTATGAGAGAACAACAGTCCATAGAGAAGGAAATCAAGTAAATAGTTAGCTCAAAGCTAATGCAGTAAACAAGTGAATTGATATATCTTCCCTGCACTCCTTCCATGGTGACATTGTTCAGCCTATTTGGAGCGACTGAAAACTGATGGATTGCCAATGGGGGTGCGATGGACAGTGTGTCAGTCGGCCCTAGAGTGTGTGGTGGTGGGAGTGGCCTGCAGGGGGGGGGGGGGGGTTGTAGTTGGTGGACAGCCAGGTGCTGTGAAAAAGTGGTATTTCTGTCAGTGGATGATCACTTGTCCTCTGAAGCCCTGGACCCCAATAGTTAGCAGGAAGCCCCCTTTATCTCTCTGGAGTCAGGGTGGTCCATGGCGTGGCTGGGAGCCCAAAAATAATTCCCACAAGCCCTAGTGTAGATTTTGCACCTTGTTTTTTTGTAACACAGGCAGTGTGAGGGAACATTTGATCTCCCTCCCCTGAAATAAACGGTATTTGTTCTGTGGTTCCATTGGGAAGAATTTCATCCTCACCAGCAGTGCAGCCATAACACTTGCATTGCGGGTTAGGAAATTGCTTACCAGCCTGTGAATAATTTAACAGTGCTGGTGACCTGGAAATGCAGCATGCATGTCTTGTCATTGCTGTCACTCACCAGTGCAATCCCTCTCTGCTGCTTGGATCATCAGCAAGGCAAGTGGCTGGGGCCTGGTGAGTGTCCAGGGGGCTGGTTGCCATCTCCACAAAGCCTCTCCCCCCCAGCTTTACTTACCGAGAAGGGAAAATAAAGGCCAAGGCACTTAGCCTTCCTAGGGTGTCATATTGTGCCTGAATCTATGCTCCTACTATAAACTACCTTCAGGTAAGACATATGAGAGCTCTCTTAAAGGACCACTGTCGCAGGAAAATGTAACATTTTAAAATACATTTGTACAGATACATATAAGAAGTGCAGTTCTGCCCAAGTAAAATCAGCTATGAATTATTTTTCTGCTATTTTGCGGTCACATACAGAAGGTAGTAAAAGTCTGACAGAACTGACAGGTTTTGGACCTGTCCATTTCCTAATAGGGAATTCTCAGTATTTCCTTCATTCTTTACAAAAGCACTCGCTGGAAAGGATCTATACAAAGATGTCAGCCGGCCTCCCTACCCACTTACACATTCTTTTGACAGTTGGACTGGGCAACTGCTCTTGGAAATAAAGAAACTTCTGGAAATCCCCCCTGAGGAGATGGTCTGGTCTAAATCCTGTCAGTTCTGTCATAATTTTTACTATCTGCTGTGGCAGGGTCATATGAGAAAAGTAATTTAAAGCTTATTTTACTCTAGGAGAAATGGACAATTTATATATATATATATGCATACATACAAATTTAAATTGTTACAGATTTTAGTGGTCTTTTAACATACTTAGCAAAATGCAAGTTCTGGGGCTATAAGTAATTTTCATTATTGACTACTAGAAGAGAACCTGTTACAAACTAGCTTTTCTAATATGTATATTACTATATAGTATGCTAGCGTTATAACAGCAGATTCTTTCTTTGTTTTTGTTTTTTCAAACTCGGTGTACACTTGATACTGCCCATAACTAAGCCAGACATGCTTCACCGAAGCCCTCTTTTGTTGGGTTCATTTTGCATCATTGTTTGATAACTTATTTATTTTGTGCCTAAAAGTTCACTAAACAAAAACCTTTACAAAAGTATGCATACCATTTGTAATATATACATCACCTCTATTTCCTAAGTATCCATGTACTCCTAGCTTCTCTCATCCTTACCCCAGGTGGATCTAGTTTCTTACAAACTATAGGCTCCTTTCTTTTCCCTGTACTTAAAGTACATCTGTATTTAAAAAAACAACCCTATGGTGTACTTGCCTGTCCCGTGCCGGTCCTCCACGATCCTCCGTTCTCTCGCTGCGGTGCAGTTAAGTTTCTGCCAACTTGTAAGTCAACGGCAACTGCGCCTGCGTGGCCCTGGCTAAGTGTATGTATGTACACATTCCTATCCGCAATAGCGTCCTGTCTCGCATTCCCATCTGCAATTTCTCCACAGTCAGTGCTGGGATCATTGTCATGCTTCCATTTTATCAATAAAAGAGCTTTTTGATACTTTAGATGGTGCTGGCTTGACTGTGGAGGAATCGTTGGAGTGTCTGAGAGTGCAGAGACACTGCAAGCCATAGCACATCATCCCTTTTCCCCTCCTTGGGTGCTTGCTACACACTGATCATCTTCCCATCCGCAATAGCATCCTGCGCAGGACACTATTGCGGACAGGAAAGTGAAGAAAGATACTCGTGGCCAGAGCCTCGGAGGTGCAGTTGCCATCAAATTAGAAGTTGGTGGAAACTAAACTGCACCGGTACAGACAGAACAGCTGCAAGGGGCTGGCAGAAGCCCGAGGTAACTAACTCTTTGATTTTTGTTAATCTTCAATTCCGCTTTAAAGAGACTTTGTAACAAAATTTTCATCCTTATTTCTTCTATCCTATAAGTTCCTATACCTGTTCTAATGTGGTCTGTCTTACTGCAGCCTTTCCTAATTGCACAGTAGCTGTATTATCTCTGTTATATGATCTAATCTTCTCTCCTCTGTCGGGCTCAGGCAGTCAGGCTGGAATGTGCTGTGCTGCTTGTGATTGGATATTAGCTATACACACCCTCTCCAGGCCCCCGGCACACTCTGTATGACTCACACACTAAACTACTCTCAGCGTATCACTTGCTATGTCTTTTGTTTGTAAACACTGGATAAAACTGTCAATTACAAGCCAGGATTGCAGCAGGGAGAGGCAGAAACAGCAGAGGGGCCCAGGAGAACATAATGAATAGAATGGTATGCTTTTTATTGTAAGAATTTGAGTACAGATTCTCTTTAAATGGAAATAAATATGGCAGCCTCCATATACCTATCGCTTCAGTTATCCTTTAAAAATATGTTCTTAATGCTATGCCTTCTTCACTAGCCACCATCTTAACACCATTCAATTATTCATAAAAACAGTACAATACTGCAAAACTGTAATAATAATTGCAACTCGCTGTCCATAGGGAGAAGGATGCTGAGCTGAATCAGAAGCGTCCTCAGTACATTAAAGCCAAGGAGAACACATCTCACAAGATCAAAAAGTTGGAAGCGGCAAAGAAGTCCCTTCAGAATGCTCAGAAGCAGTATAAGAAGCGCAAGGCAGACATGGATGAACTGGAGAAGGAGGTGCAAGCAGTGGAAAAGTCCAGGCAAGAGTTCGAGGAGAGGATGGAGGAGGAGAGCCAGAGTCAAGGCCGAGATCTCACTCTAGAAGAAAACCAGGTACAAACATAGTCTTCCTTTATGTCGGCTTCTGCTGTTAGTTGAGGAATCGAGTGGCATTATTTATCTGATGGACTTTTATCTGTTATTATTCTCTGTTTTGTCACATAGGTCAAGAAATACCACCGCTTAAAAGAGGAAGCCAGCAAGAGGGCAGCGACTCTTGCCCAAGAATTGGAAAAATTTAATCGTGACCAGAAGGCTGACCAGGATCGTCTTGACTTAGAGGAGAGGAAGAAAGTGGAGACAGAAGTAAGACGTCATGCCTTTTACTGCTCTCACCAAAACGATTGTTTCCTATCAGCCAGTCTGAATCCCCCCTGCTGCACACAAGTTCTCCTTAGACACTTCAGCTCTCCCTGAAAGCCTTACGTTATCTGTGCCCATATTATACAATGTTGCAGATTGCTCAGCAAGCTTATGGTGAACCAGAACTCCTAGCTCATCCACAGACAAAATTAGAAGCTAGGGAGACCTGCTGTCACATGCAAAAGCTAAAAAGTACACACCGGGTTAACAGATGTAGGGCGAGGTATCCCCCCTCTCATGATTCACTGGTCGAGGCCTAACCCCCTACACCCATCAGTGAGGCGCTTTTCAAGCATTAAATTAAGAGTTAAACTTTGAGATTATACAGCATTTCTTGCAAACACCTAGACAAGCTATTCCCATCCCAGTTTAAAATACACATTTTTTTTATAGTTGTCCTATAAGCTCATCTATTTAGAACATCATAAATAGATGGACCTCCCCTATGTTCCACCCATGGTCCCCACACCATCTCGAAACTGTGAATGGTGTCTAAAACTCTCTAGCAAGTTTCTTGTCAACTTGGTCTAAAGGTGCAATAACACCTCTTGACTTATGTTGGCTGTCGGGCATCATGACCCGATCCCTTTGAGCTACATCGCTGGCCAGCCTGTACAGACGCATGTCAGCTGTGTAGCTGACAACACATTCTGTAGCTATCCACTGAGGCGGAGGGAGAACAGTGCTTGTGTGAAATAACATGAGGGAGTGGTGCAGACAACGCGATCGTACGTCATGGGGGTGAGTTGATCCGCTGGGGGTATCGTTCATGGGTTGGCGGCCGCTGTACACACACCCTATCGGCTTAGGCGGTCATTCAAGGCCGCCTTAGGCATGTGTTTCCATTGTGAGGCAATATAAACTTTTGGGGAAGACCCAATAAGAATCAGTTTGTGGGTGGCATGGTTCAATGTATCAAGGCTTGTGCTCAAGCAACAATATTTTGGGATCTTTAGTGAAGGGACCATGGGTGGCGTTGAATATTAAGGTGGCAACACGGGTCTATAGGCTAGAAACTTTTGGGCATTTCCACCAGGTGTGGCACATCGTGCAAGGTGTAGTACAACCCCTAAAGCAGTTAGAGAATGAGGACTATATTTTTGCAATTTTGAGGGACACCATGTATGTCCTATAGCAGGGGTCCCCAACCTTTTCCGGCCCGGGGACCACTTTCTGACCAAATTTTTCTCCGGGGCCTGTGGGGGGTGTAGCGTCCTAGTGGACAGCGTCGTGCACAGCGGGTTACCGGGGGGTCATAGCTAGCATAGTTGCCCCAGTATAGGGAGTTTAGTTGCCCCAGTATGGCTAGTACAGTTACCCCAGTATAGCTAGTATAGTGCGCAGTAAAGCTAATATAGTGCCCAGTATAGGTAGGTAGTGCCCCAGTGTTGGTAGGTAGTGCCCCAGTATAGCTAGTAAAGTGCCCAGTATAGCTAGTATGCCCCAGTATAGGTAGTATAGTGCCCCAGTATAGTTATTATGCCCCAGTACAGCCAGTATAGTGCCCAGTATAGCAAGTATAGTGCCCCAGTATAGCAAGTATAGTGCCCCAGTATAGCTAGTAGTGCCCCAGTACAGCCAGTATAGTGCCCCAGTATAGCTAGTATAGTGCCCAAGTACAGCCAGTATAGTGCCCAAGTACAGCCAGTATAGTGCCCAGTATAGCCAGTATAGTGCCCCAGTATAGCTAGTAGTGCCCCAGTATAGCTAGTAGTGCCCCAGTACAGCTAGTAGTGCCCCAGTACAGCCAGTATAGTGCCCAGTACAGCCAGTATAGTGCCCAGTATGCGCCCCAGTATAGCACCCAAGTATAGCTAGTATAGTGCCCCAGTATAGTGCCCAAGTATAGCAGCCCCCACTCCCCCCCCCGCGGCCGCCGCTGCTGCAGTTACCTTGGCCGGCGGTGTCTTACATTCCCCTCTCTCTCTCACCAGAGCGCGCCCCGCTGCTGCTGTGATGGAGAGGGAGGAAGCAGGAAAGAGAGAGCGGTTCCCATAGTAACGGCGCGCCGCTACAGGAAGCCGCTCTTTCTCTCCTGCTTTCTCCCTCTCTGTCACAGCAGCTGCAGGGCGCGCTGCTGTGACTCACACGCTGACAAGAGGGAGAGAAGGGGAATGTAAGATACCAAGCGGCCGCCAGAGATAACAGCAGCGGCGGCTGCAGGCGGGGCGGGGGCAAGAGGACAGTCCCGCGGCCCAACTTAAAGCGTCCTGCGGACCACCACTGGGCCGCGGACCACAGGTTGGGGATCCCTGTGACCTATAGAGCAGCGGTCCCCAACCTTTTTTGCCCCAAGGACCGCTTCAGCATCAGGACATTTTTCCAATGGACCAGCACAAGATACATTTGGTGTGACAGGTGGTGAAAGAGAGGGGGGTACTGTCCGGGATTCCTTATCTGCTGGTACAGCCACCTCCCAGCCTTTCCCCCTCAGCCCCTCCATCTTCCTCTCCTACCCACATTCACTTCATCCTTCCTCCCTTCTCACACTCCTTTCACCTTTACCTCCTACCCACACGCTCACTTTACCCTTCCCTTCGCCTTCCATTCTTCCTGCAAACGTTTTCTGCACCAGCTGCTCTCCTCCGTGCAGACTCTGAGCTGTGGCTGGTAGGAGACCAGAGCGTCTCAGTCATCCTCACCGCTGCCACCCAGTGTCCGCACAGACAAAAAGCATACTGCAATACAAATTACAGACACCAGGTGGCAGCAGTAACAATGGCTGCAGATGGCTCTGCTTTCCTTGTATACTGCTGAGTTCAGTGACTCACTCACTACTCAGCTTCCACGCAGCTTCCGTGCGCTGCAAAGTCACGGCCCAGTTCAGCACATCCTGCGGCCGCGGACCAGGGGTTGGGGACCCCAGTAAGAAGTCTGATTGAGACTTCCATGGCTACTGCCGCACTGATATCTTAAAGGACTTACGAGGCGAAATTAGGAAAAAAAGTTAATCACTTCTTCATCTTTTAAGGCACGGAGGACGCCGTCCGCGCCCTCCGTGCCGATCCGCCGGGTCCCCCCGCTCATTAGCCCCCAGGGCCGGCTCCTGACCACACGGCTCGGGTCGGGCTCTCCTAAAATGGCCGCTTGCTCTGGCCGCGGCTGCGCAGTCCGCATAGCCGCGAGTGCGGCTGCGCAGCTCTAGGGCCAACCTTCCCCGATCCACGCTACGTAGCGTGGATGGGCGGCCAGAGCAAGCGGCCATTTTAGGAGAGGCCGACCCGGCCGTGGGGTCGGGAGCCGGCCCGGGGGGGCTAATGAGCGGGGGGACCCGGCGGATCGGCACGGAGGGTGTGGACGGTGTCCTCCGTGCCTTAAAAGATGAGGCAAGTGATTAACTTTTTTTCCTAATTTCGCCTCGTAAGTCCTTTAAAGAAAACCTGTACTGAAAAAAAGTTCCCCTGGGGGGGTACTCACCTCAGTAGGGGGAAGCCTCTGGACCCTGTTGAGGCTTCCCCCGTCCTCCTGTGTCCCACGGCGGTCTCGCTGCAGCCCCCGGAACGCACAGGCGACAAATCCGACAGCCTGTGCAATATTTACCTTTTTCGGGCTCCAGCGGGGGCGCTGTTGCGACTTTCCGACGGAGATAGGCGATGAGGCCGGGGGAAGCCTCAATAGGATCACGAGGCTTCCCCCACCCGAGGGGAGTACCCCCTAGGGGAGTTTTTTTTTTCATTTTCAGATTTTCTTTAACCATTTCAGCCCGCAGGAATTTTTCACCTTATGCATCAGAGCAATTTTCACCTCCCATTCATTCGCTAATAACTTTATCACTACTTATCACAATTTATTGATCTATATCTTGTTTTTTCCGCCACTAATTAGGCTTTTTTTGGGTGATGCATTTTGCTAAGAATAATTTTTTTAGAAATGCATTTTAACAAGATTAATAAAAATTTATTATTTTTCAGTTTTCTGCCATTACAACTTTAAAGTAATCCACGCTACCATAATTAAATCCTATGTATTTTATTTGCCTGTTTTTCTCGGTTATGACACCATTTAAATTTTGTCCCTATCACAATGTATGGCGCCAATATTTTATTTGGAAATAAAGGTGCATTTTTTCCGTTTTGCTCCATCACTATTTACAAGCTTATAATTTAAAAAATGTTTGTAGTATAGCCCCTTCAAATGCATATTTAAAAAAAATCAGACCCTTAGGTAACTTTTTTTTTTTTTTTTTTTAATTGTAATTTTTTTTTTCCATTAAAAATTTTATTTGGGTAATATTTTGGTGTGGGAGATAAACAGTTAATTTTTAATGTTATATGTGTAAATTGTAATGTAAAAAATATGTAGATGTAGTTTTACTATTTGGCCACAAGATGGCCAGCTTGAGGTTTTTTTTTTTTCCCCCTCCTTGTGCTTCTCGCTAAGCAGAAGCACAAGGGAGATGCGGAAATTTTTTTACGTGCAGAAAGACTGAAGCCTCTTGTAAGAGCGTTTCGGTTTTTCTGCTGGGGACACGGATCGGTGATCGGGTACCATGTTCACTGATCCCAGGGCTACCTGGGGACACCACGGGGCGCGCCCAGGAGGCCGCCGAAGCGCGGCACCGCAGCAGAGCAGCCGCCGGGCGGCAGAAATGGTTAAAGGACAACCGAGGTGTAAAACTAATGAAATAAACAATTGTATCTGTCTTTCTCCTAAAAATGACTTTTTAAGATATTCCACAGTTTTATTTTATATTTAACCACTTCCGGATTCTCGGTACGTATATACACGCCCCTGAATCCAGAAGTGTATACCATGGAAACGGCCGCTCGTATGAGCGGCCGTTCCATGTCAGCTCACGGAGGGTGTCTCCGTGAACACCCTGCGAGCCGATCGGCGGCTCGCAGGGTAAATGTAAACACACGGGGAAGATCTTCCCCCGGTGTTTACATGTATACGGCGCTGCTGCGCAGCAGCGCCGTAGAGGAGATCGGCGATCCCCGGCCTCTGATTGGCCGGGGACCGCCGGCACCTGATAGGCTAAAGCCTATCCCATCAGGCGCAGGACGGATTTCCGTCCTGCGCCGCTCACAGGGGGAGGGAGAGGGAGGGAAGGGGAAGGAGGCCAGAAAGCGCTGCGGAGGGGGGCTTTGAAGAGCCCCCCCCGCAAGCGCAAGCAGCCGGCGGCGATCAGACCCCCCCAGCAGGACATCCCCTTAGTGGGGAAAAAGGGGGGAAGTCTGATCGCCCTGGCTGCTAGCTGATCTGTGCTGTGGGCTGGAGAGCCCACGCTGCACAGATCAGCATAAAATGTCATGGTGTGGAAGTGGTTAAATCTACTTTTCAAGATTTTACTGTTTTATTGTTTTTTCTCAATGACAATTCGTTGAAGTGTGCCAGAGCTAAAATCTATGAACTATTGACCCTTTTTATCTTTGTCCTGCTCTTTGAAGCCATTTTCTGACAGGAAAGTGTTTTATAGTTGTAATTTCTTATCAATGAGGGTCACACTGTAGTTTGACTCAGTCCCGACCCAGACAGGAACTGCCACTTACATACCTGATGTTTAACTCTTTCAGGCAGATAAAGAAAAAAAAGGAACACAGCACAGTCATTTGTGTGCTAGGCACTGTACATACACATGTCTATCTCATCATGTCACATGTCACCTCGGTTGTCCTTTAAGTCTGTACATAGCTTTAACTTAAGTGTAGTTAAACATTTACCCAACAGAATGCTTCAAAATAATAAACTAAACTGCTTATCTAGGAGGTCTGGAAACGGAGACCTGGCCAATTTGGCCTAGTTCCTCTCCAATCCATGCTGGCAAATGTAGGCAGTAATTATGGAACCATCCCATGTCTACCCAAAGAATCTGGAAGGTAGACAGGAGGCTGAGCTTCTGATGGCATGAGAGGCAGAGATAGACTATGGCAATCATTTTGGAAGGCCTATCATAACCAGCAGAAGCCTAGCCCTGGGTCAGCAGGTTATGTCTTGTTTACAACTGCAGATATGGAATGGAGGGACACTGAGCCACATTGGCCAATTCTCTGCAGCTTATTATCCTAGGTAGGAGGTCCAGTTTATTTTTATGCCCTTTGGAGGGGCAAACAGACCCCATAACGAGATAGTACTTGATGATCTTTATCTGCTGACCACTGTGTGGTCTTACTTAGACAGTGAGCACTGCCAAAGTGAGACACATACCAAAATAGACCAAACTTGAGAGTAAGCTTTGAGGTCACCCCCAGGACCCTAGTCACTGAACTTCTCTGGGTGCAGCTGACACACAGAGGTCCTGTGTCCCTGGACAGCTGTAAGTTCCAGCAATCACAGCTTTTCTATAGTTGAAATGATTGATATATTGTTTTTTATATTCCAGGCAAAAATCAAACAGAAACTGCGTGAAATAGAAGAAAACCAAAAAAGAATTGAAAAGCTGGAAGAATACATTGCCACCAGCAAGTACGTTAGACCACCTGCCTCTCTTGGTCTGTCTTGTTTTCTATACTGTATTGTGGTGTTTACGTATGAACTGTGCTGTGTCTGTGTTTGCTTTTGCCCAATCTCTACCTTCTCCTCCTTCCACGTAGGCAGTCCTTGGAGGAGCAGAAGAACCTGGAAGAGACATTAACGGAGGAGGTGGAAATGGCCAAGAGGAGGATTGATGAGATCAACAGTGAGTTGAACCAGGTGATGGAGCAGCTGGGAGATGCCAGGATCGATCGCCAGGAGAGCAGCCGACAGCAACGCAAAGCTGAAATCATGGAGAGCATCAAGAGGCTATATCCTGGCTCTGTGGTATGTCAATATGGTTTGTTGGCTAGAAGAGATGGAGGCATCCACTCAGTCAGTGTCCAGTGGGATCTTACATTAATATTCTATTGCTGATTGGGGTGGGGGATTATACATACCTGGGGCTTCCTCAAGCCCCATCCGCACGGATCGATCCCACACAGCCGTTCTCATCCTTCTCTATCGCCAGCACTGGATCCTGTAATTTCGGCCAGTCTGAGCAGTCCCAGTGCGCACCCACCGTCTCTCCCCGGTGGAGAATAGTAATGCGCAGGCACCATACTATTCTCTGCTGGAGGGCGCGTGCTGTACATGCGTAAAACTGGCTGCAACTGGCCGACGTTACAGGACACGGTACCGGCGATAGAGAAAAGGCTGAGGATGGTGGAGTGGGAGCGATCTGTGTGGATGGGGCTGAAGGAAGCCCTAGGTATGTATAAATCTTGAATGTATGGTCGTCTCTGGTTTCCTTTAAAGAAGTTTGTCAGCTTGAGAGAGTCAAAGATGCTTCTGCTAGCTCAATTAGTGCAGGTGTGAAAAATAAGTAACAAGGGTTCCTGCTCAATTACTCATGCAAGAAGAGGAACATAGCTGTACTGCAAATAGTACAAATTCCATGCATAAAAAGTTGGTAGTTTCTTATGTACTGCTTTGGAAATTTTTAAAACAACCTGATTCCCAGGGAAATGTTGTTGTTCTTGTGTGTGGAGGGAGAGCGGCATTACTTACCTGTTGGGGACTGCTCCTGGACTCTTGTCCGTGTGAAGGTCACCATCTTCTCCACGGACTGTCCGGAGCAGCTGAATTTTCATTTTCCTAGCAGTGTCGTGCGCCCATCGCAATGCATCCTGGGAGATGTAGTCCGTGGATGCGAGTACAGAGATGTACTCTCATCCACAGACTACATGTCGTGGCATGCTTGCGGCGGGCGCATGCGCAAGACACTGCAGAGAAATTGACATTTCGGCAACTGCAGACAGTCCGTGGAGAACATGGTGACCTCCACACAGACTGGAGTCCTCAGGAGCAGTCCCCAACAAGCCATTCACCCCAACTTCCATCCCCTCCAATGGCACGCTCCATTAGTCATACTAAAGCAAACAAAAAATAGATACTAGCCTATGGAGAGGGAAGGCTCTGGATTTCATAAAGCCTCCCCAGTCCTCTCTATCATTGTTTCGGTGGTGCTACCCCTATTGCAGATATTTTACCAACTGGTTGAATACACCTTCGGGGATCCTTGGAAGGTTCCCGATGTTCTTGTTTCCCCGAGTGCTTCCGAAGCCTTCTGAAGATCCACAAAACCTTCCAAGGGCTCCCGGAGGTGGCAAATTCGAACGGGGGACAGCACTGGAACGAGAACTCAGAGAGGATCAGGAAGGCTCTATGAGATACAGAGCCCCCCCTCTCCATAGGTGAGTATCTGAGTGAGTTTGTTTTATTCTTTGTTCACTTCATTTATTTATTTATTTTTTATCTAATTTTTAAATTCCTCTGGTGGTCAGTTTAATTGGTTGAAGACGACAGGTCCGACCATTCCATTAGTGGTATGATATTATGTTCAGGGTACTGGGTTGGCTAATCCATAGCAAAAGTTTTGGTTGGACAATTATCGTATGTAATGGTTGATAGTTCTGCACAGTGGTATATTTGTATGGCCACAACTCAGTCATTGCCGTTTGCTAATCTCTTTCCATCAGTACGGGCGTCTGATCGACCTGTGTCAGCCCACTCAGAAGAAGTATCAGATTGCTGTCACTAAGGTGCTTGGGAAAAACATGGATGCCATCATTGTGGACTCGGAGAAGACTGGCAGAGACTGCATCCAATATATTAAAGAGCAGCGAGGAGAGCCAGAAACCTTCCTTCCTCTGGATTACCTGGAGGTAACGATCAGTTTTATTGTAGAGGTTTAAAAAGAATGTTAGTATTGTTCATTTGGAGACAGTCTTGTCTTTGATCCTTGCTGCAGTAGCCTGGACGTTACGAGTTTATATTGCATCTGCATTGATTTCCCCCATCCCCCAATGGGATCTTCCCACTATGAGGATATGCCCTTGCACTGGTCCCTTCTCCCCATCCTTATCTAATATAACCTATCTGCACTACTCTCCACCACTTCTCAGTAGGGATATACCTCATGTACTAGGCATAGGCACTGCTCTTTTGCCACATGGGAGTATATCCCTGCACTGCTCTTTTGCCACATGGGAGTATATCCCTGCACTGCACTTCCTCCCCTCTTGGGGACATACTTCTGCACTCCCCTTCCACCCCATTGGGGATATGCCCCTTATTCGTATATAACTTGTTCACTATGTACTTGTGCTGTATATAATGATTGTTGTATGTGAATGTATGATGCCATTCCCATTAACTCATGGCAAGGGGCATCATTGCTATTTCCTGTGTAGGGCTTGTGCCACCATCTCATTTTTGCTACTCAAAAATAACTTCTGGCTTTACCCCGGATGCCCAATAGAGGGAATTGGGAAGCATCGTGATTTTCTCCCATTCCTGCAGTGACCGAGAAAAGGTCCTCATTGCCTTGTTTAGTGATGACTCCGGTTAAACGGTAAAATTTCTGCAGGCATCGTCTTTTGTAATCGCGCTGCTGCTGTGGAACTCTCCCCATAGGGCTCCATTGGTGCAGCAATTTGCCGATCGGAAAGAGCTACTAGTGTGCTTTTATAGAGATTCATGTTATGCTTTGACTTTTTTTATTTTTTATTTTTTTTACCTGCAGCACTTGCTGGTGGAATTTGGAATTACAGCCAGAAATTATCAAATCTTTTTCATAGCTCCTGCATACAACATAAGATAACTACCTTATTTAGTGAGCTTAACGCAATACAGTGTTGCATTCCCCAGAGTAAGTTTATACAGTGGGTTGCAAAAGTATTCGGCTCCCTTGAAGTTTTCCACATTTTGTTACATTACTGCCACAAACATGCATCAATTTTATTGGAATTCCACGTGAAAGACCAATACAAAGTGGTGTACACGTGAGAAGTGGATCGAAAATCATACATCATTCCAAACATTTTTTTACAAATAAATAACTGCAAAGTGGGGTGTGCGTAATTATTCGGCCCCCTGAGTCAATAATTTGTAGAACCACCTTTTGCTGCAGTTACAGCTGCCAGTCTTTTAGGGTATGTCTCTACCAGCTTTGCACATCTAGAGACTGAAATCCTTGCCCATTCTTCTTTGCAAAACAGCTCCAGCTCAGTCAGATTAGATGGACAGCGTTTGTGAACAGCAGTTTTCAGATTTTGCCATAGATTCTCGATTGGATTTAGATCTGGACTTTGACTGGGCCATTATAACACATAGATATGTTTTGTTTTAAACCATTCCATTGTTGCCCTGGCTTTATGTTTAGGGTCATTGTCCTGCTGGAAGGTGAACCTCTGCCCCAGTCTCAAGTCTTTTGCAGTCTCCAAGAGGTTTTCTTCCAAGTTTGCCCTGTATTTGGCTCCACCCATCTTCCCATCAACTCTGACCAGCTTCCCTGTCCCTGCTGAAGAGATGCACCCCCAGAGCATGATGCTGCCAAGACCATATTTGACAGTGGGGATGGTGTGTTCAGAGTGATGTGCAGTGTTAGTTTTCTGCCACACATAGCATTTTGGCCAAAAAGTTCCATTTTGGTCTCATCTGACCAGAGCACCTTCTTCCACATGGTTGCTGTGTCCCCCACATGGCTTGTGGAAAACCACAAACGGGACTTCTTATGCTTTCTGTTAAAAATGCCTTTCTTCTTGCCACTCTTCCATAAAGGCCAACTTTGTACAGTGCATGACTAATAGTTGTCCTATGGACAGAGTCTCCCACCTGAGCTGTAGATCTCTGCAGCTCATCCAGAGTCACCATGGGCCTCTTGACTGCATTTGTGATAAGTGCTCTCCTTGTTCGGCCTGTGAGTTTAGGTGGACGGCCTTGTCTTGGTAGGTTTACAGTTGTGCCATACTCCTTCCATTTCTGAATGATTGCTTGAACAGTGCTCCATGGGATGTTCAAGGCTTTGGAAATTTTTTTGTAGCCTAAACCTGCTTTAAATTTCTCAATAACTTGATCCCTGACCTGTCTTGTGTGTTCTTTGGACTTCACAGTGTTTCTCCCAATATTCTCTTAGACAACTACTGAGGTCCTCACAGAGCAGCTGTATTTGTACTGACATTACACACAGGTGCACTCTATTTAGTCATTAGCACTCATCAGGCAATGTCTATAGGCAACTGACTGCACTCAGATCAAAGGGGGCCAAATAATTATGCACACACCACTTTGCAGTTAATTATTTGTAAAACATGTTTGGAATCATGTATGATTTTCGTTCCACTTCTCGTGTGTACACCACTTTGTGTTGGTCTTTCATGTGGAATTGCAATAAAATTGATGCATGTTTGTGGCAGTAATATGACAAAATGTGGAAAACTTCAAGGGGGCTGATTACTTTTGCAACCCACTGTATGTGTTTCTAGACCACTGGTGGCCACAATATAGATCTGTAACCGTTTATTAAAATAATTATTACTTAAACAAGGATATTTTGATGTAAAAATGTTTTCCTGTAGTTATATACAAAGATTACATAGAACGGCGATATCATTAGCATTCAAATAGAAAATATCAAGAAACATAAAAGTATTGGTTGTCAAAGTTACATGAGCAAAATATAATTAACAGTACCAGCCCCTCTGTCCCCTCCCCCTCTCTCTCATTTCATTTTCTGGGAAGAATAATCCAATATTTCTGACAATGTAAAAGCATTGCATCTCAGAAATTACTCTGCTACTGTTAAACTGTACATAGGGGTCAGAAGCACAAGGGTGACTGTTATTTAATGTGACAGTCCATTCTATGCATTTGTTGATAGTTTAAATGCATTACCTCTTCCCATGTAGGTAAAGCCTACTGATGAGAAGCTGCGTGAACTGAAAGGAGCTAAGCTGGTGATTGATGTAATCCGCTATGAGCCACCACACATCAAGAAGGCTCTGCAGTACGCCTGCGGTAATGCTTTGGTCTGTGATAATGTTGAAGACGCTCGGAGGATAGCCTTTGGAGGACATCAAAGGCATAAGGTAAGTAACTGAGAGTTGAATAAATGACAGACTATTAAAGTACACCCAGGGCTGTGGAGGTGGTACAAAATTCATCTGACTGAGACTCCTCAGTTTATGAAACCTCCAACTCCAGTTACACAAAATTGCTCTCACTCCACAGGCCTGAGTACACCTAAAACATATAGTAAAACAAAAACTGGTAACTCAAATACAAAGTGGGCCGAAATTGAACACTTTGACCTAGTCACGGGCCAACCTCCGTGTCTACTGGCCACCTTATAAAGTTCCCTGGTGTCTAATGGCCCCTTTCAACCCTTATGCAGATCCCTGGTGTTTAGTGGTTCTCCTCTATACAGTTCCCTGGTGTCTAGTGGCCCTCACCCTTCCCTATACAGTTGAGAAGGGTTTAGTGCTTTCCCCCACCTCCCCCAAATGGCTTCCCTGGTGTTCTAGGGCTTCACCTCCAGTATAGACTTCCCTGGCAGTCTAGAGTAGGCAAAATATAATGCAATGTGCGAAACCACTTGAGAGCGAAATTTCATGGCTCTGAGGGCCAGATTTGGCCCACTGGCTGGAGTTTGACATGTATGGTTTAGATGCTTTCCAGATCATCTTACAGCCCACCATTGTAGTGAACAGCCCTCTAAGCTAATTCAAATGGTCATGGACAAGCGCATACCAAGTGAGCATGTGCAAGTAAGGTCTGTGCATGTCCAGTAGAAGAGCGCACTCTTGTGCGGAATAAGAATAGCCATGCAGGAGTGGCTTTGTTCTACTGGGCATGCTCTACCCTTACTAGTGCATGCTTAATCTGATACACTCATCCACCACTGCAAGCCAAATAGTTTTAGAAGGACCCTGTGCTATAGGCTGTAAGTGGATCCCACTAGCAAGAGAAGTATCTAACCTTTCTGTTTATTTTTTTTGTAATGCTTCTGGTGTACTTCAAAGTGCTAATTGTCCAGCACTGACTTCCACAAGTTCCTGCAAAGGAAGCATAGCGTTTAGCTAAGTTCTCTACTTCCATGAGCAGCCCCCACCCCGCTTGTTAGTTTCACCCATTGCCTCCTGTGTAAAATGCAAAACTAGTTTTAAGCTAAACTCGAGCAATATATACTCTGTGTATAATGATGAAGTACGTAGTTCAGATACCTTCAGTGTAAAGGCTCATACACACATCAGACTATAGTCTTTGGAAAATGAAAGATCACAGACCAATCTTACCACCCTTCATGTAGTATGAGAGCCATACTCTACACAGTCTTTTCTATGGAGCTGAACTCCTCATAAGAAAATAAATCTTTGCAAGATGCTGCACACACAGATGCTGTACAGACACAAAAGATCTGTTCCTGCCAAAAATCCATTCCTGCAAATTGCAATGATAGTCTATGAGATCTGCAGATCATCATACACACATGATTTAACTGACATTCATCTGCAGATCAAGCAATCATCCGCAGATCTGAAAATCCATCCTGGTGGATCTGATCTGCAGATGAATGTCAGTTAAATCATGTGTGTATGATGATCTGCAGATCTCATAGACTATCATTGCAATTTGCAGGAATGGATTTTTGGCAGGAACAGATCTTTTGCAGCTACAGATCTTTTGTGTCTGTACAGCATCTTTGTGTGCAGCATCTTGCAAAGATTTTTTTTCTGATGGGGAGTTCAGCTCCATAGAAAAGACTATGTAGAGTATGGCTCTCATACTACATGAAGGGTGGTAAGATTGGTCTGTGATCTTTCATTTTCCAAAGACTATAGTCTGATGTGTGTATGAGCTTTTAGTCAAGTTGGAGATCAATGTTTTGTTCTAGAGCTGTACCCAGAGAAGTGCTACTGTTGAGTGGAAACTTTTGTTTTCATACTACAGTAGTTCTGTTTTAAATTCACAATCACGCTTTTATGAAGAGAGATCGCAGTCTTCACTTTTATACTTGGTAGAGTTTTTTTTTTTTCTAACTTAATCTTCCATTGGCAGACAGTAGCTTTGGACGGCACTTTGTTCCAAAAGTCTGGTGTGATCTCCGGAGGTGCCAGTGACCTGAAAGCCAAAGCCAGGCGATGGGATGAAAAGGCAGTGGATAAACTCAAGGAGAAGAAGGAAAAGTTAACAGATGAGCTGAAGGTGAGCCTTCTGTTGTTTTTCACAGTCTAGCTGCTGTTAGGGACTTAGGTCTAGTGCTGTTTGATGGACCAAAGCACAGTGCCTAATTGGAAATGAGTGTACAAGAGAAGGAAAAGGACGAAAGTCGGCACTGCTGGCAATCTTGTTTTATTATTTGCAATCGTCACAGTGATGATTCCAACATTGGTCAAAACAAAGCACCAGTACAGGCATCAAGAGATGGATGGTGGGTGCAGGGGGCTGGAAGCCTGATGACCGTTATGCACAGACAGCCTCCGTAGAAGCGCAAAAGCCCTGCAACCACCATGGGCCTGCATCCTGACCTCTTCTGGAGTGGCCTGAACTCCCACAGTTTCTTCTGGGAAGGGTTTGGCTTACATAACTCACACTTTCTCTTGTTTGCTGTTAAATCTACTGTCCTCCCCCTCCCAGTCACTGATGGGTGTGTGGCTGGAGAGTGTACTAGTTAAGAGCTCTGCCTTTGACACAGGTAACCAGGGTTCGAATCTCTGCTCTTCCTGTTCAGTAAGGCAGCACCTATTCAGTGTGGAGACATTGGGCAAGACTCCCAACACAGGCAGTAGCCGTGTTGCGCAAGACTCCCTAACACTGCTACTGCAGCTCTGGTGCTTTTGAGTCCGCCACGACAAAAGCACAATATAAATGTTCTGTGTCTTGTTTTGACACAGTCAAAGTAGACCGTAGGGAGAGGCACACCTTTCCGTAATATGGGTGCATAACCATGGATGCCAGGAACACCCAAAAGACAGTCCAATAGTAGTAAGGTGCAGTCTGCACTGTTCTGATGAAGGGGACCCTTGCTGGCCCCGAAACAATTGTTAACTTAAGTGTTGACATGATTGAAGAATAAAACATTTGCTCACTTGAGAAGCCGGAGTGCTAACCAATCCTTACTACTATTATTTTGACACAGTGGTGCAGCAGTTAAAGTTATGGGGGGGGGGGGATGACCCCCAAGTATGGCTGCTTGTCTGCAGGGCTGTGGAGTCGGAGTCGTGGAGTCGGGCAATTTTGGGTGCCTGGAGTCGGAGTCGGGGAAAAAATGCACCGACTCTGACTCCTAATGAATTTGTAACTGATAAATATGATAAAATGTTCTATTTCTCAGATAATAGTCATTAAAAATAATGTATATATACAGTATATATACAGTAATAGCTGTGCTTAGTCCACAAAAATGAAATAAACCAATCAAAATTAGTTACTTGTGCTGCTTCAATAAAGCAGTCCCCATATTTTTAAAGTCAGATATACATATCTGATTGTGACTGTTTATATGATGTGTACACAGGAATCTCTTATATATACTAAATAACATCTATGCTGTAAGTATAAAGCCTGATGTGTAGCTGTGTCACTAATAGAGTTTTTATTGAAAATTTTTAAAATTATACAGAAGGAAAGTTGTGGTTAGAACAGTGTACATGAAATGCAGTTCAGAGTAACAAGTATCTAATAATACAGTAATACAGAAATACAATATTACAATAATACAGTAGTAGTTTGCAAAGGAATTATAACAATGTTTTGAGTTTAACACTACTGAACTGAACTGCTAGTGTGAGTATTTATATACTAAAGGAGATATGTCAGGAGTATATCTATAAACCAGATGAGAGAATGTTGCAAGGTTCTAAAACACTGCCCCAATGTGCGGGGAGGAGTCAAGAATAATTCTTGACGTATTAGCATTACGAGTTGAATACTGTAAGAGAAGAGGAAATTGTAATATTACAATTCCCTTGTGGATAGATGAAGAGATTTTCTATTATTAGGTTATCAATTCCACCAGTAAGAATGAGTGAGGGATCACAGATCCCAACAAATACCTTATGTAGGTCTTGGAAGTAAAATATAGGTAAAAGGCTGCGCATCCCTGACCCAATACTGTACAATTGGATGGTTAATCGCTGTGGCGCACACCGCCCCCCCTGGACTAAAATGTACGCCCGCATCCAAACAATGCAATACTGGTCTATGGAGAAATTTTAGCTTCCATCATAGTTTTGCATGCAAAAATATAGATATACTGGACATCTGCACCAACGTTGAGGTAAATCTCCAGAGCAGATGTCCTAACACTAAACTGACCTAAGTTAAAAGCAAATGTCTTTACCCTGGCAGCTGCTATGCTAAAATGTGTAACTTACATTCAATACAGACAGCAGGAAACAAAGCAAGCGCTCACCAATATGGGCCGCATCTGAATGACTCACCACCTCATATGCACCGCTTAAATAGCTCAAATACACACTCAGCAATCAGACAGATGCAAAACATATGCAAAACTAAACTAAATACTTACCATGCAAAACAGGATAGCACAATGGGTGCTGCTAGCCTGGTAGTTACAGAACTGTGGACACAAAATATAGGTAAAAGGCTGCGCATCCCTGACCCAATACTGTACAATTGAATGGTTAATCGCTGTGGCGCACACCGCCCCCCCTGGACTAAAATGTACGCCCGCATCCAAACAATGCAATACTGGTCTATGGAGAAATTTTAGCTTCGGTTAATCGCTGTGGCGCACACCGCCCCCCCTGGACTAAAATGAGGTCTTGGAAGTAGTCTTAAAGTTATTGTACTATAGAACTCGTATGTGGGAAGATTTGTAAAGACCTCTCTACCTGGAGAATGGGGGACTTACACCACCCTACAGAGACTCCAGGGAGTGGTATCAATATAGCTAAGTATTCTATATAACACACACGAGCTCAAGTAACTATGAACATGGACCTGTAAATGAGCGAGTGAAAAATAACTAGTGGCTAGTGGTTGATTGTATAAAATCTGTGTAATGCTTCCAAGAGTATCAATCTGTAGTGATTGTGAGTTTGGAAGCTCAGTTAGTCATAAGTATATATAGTAACTTAAATAACTGTGCTAGGCAAAGAGCCTAAAAAACTAACTAAACTACTCTAATGTCACTAATAGAGATGGTCAACGAGATGGAAATAATTCTGCACTGATGCTGATTTATGCAAATGTATGCACTCCCTTTGCTGATGAAATCAAATAATTTGATATGTTATTAAAATTTGGTTTGGTGACTACAAATTAAAGGGTAACTGAGACAGATGAAAAGTAAAGTTTTTTTTATACATACCTGGGGCTTCCTCCAGCCCCCTTCAGGCTAATCAGTCCCTCGCTGTCCTCCACCACCCGGATCTTCTGCTATGAGTCCTGGTAATTCAGCCAGTCAGCGCTGTCCGGCCGCATGCCGCTCCCACAGCCAGGAACATTCTGCACCTGCGCAATAGTGCTGCACAGGTGTAGTATGCTCCTGGCGGCGGAGTGTGTGCATGCGCACTACGCCTGACTGGCTCAAGTACCTGGACTCATAGCAGAAGATCCAGGTGGTGGAGGAGGACAACGAGGGGCTGATTATCCTGAAGGCGGCTGGAGGAAGCCCCAGGTATGTATAAAACTTTAATTTCATCTGTCTCAGGTTTACTTTGTTACACAGCAGTACTATACTCTACATATGCACTCCCCACAGAGCTGCAGGGAATCCACTGAGAATGCTGTGCACATTGAACACAGAGGTGTTGTCTGTTTACAATCTCCTCATTCCCCTGCAGAGTACCTGCACATCATTCTTACATGCACCCACAGTTACATTGCCTAGGGCCTGATAGATGTTCTTTGTTCCGGTTTGTACCTTTTACAAGTACTCTTACCAAGGACTAGTTTTACTCTAAAGGGAATAAATATAGTAGTCTACATATCCTTCTCACTTCAGTTGTCTTGTAAAATTCCTAAGCGTTGGCAGTTAAGAGACGAATTTCATGTTACATACTTTTAATCAACAAAATTGTAATATGCAAATTAGAGGAGTCGGAGTCGTGGAGTCGGAGGAATCCTAAACTGAGGAGTCGGAGTCGGTGGATTTTTGGACCGACTCCACAGCCCTGCTTGTCTGGACAGGGAGGAGTGGGAAGATCAGGTAACCACTGAATTAGAGGAGCTCTAGGCGAGTATGCAAAAGCTCTTCTTTATATTAGGGATGGTGGGGAAGAGGGAGAGTAAATCATTTGTGATTAAGCTTTAAATTCTGAACAGATGGTAATTCTATCACAGTCCTAATGTCTTGCACATTTACTTATGTTTGTAGGAGCAAATGAAAGCCAAACGCAAGGAAGCAGAGCTAAGGCAAGTCCAGTCTCAGGCTCATGGTCTACAGATGAGACTAAAATATTCCCAGAGTGACCTGGAGCAGACCAAAACCCGACACTTGGCCATGAATATGCAGGTAGGAACCTTTCGCTTCCTCTGACAAATCTCTGTAGGTAAAGCTCCAGTCATACTTTTTATTTTTTTCTAGTTTATGGATGGGCCATGTGATAAATCTTCCTTCTCATCAGTTCCTCCATCCGTTGGATTTCCTCTCACTTCCTCCTATGTGACCCTTTGTTTTTGCAATTAGACCCTTAAAACAAGTATTGACTGGAGTTCCACTTAAGTTATGAGAGGGGATATTGTAAGTTACATTATATACAGATACTTGAACTGTTTGGTTGAGGTGACACTGTTTGTACCCCTTACTCAGGAAAAATCTAAGTTGGAGAGCGAATTGGCCAATTTTAACCCACGTATCAACGATATCAAGAGGATAATTCAGAGCCGAGATCGGGAGATGAAGGACTTGAAGGAAAAGATGAATCTGGTGAGCGGTAAACTGTTTTAGCAAAATAGGATTCAATCATTTTTAAAAAGCCTTTGCCTTTTCTCTATCTCAGATGGTCTTTATTTGATATTGTAAATGGCATTTTTCTTGAGCACCTTTAAAAGATTGTTAATTCTACATGTTGAAGTTACTGTTCATTTCCATGTTGTGTTGTGTTTTTGGTTTTTTTTTAACCCATCCATTGTGGTAACCTTTTTATCTAGGTGGAAGATGAGGTGTTTGAGGAGTTCTGCCAGGAGATTGGTGTGCGAAACATCCGAGAGTTTGAAGAAGAGAAGGTGAAGAGGCAGAATGAGATTGCCAAGAAGAGGTATTGTCTCTTGTTTTATTTAATGGCACAGCCGTTTACTGGTAGCGGTTAAGTCCTGATTTTAGGTGGAATCTCATTCTTCAACACTGTAGTTAACCTGTTTGAGCTTGCAAACAATGAATGAGGCCTTAATGCCTGGTACACACCATGCAATTTCCAGTCAGAGTTTGGGGCTATTCAATAATTTCCAACAGATCCGATCTGATTTCCAATATTTTTCCTGCTCGGTTTTGTACAGAAGTGATCAGAATAATGATCGGAAATCAGATTGGACCTGTTGGAGATTGCATGGTGCGTACCATCCATAATAGTGGTAGGAGTCATTGCCATACATTTCTGTACAATAACCTGACCAAACTTATTCTGGGCGTTAGCATTTTCAGTCTGGCGTTTTTATTTAGAAAAAATATTTTGTATTTCTTGAGCAAGATGTTTTTAACTAGGTTTCAATTAGAAACTGGTGCTCATATGAGACAGATTCCAGGCCATGCTGTCATGTTCACCCATATAACTCTTTTGACCGTGTGCAGTCCTCTATGTACAGAAGCTCTCCTCTTCAGAATATAACCTCCTGGGCCATGTGTAGCCTCCCCATGTGTTGAAGCTTTTCTCTTCAGTGTATAACTTCATGGCCAATGTGAAGAAGCGCTCCTCTTCGATGTAGCTCCCCCATGTGTAGAAGCGCCTCTTTTCAGTGTATAACCTCCTGGGCCATTACATGCATTTCCTTACCTTCAGATTGGAGTTTGAGAACCAGAAAACCCGCCTGGGGATTCAGTTGGACTATGAGAAGAACCAGCTGAAAGAGGACCAAGGGAAGGTGCAGCAGTGGGAGCAGTCTGTGAAGAAAGATGAAAATGAAATAGAGAAACTCAAAAAGGTAGACATAGACTTTAGTATGTTTTAAAGAATAAGTGACACCCATGCTAACCTAGAAATAAAAAAACATATATAAGTAGATAAATGCTAGTTCTACTTACATAACAGATGTATTTCACTGTCCACCTTATGATTCCTGTGAATTTTATAAAGGAACAGCAGAGAATCCTATTCTAGACAGTTTCCATCTTGGTTATCTTTGAATGAAGCTAATCCTGACATAATTTCCTCACTCACTCTTTTTTTCTCCTCTTACTAATTGTGTATTTATGGTGACAATCCCGCTTTAAAAAAAATCCTGAAGTGAGGAACTAGAGAAACATAAGATACTTGCCTCTTGATGTTTTCTAGATCTTTATTGAGCTTACCGTTGCAGTGCTTGTTCCCTCTTCATCTTCTCACCACGCTAGAAGCTGTTGACAAGTGCATCTGGATTGGGCATATGTGATTAAGGTCCACTCATGCCCTGTAGAACTAAGCCACTTGTGTACAGCTTTTATACGTATAGAGGGACCCTGCTCCAGGGTAGTGAGCTGTAGGAAAATTCAGGAAGAAGTATTACCGTGGTAATATTTGTTACATCAGGTGTCTTAAGACCCAACTAAACTCAGCAGATTCTCAAAGTGATCCATGTTGATATTCGGTGTAAAGTATAAGTAAAATATGAATCCTTTGTATAGCTGTCCTTGCCTGCAGCTCTACACCTATCCATACAGGGCTAACAACTACAGAAAAAGAAGAGAGCTCTTCTTCTATGGTGCAATACCTTTTAATTCAGCTTTCAAATTGCAAAAGAAATGCGCATAGAAGATCACAAAAATTTGCAAGCTTATCTCGCAGATGGTGGACATCAAGAAGTGTACATAGTAGGTCTGGAATCCAGGCAAGCTCCGTGTGCCACGTGATAATGAGTCATTCCACCCCGAGTACACTTTAATTGCAGTTATCCTTTTTGTCTTGTATCATTGTAGATTTCTATTTAAGTGCCTATCTGGCTGGAGAAATACTGTACAGGTTAATGAAAAGGGTAAACAAAATGCATTGTAAACACTATTTAGTATCTTAATTCTGCAAAATTACATCAGATCCTTAAGTGATATGAAAGTATCAATGTAACTGGCTGATGGTGTTTTTATGTTATGACCATTTGGATTGATCTGGAATGTTTTTCTTGTAGGAGGAGCAAAGACACATGAAGATCATAGATGAGACTATGGCTCAGCTGCAAGATCTGAAAAACCAGCACCTGGCCAAGAAATCTGAGGTCAACGACAAGAACCATAATATGGAGGAGATCCGCAAGAAACTCGGGGGTGCCAACAAGTTAGTATCCCTGTATAAGGAATATATAACTAAATAAGATCTCAGGGAACCCCTACATGTATATGATGCCGAAAAGCTTTGCGACTTCGATTGAGAGTCTAACTGCTAATGCCATCAGGAAAACCAGCATTGTCCCCACATGAAATGTAGGAACCCCCCATATGCAATGCAATCAACCCACATATGAAATCCATGAATCTGCTCCCATGGGAAATGCAGCAATTATACCACATAATAAATACAGTTATCAACCTCATGCAGTACAGTCAACCCACAAATAAAATGCAGCTATAATTATCTATAAAAAATGCAGCCATCATCCCACATAAAGGTATGAGTGGCGTTACTTACCTATGGCGGCTGCTTCTCTAGCCCACCTTCAATATGGAATTCGACATGTTCCTCTTGGAGTGATCGTGGGTTCTCTGCATGCTTCTGGCTGTCACAAAACATGCTGGGAAATCTAGTCTGTCGATGTGAGCACATCTCTGGCCATGTGGGCCAAGTAAACTGTATAATAATCAGTAACTCCAAGACACTGTATAAAACACACATATGTTTCACTGGTTCCCCTTGTAAATAGTGAATTCCAATTAATGCTCTCAGCCACTGCAGCAACTCTCCTTGTTTATCCCAGAACTTCATGGATCTCTGCTGTTTTCATCAGCATTCCTCACTGTCACAAACAAGCATTAGCTAAAGCACATTGTCAATGGCTAAATAATAATCTGTGCCAGTCAGAAACATCCGAAGGGTAAGCTGTCCTCAGCTGAGCAAGGAGGGCCATAGCAGTCGCAGAGAGGAGGATACATCTGTATTTGTTTTCTTCTCCTAAGGAATCATGGACCATGACCAGTGATTATAAGCAATGTCATATTTACTTTGGTCACCATAAGTTCATTGCAGTTCCTCATTGTTTCTTCCAGAGAAATGACACATCTTCAGAAAGAAGTCACTGCCATTGAGACTAAGCTAGAGCAGAAGCGAAGTGATCGTCATAATTTGCTGCAATCCTGCAAAATGCAGGATATAAAGTTACCTCTGTCTAAAGGAACGATGGATGACATCAGCCAGGAGGAGGTCAGTAACCCAGGCAGATGTCCAGTGTCATGTCTGCTTTTTTGGGAAGGCCTTTTGGCCAGCAGTTACTTCTAGTGTAGCCAGACCCTTTGTTGTGCCTTGAGTGAGTGTGCTTTTATCTGCTGGATGGACAATTTCACTGGGGGGTATGCCTTGCCTGGGCAAATATTTTAAGTTGTGCCTAAAAAAGGACATTGTGGGAGAATATCATGAGTAACTTGTAACATTCAGGGAACATAGGCACATGCATGGGGAACCTTAACATGACAAGGATGCTAATGCTGGTCACACACGGCCCAATATATTGGGTAGTTTAATGAAAAAAGGGGGAAAATGGAACAAGAATTCTACATAGAATGTCAGGTGTGCCGATGAGGATTGGGGGGGGGGTCATGATTTTTCTCCACTCTCCTAGGGACCCGCTCCCTCCTCTTGTCCTCAAATTGAGGTGATGTTTAAAGAACAGTCTAACCTGATCCAGCAACAGGCAACACTGCACTGGGTCTCCCCTCTGATCCATCTTCTAGTGGCTGCAATTCACTCTCCACTTTCTGGCTCTCATCTGTGTACGACGTGCATGAGTAGCAAGCAGTAAAGAGTGAGTTGTGGCCACTAGAGGATGAACTGGAGGGGAGATGTGTGGTGCAGTGTCGCCCAGTGCTGCATCAGGTGACATTGTTCTTTACTTACCTCCACTGCCAGTACTCTTATTTGGGGAGATGGGACTACTAGGACACCAGAGAATGTTATATATGAGGGGACACTACACCACCAGGGAAACAATATATGGGGGAGGGAGGTGAGGCACTAGACAACAGAAAGTGCTATGGGGGGGGGGGGGGTCACTAGACCAGGGAAGCTACAATTTTTGTTTGCTCTCTTTCCTGTGGTGTGTTAGGTATATCTTGTTAGTCTTGGTCGTAACTTATTCCCCCTTTATAGGGTGGATCTCAGAGTGAGGAAACCACTAGCAGTTCCCAGAGATCTTCTACAGTGTATGCCCGAGAAGCACTGATCGAAATAGACTACACGGAGCTGTCTGAGGATCTAAAGGTACAACGATGTTGTAGTTTCTGCAATCAGTGTAGTGTGTAGTGGGTTTGAATACTCCATTGATTGTCATTCTCGTGATTGACAGGACGCAGTGGCAGATGACGATACTAAACAGGAAATGAGTCAATTAAATCAGAAGCTGAATGAGCAGCAAAGTATTCTGCAGCGTATCGCTGCCCCCAACATGAAGGCCATGGAGAAACTGGAGAGTGTCAGGGACAAGTTCCAGGAGACGTCAGACGGTGAGTGACCTGATTGCAGGCTCTGGTGCAGACTAAAGAGAAGTTTTGGATATAGTTTTGGCTGTTCTGAATCTGAGCCCGAATCATCCACAAGGCAGGTTAGCCTGATGCCTAGGGCCCAGCAGGTGTCCAGGGTCCTGGCTGACACCTTTTCTGAACCCATTCCCCATCTTACCTTACCAAAGAAGCCAGGTGGCCAGCAGAGGGAGTAAAATTTGGTATCTTGCCTAGGGTCCCATTTTATGTTAAATCTTCTGTTTTGAATAGTAGCTCTTAGGACACCTGAAGCGAGAGGGATATGGAGGTTGCCATATTTATTTCATTGTAAGCAATACCAGTTGCCTTGCAGCCCTGCTGATCCTCTGCCTTAGATCCTGAACAAGCATGCAGCAGAGCAGGTGTTTCTGACATTTTTGTCACATCTGACAAGATTAGTTGCATGCTTGTTTCTGGTGTGATTCAGACATTACTGCAGCGAAATAGCTCAGAACAGCCAGACAACTTAAAAGGAAATAAATATGGCAGCCTCTATATACTTCTTGCTTCAGGTTCCCTTTAAAGAGAACCCGAGCCGGGTCTAAGAGTTTAAAAAAAAAAAAAAAAAACATGCTGCCTGGTCCATGGGGGTTGCTGGGCCAGGCAGCGTTCATTGCCTCCTCTCCACGCCGCTCCTTTCTGCAGCAATCCATCACTTTCAGTTTGGTGACCTTAGGGTCACGACGCTGCAGAGGAAGCACCTGTGCTCTGAACAGCGCTCATTGATGTGAAGGGAGAGAGGAGGGGAGCAGGCGGCAGAGAGCCTATTGAAGGCTCTGATAGGCGGGGAGTGGGTGTTTTGCAGGCGTTCCTTAGCCTGCAGTGGGATGCCCCTTCCCCGTAAACCTGTCGATGTGTGAATGTCGCCAGATTCCGGGGGGCTAGCGGGGCGCAGGGGTAAGGGAGAGTGGTGGTCAGGACACACAGAGGCATGTCCTGCAGATGGGAACTTGCCTCTGTGTCCCTTTTTTATATTTAAGAACCCGCCTCGGGTTCTCTTTAAAGAGAGTCTGAAGCGAGAATAAAACTCGCTTTTTCCCTTATATTCAGCAGGGGCATGTTTGCCCCTGCTAAAACGCCGCTATCCCGCGGCAGAACGGGGGTCCTTTACCCCCCCAAATCCCCTCCGTGCTGTGCGGGGAGCGCTTCCTGCTTGAGGCAGGGCTAACGGCCGCAGCCCTGCCTCTCAGCACGTCTATCAGCGCGGATCGCCGCCTCTCCCCCGCCCCTCTGTCTTCCTTCACTGAGAGGGGCGGGGGAGAGGCGGAGATCCGCCGCTGATAGACACGCATGGGGCAGAGCTACAGCTCATAGCTTTGCCTCCATGAGCAGCAAAATCTACGACCAAGTTGGTCGTAAATTTTGCAGGGGGGGATTTGGGGGATAAAGGACCCCCATTCTGCCGCGGGATAGCGGCGTTTTAGCAGGGGCAAATATGCCCCTGCTGAATATAAGGGAAAAAGCGGGTTTTATTCTTGCTTCAGAGTCTCTTTAAGGTGCTCAATAAGTGTGCATCTATTTAGGAGTATTACCCATTTCTCCTTTTAGATAATACCATTAAAATTACACAGAAATTGCAGCAGCTGCACCAATTATTCATCAAAATACTCATAAAAGTTGATATATTTTACATAAACTTGTAGCTTATATAGTTTCAGATGGCATAAAGTACCGTATTTTTCGGACTATAAGACGCTCCGGACTATAAGACGCACCTAGGTTTAAAGGGCAAAAACTGGGGAAAAAAAAAATACACTAAACCTGGGTGCATGCATGGTCCAGGAGCGTCCTATGGACCTTTCCTCCCCCTAAGATGTCTGTCACATTGCCAAGCTACATTAACCCCTGCTGCCATTACAAGCTACACTAAACTACACTTGACTAACCCCTGCATGCCCCCTCCCCCCAGCTACACAACTCCCACCCCTCCCCTTCCCAGCTACACTAACCAATACAATTACAGCAAACGTGATCTCGCCTGGGTGGCAGTAGCTGTGTCTGGTCAGGGTGTCCATGCAGTCTTAAGGAAGTGCACAGTAGGACGACATCAGCAGCACCCATGAGATCCACAGTGTTCTTAACCAGCAGCTTCTGTAATTATATACAATGCTGTTCCTTTGATCTATAATCCCTCCGAGCGTGCCCCACAGCAGCGATACACCCGGCATTGTTATTATCCGCAGGGCACTTGCTTTGATCCATAATCCCCCCCCACCCCCCCAGCGTGCCCCGCAGCGGCGCCATACACTGACTCTAGGCGGCATAGAAAAGCCACTGTGATCATTAACAATGTTCTTTCAACTTGCCCGTTAGCCTGCAGCTCGATTCCAGCTGACAAATGATGAGACACTTCAGCCGCTATAGCGGCAGCCCCGTTAGCCCGCAGCTCGATCCCAGCTGACAAATTACGATACACTTCACCTCAGAGGCTTCCGTACTTGCATTGTTTACTTGCGTCATCACATGACCCGTCGGGTCATGTGATGACAATGCAAGTACGGAAGCCTCTGAGGACTGCCGCTATAGCGGCTGAAGTGTATCGTAATTTGTCAGCTGGGATCGGGCTGCGGGCTAACGGGGCTGCCGCTATAGCGGCTGAAGTGTCTCATCATTTGTCAGCTGGAATCGAGCTGCGGGCTAACGGGCAAGTTGAAAGAACATTGTTAATGATCACAGCGGCTTTTCTATGCCGCCTAGAGTCAGTGTATGGCGCCGCTGCGGGGCACGCTGGGGGGGGGGATTATAGATCAAAGCAAGCGCCCTGCGGATAATAACAATGCCGGGTGTATCGCTGCTGTGGGGCACGCTCGGGGGGATTATAGATCAGAGAGCACTGTGTATAATTACAGCGGCTTCTCCTATGCCGCTTACAATGTCGCTCACGCTGCTGCTTCCACCCCACTGCGGACCACAAGCAAACAAGCATTCGGACTATAAGACGCAGTCACTTTTTCTCCCCACTTTTAGGGGAGAAAAAGTGCGTCTTATAGTCCGAAAAATACGGTATGTTGGTAAATGGAGTCACAGATCATTCCTCTTTTTTCATTGTGTATTTGTGTCAGATCATAAACCTTCTTTTAATGTGTGTTTTTTATTTTGTGTTTACACAGAGTTTGAAGCTGCTCGTAAACGAGCCAAAAAAGCCAAACAGGCCTTTGAACAGACGAAAAAGGAGAGGTTTGATCGGTTCAATGCTTGCTTCGAGTCTGTTGCCACCAATATTGATGAAATCTACAAAGCCTTGTCCAGAAACAGCAGTGCCCAGGTGAGAGCGGGCAGCCCCTAACCATACATGGCTTTTTATTATTTTGTTTAGCTATGTACAAACCAGGGCTGTGGGGTCGGGTCCTTGGGTAAGACCCCCTTCGCCCCCCCCCCCCCAATGCTCCAGATGCCTACAAGAGTGGGTTACTGAGCGTGCTCCAAGTGGCTGCAGTTCTCTGTAGCTTCCCATGAGTCTCTCAGAAGAATGCTAGCTTCTTATGTACGCTGTAGGCCTAGAACTTGTCACGGTCCTGCTTTTACCATACTCTGCTCTGTGCAGGCTTTCCTGGGACCAGAGAACCCAGAGGAACCCTACCTGGATGGGATCAATTATAACTGTGTTGCCCCAGGGAAACGTTTCCGGCCAATGGACAACTTGTCGGGAGGAGAGAAGACTGTAGCAGCCTTGGCTCTGCTGTTTGCAATTCACAGGTAACCACTGTTAATGAAGAATTTTGCTAGAGGCCAAAGTCTGTGTGATCTGCATAAAGCTTGGCTTTCAGCTTATATAAGTGTTGTTATGAATTTATCAGAATAAAGTCAGGCTGCTCTGCCAGTATGTAAAGAGTAACTCCAGCTAATGAGATTTATAAATGTACTGTGATATTGAACGTTATGAACTGGCAATAGCCCAACCTTAGCTGTAATACATTTTTAAAGGAAATCTTAAGTGACATGATGAGATAGACATGTGTAAGTAGAATCCATAGCACACAAATATTATTTTCTTTCTCTGCTTTAAAGAGTTAATATTCTGCTATGCATCTGACAGTTTTTCTCCAGTCCGACCCAGTCAGACTACTGATAAGAAATGACAACCCATAAGGAATCACAGCCATATAACACTTTGCTCTAGGAAGCCCAGCTATCTGCCAGGAGAGGATAGATAAAAAGAAAACCTGTCTGTAGTTCATATTCGTGAGCACTCTGAGATACAGAGACAGACTGTTACATTCAGCTGAGACTAAAACAGTAAGGGCTCATTCACACTACAGAATGCATGCGCGAATGCTATTTCGCATGGAATGAACGTTACGGTGCATTAAAGCACAGACTTGTCTGCAGACTTACACAGTAGAACCCATTGGGAAACGTGCATCATGTGATAAAATGTTCCAAGATGTGTTGCATCGTAACTCATGGGAACGCACAGCTATAATGTGAATAATAACCATTTTTTTTAACTCAAGTTCAGGCAGTTGTAGGCCTCCTTTTACCAGTTTTGAACCTTACTATGTCCTGTTTGGGAGCTGTAATTGTCCTGTTTGGGAGCTGTAATCCCTGCCAAATCATAATTTCAGCTACTCACATTATGGCAGCAGAGCGCTGTACGCCAGTCAGGAGACTATTTTATTGTCTCCTGACTGCATGAACACTGAGACCATCACAGTGAGCACAGCTCGATTTAAAAAGAGTCTGGTTGTTAAAATGGACTGAGCAGTGTTTTTTTTTCTTTTTAAAAAAACTCCCCATAAGGAAGGTTCGTAATGACGTGTGCCGCAGGGGGTGTGGGGAGCACCATTACTTACCTACAGGGTGCTGCTTCTCTGGCCTGTACTTATTAAAGAGAACCCGAGGTGTGTTTAAAGAATGTTATCTGCATACAGAGGCTGGATCTGCCTATACAGCCCAGCCTCTGTTGCTATCCCAAACCCCACTAAGGTCCCCCTGCACTCTGCAATCCCTCATAAATCACAGCCATGCTGTGAGGCTGTGTTTACATCTGTAGTGTCAGTCTCAGCTGCTTTCCCCCCGAGTTCTGCAGGAGGCGGGGAGAGCAGCAGACTGACACTATAGAGATAAACACAGCCAGCTCTGACAAGCTGTTTGTCAGCAGCGTGGCTGTGATTTATGAGGGATTGCAGAGTGCAGGGGGACCTAAGGGCGGTTTGGGATAGCAACAGAGGCTGGGCTGTATAGGCAGATCCAGCCTCTGTATGCAGATTATATTCTTCAAACCCACCTTGGGTTCTCTTTAAGCTGACTGCAGCTTCTGCCAGCATTTGTAATTCCCAGCAGCAGTCATGTGCACACGCTGCAATGCATGCTGGGAGATGTAGTCCAGGAGATGTGAGTACAGCGCTGCCAGAGACTGCCGGTCCACAAGTGATTACGAAGGTTGACTTATCTGGTGTTTGTATGTACTTTTTATTTCTATGGGTTTCCAGAACTCGGGCTCCCCTAAACTGTGACCATAGATTGCAAGTCCCTTGAAGGACAGGCACACACCTTGATAAAGGGGGACCCTTCTTGGCTCCCGAAAAAAATTCTCGGATTGTACCTTATGTACTATGGAAGCACAATAAAGCGTGCCTTTTTGAATTGCTGAATTGGTGTGCTGATACTGCTTGGACTTTGAATACTATGGTGACATTGCCTATGCCACCTTATCAAGCACCCAACTGATGGAGGAGTGCCCACTCATACAACTACATGTAGAGGGACAGGCAGTGACGTGAATTGTTCAGTGTACCCCATATTCATTGTTTGTGTAAAATGTGTCAGTGGTGAATGGATAACTATCATCTGGAATACTTTTTTACCTTAACCTGCGTAATTCTCATTAATCTCTCCCTTTGATTCCCAGTTATAAACCATCCCCTTTCTTTGTCCTGGATGAAATAGATGCTGCTCTGGACAATACCAACATAGGGAAGGTGAGACTGTATTTTCTGTATCACATCATTGTTTTTTGTAACTTTATATGGTATGTATTTATTATATGTACTGTGGAAGATGCTGCTGCTGTACACATCCAAGATGATAATCCAAGAGAAAATTATCAGCACTGCAGCAAACCCTGAACGTGGGAGAAAAATCTCATAAGAATAATAGGAATCTATGGAGTCTGTACACATGCTAGATGAAATGGGAGGGGGCATAGCTTGGACTGTTACTCGCTCCCTAACTGTAATGGAGCCTTATGGGATGGGGCATGGCTTGGACTACTACTCACCCCCTAACTGCAAAGGAGCCTTGTGGGATGGGGCATGGCCTGAACTGCTACTCGCCCCCTAACTGTAATGGAGCCTTATGGGACGGGGCATGGCTTGGACTGCTACTCACCCCCTAACTGCAGTGGAGCCTTGTGGGATGGGGCAAGGCCAATGCAGTCATTATGCAAATGCTATGTAAAGACCAACATTTAGAGGCCTCTATTTTAATAATGCCAGCTGGACCCGGCGGTAGAGATTTAACTCCTGGAGTCCCATATTAAAGGTATACTCTACCACTTTCTACTCAGCTATAGAATTCTGTCAAATTTAATTGAGATGTAAAAATTGGTGCTGTACATTGGCTCAAATCCTTTGAAGTGGACCTGAACAACTGCACAGGACAGAAGGTAAACTTAGAGAAATGGACCCTGTATGTACTGAGAGTTTAGCCTGTCTGATTCCCCCCGTCTGAGAATAATTACAACTGTAATTTGATCTATCAGCTGTGTCAGCTGGCTGCCATGGCAGAGCAGCTAATCTGTAAACACATGATGTTCACAATATGTCTGCTTCCATGAAAGCAGGATGTAGACACACTGCATATTTGTTGCAGGATTTGTATCAGCTGTAACAGAAATATTTCCTTAAAGATTTTATACTGTTTATCTTTTAGAGCAGAGAGGAAGTTCAGGTATGCTTTAACTTTGCTTTGTGTGTTGCTTACAGGTAGCCAACTATATTAAAGAGCAGTCAATGACCTGTTTCCAGGCCATTGTCATTTCCCTCAAAGAGGAGTTCTACACCAAGGCAGAGAGCTTGGTTGGGGTTTACCCAGAGGTAAGTGGTACATGCATATCAATGGATTATGGTTCTTCAACAATACTTTTGCCTCAGATGTATCGGAGTCTATTATCACCAGGCACTGATGTATGGGTAGATTTCTATCATCTGACACCCTAGTGAGCAGAGTGTCCATATAATGCTGTGAAGGGGAAGAGCTCAGACTGATCTCTGAGAAACACTGCAGCTGTGTAACCCTCCAGCAGGAAATTGTTGCTGAAACTCGGCCTGGCTAGGTACTTGCAGATAACTCTGCAAAGGCTGAAAAAAGACTAAAACAAAGGAGCTGACTTATCCACAAATTGGGTCTAACTGCACTCCAGCACCCCATACAGTCTTCTGTGCAGAGCCTGCATAGGAAATGTGTTTATATTTATCTCCTGCGTGAGTTCCCCATATCTGCATACTAGTTGTGGAAGCTCTGGTGCTGAAACTTCACATGACAGTGAGTCACATGACTGAAAGCACTGTTCCAGAGCTCTTGTGACTTGAGTAGTCAGGTGCTGAGACCTCTGCAGCCACCTGATAGAGGTGCAGTATGTGCTGCCCAGTACATGTACTTCAGTGTTCTCCCCAGGCTCTTTTAGCCGGGTGCTCCACCCGGCTAGATTTGGTGACCACCCGGCTGTCATCGGCTCACCTCCTCACATGCTGTAAGCAGTTGCCCTGCATTTTCATCGCGCCCCACCTGGCTACTTTTTCATGCCACCCGGCTGGAAAAAAATTCTGGGGAGAACACTGTACTTTAGTGTGATCAGTAGAGGGGGGCTGGGAACGCAGTCAGGTTATTCTGACGCTGCGCCAGATTTGGGCGCCCCCCTGACTGTAATGCTGATCATGTGATTTAGGTGCTGACAATAGCCGGACCCTGTGTACAAGAGACAAATTGGGTAATCAGTAGGGGAATAGATTATATTTCCTGAGATTACTTAGCGCAGGGAGAGCCGTCTTTCGCCGTCTACCTGCGCCCAAATGAAATATGGCTGAACCATATCTACGACCAAGAACTTGATGGTGGGGAAGATGGAATATAATAGAATCCATTAATAGTAAATTTCAAGGGAACGGTAAAAAGTTTACTAAAAGTTTACTAAAGCAGAAATTGTCATACTTAAAGAGACTCTGAAGTCTCTCTTTTTTTTTTTTTTTAACTTTATATTGTCATAAAATCTTCTTCCGTGTTAATTTCCAAGTGGAATCGCAGCATCCCCGCGGCAGTTCCAGGACTTTGCAGGTCGCAGATTATAGAGCTTTGCGCTGTAGCTCTGCCTCCTCTGCAATCAATCTCCGCGGATCTCCGCCTCCTCCCCACCCCTCTCAGTGAAAGAAGACTGAGAGGGGCAGGGAGAGGCTGTGATCAGCAGAGATTGACTGGGGGGAGGCAGAGCTACAGTGCAAAGCTCTGCCTCTTCAAGGAAGTAAAGCCCTGCGAGCCATGGAACTTTGCAGGGCTATTTCTCAGTAATAAATTACTCATCTGCCGCAGGGATGCTGCGATTCCACTTGGAAATTAATGCTGAAGAGTATTTTATGACCATATAAGGTAACAAGAGACTCCAGAGTCTCTGTAAGCACATGAAGTATACCGTAGTTCTGTATATTAATTCAGTCAATATTGGGAGTCATTTTTTTCTTTTCAATTGTTCAATTCAGTTTGGGAACAGAGCCAGCGGTGGACTTCAGGGAAAGTATTCATGCACGCGGGGGGGGGGGGGGGGGTTTCGATGTGTTCGTCACTCGTCTGTTTTCTGACTCATTCAAATAGAAGTGTTGGCTAGATGGCGAGAGAGAACTTTTGGAGGATATGTTTTTTTTAAAAAAGGTGTCGATTACAAATGTTTCATTCAGAACCCACTTCAATGGGACATTCCTTCAGATAGAAGCAATTGCTTATCCATTTGTGCAGCATCTTCAAGCCATGTCATTGTAATGTTTTGTGTTTTTTTTATGCTCCGTCTCCATTTCAGTATCATTTATTCATCTATAATGCATAATCCATAGTCTATAATAACGTCAACATATTCTTTCCTTCTCTTCCAGCAAGGGGATTGCGTGATCAGCAAAGTACTGACCTTTGACCTTACCAAGTACCCAGACGCCAACCCGAACCCGAATGATTAGTATCAGACTTCACACTGGGAGAGATTGTTTTTATATGTATATTTACATGACTCTGTTTTTGTGGACTCCAGCCTCCTCGTTTGTCTTTCATTAGCTCCTCGGCACTCATTAGAAGGATGGGAGATTTTTTTTTTTTTTTAATTGAAGTTATGATGACATTTCAGTTTCTATCCTCCTGGGATCGTACATGGACTTGGCTGGATAACTGCTGATGGCAAATCGAAAGAATCATGACTTCATCCTGAGTCCTTATTCTGGTGTAATTATTAAAAGGTCCTTTTTTTATCCTCTACGAGACTTGTGGCATTATTGTGTTTAGCGCTTTGTCCCTCCCGACTTTTGTAGAAGTGGGACTTCATAAAGCGGGACTGTAGTGCACTTTTAATCTCCTGTTTAAAGCTGCACACTGATTTTTTTTTTTTATATTATTCTTTTTAAAGGTAAATGCCGCCCCTCAAATTTTTTTTTTTATTGGGAAAAAAAAAATGGCAGAACCTGAGATAAGAAGTGGCGTGTTGATAAAAGCCAGTATTGTTATCACGTTTATGCTGTGGATGAAAGATCTACCTCTTCTGGGAAGATGAGGCCGCAGTTTGGTTTCTTTATCTGGCTGGCAAGCACATATTTCCGTAGGGTTTGTTCATACTATGGGAAGCAGATAAGCGATCATTTGTTCAATCATATTGGTCCAATGCAGTTCTGTGTCAGGCTGAGATCCCATTGGGCAGAGCACTGAATTGTATGTAATCTCACATGATCACACAGTACCAGACGTGAGGGAGTGTCATACACTGCTGTCTGCGCCTTGGCTGATGTTCCGGCATATCACACTCTGTGTATGGCGCTGTGTACCACATTGCAAATGCGCTCTAGCAGCATTTTTTTTTTCTTTTTAAATTTAATGCAGCAAGCAGGGGGTTAAGCGTACACTTTAAGTCTTTTAAGCCTTGACACTGTAAGTGCTTTGTATTTTTTGTTTGACTTGTTTTTGCAGCTGCAAATGCAACAGATTGTTTTCAAATAAAGAAAAGTATGACTTTTAAAGTGCCGGTTTGTTCATATCTTTTTTGCTGATGACGTTCCTCGACTTTCTAACAGTATATCTTAGGTGATCTACAACTTCGAAGTAGACAAACCATCATCCTTCCTCTATGCATGAGGGGATGTAAACCATCAGGGGGTTTTACCTAGAGCTCAGCTCCTCTATCAGAGGCCTGGGAGCCTGAGGGTTCTGTGCTGGATCTTCACTTTTCCCAGCACTGCCCTCTTCTGGATAAAGATTTCTGATGTTTTTCCAGGGATCTGTTGGAGCCTCTTATCTAGCTTAGCAGTCACTGCCCCGAGTACTACTACTTCTGGAGCCACTTTGCATTTCACTCTCCACACTTTCTCAAGTTCCTCTTGTAAGCCCACGTACTTCTCTAGCTTCACTTATAGGCCCATGTACTTCTCTAGCTTCACTTATAGGCCCATGTACTTCTCCAGCTTCTTTCTTAAGCCCATGTACTTCTCCAGCTTCTCTCTTAGACCCGTGTACTTCTCCAGCCCCTCTTACGCCCATGTATTTCTCCAAATTCTCTTTTAGGCCCATGTACTTCTTGATCTTCTCTCTTAGGCCCATGTACGTCTCTAGCTTCACTTTTAGGCCCATGTACTTTTCCAGCTTCTCTCTTAGGCCCATGTACTTTTTTATCTTCTCTCTTAGGTCCATATACTTCTTCAGCTTCTCTTGTTAGAGCTACATTTCTGATGTCTTTCCAGGGATCTGTTGGAGCCTCTTATCTAGCTTAGCAGTCACTGCCCCGAATACTACTACTTCTGGAGCCACTTTGCATTTCACTCTCCACACTTTCTCAAGTTCCTCTTGTATGCCCACGTACTTCTCTAGCTTCACTTATAGGCCTATTTACTTCTCCATCTTCTGTTAGGCCCATGTACTTCCCAGCTTCTTTCTTAGGCCCATGTACTTCTCCAGCTTCTCTCTTAAGCCCATGTACTTCTCCAGCTTCTCTCTTAGACCCGTGTACTTCTCCACCCCCTCTTACGCCCATGTATTTCTCCAAATTCTCTTTTAGGCCCATGTACTTCTTGATCTTCTCTCTTAGGCCCATGTACGTCTCTAGCTTCACTTTTAGGCCCATGGCCCATGTACTTTTCCAGCTTCTCTCTTAGGCCCACGTACTTTTCCAGCTTCTCTCTTAGGCCCATGTACTTTTCCATTTTCTCTCTTAGGCCCATGTACTTTTCCAGTTTCTCTCTTAGGCCCATGTACTTTTCCAGTTTCTCTCTTAGGTCCATGTACTTCTTCAGCTTCTCTTCCGTATGTTGCTATAACTTGTTACAGCTACATCTATCACCAGTGCTCTCTTTCTGGTCCTTGTCTTCTACCACAGTGCCTGATTGGCCAGTACCTGTCTGGATCTGAAAGTCACACAGAATCTTTAACCCTGTTATTTTCCCCAACCTACTGTGGAAACTCCCATCTGGACTTTGAAGGTTGTACAGATGTTAGAGGATAACTGCTAGGCAAAGCTACCCAAGGTTACCACAGAAGTATGTTCATGCCGGATCCACACCTCTTTGCATTTTCCATTCCTCTCCTCGTTCCTCTAGTTGCCATAGTCACACCTTGAAAATGTAGTTTTTGTGCTAAAGTCAAGTTTTCAGAAAGGAATAGGCAACCTCTCTCGATTTTCACCCCTATCACCCTCCCATTCCCTCCTCTTTAGCCGATAGTCACATTTTTTTTAAGAGTGATTACAAGGGCTGGGGTGAATGATGAAATGGACAAAGCAAAAAGATATGTGGATCCAGCATGAACTTACCTCTATGCTTACCTTTACCTTAGGTAGCTTTGCCTCAAATTAGGTATACTTCAAAACGTCATGCACACTAAAGGTTTCAAGGAATAGAAACTAAGTTGTCAGCTGAAATGATTGAAAACAAGTATGAATTTGACTAAGGACTTCACCTTTATCTCTATCCCTGTCCATATTTGACATCTACAGTACATATCCTAGAGACGTGGTCAATGAAATGCAAATTATTGGGGCATTGGACCAATCAAAATCAGCAGGTAGATTTAGTATATCAAAGGCGCCAAACCATTCACGTTTTCAAGAGGTGCTTATATTGCAAGCAGTTTTAGCTAGTTTGGCAAATACCCTGAGGAAGTGGACCTTGATCCACAAAACGCACTCTTTCAAGTGCCAATAAATACCCTTAAACATATTCCTGGACTCCCTTCTCTTGGGAGAACACTAACCTTCAATCTGATTTGCTTCACCTGTGTGAATCCCAAATGGCTAATCTTTATATAAGTTCTTCTTGCAGTTGTCTTTCCCCCACCCCGTCCCCTTCCTTCTTCCACCACTACAACTTGCACCTTGGACCCCCAAAGATACAGAGACCCGAACAGGTGATGGAACTTTCCCCATAAGCAACCATCCAAGTTAGAATTGGGTAACTACCCAATGTAAGTAGGACCCTAATTTCTTTCTACTCACTGAATTATGAAAATACTACACTTAGATGGCTTCTTCTTCCCTTTTTTGTCTTCCCTCTCTGAGTTTACTCAATTTCACCCAGTTCCAACCTGCTTACAACGTGCATTAAATTTGCATGGAAACCCGGATCATTAGCAGCTGATTGACCATCTCTACTCCTAGTGCAGTGATCAGGGTGTGGATGACAGTATGTGGCTGAGGCAGGAGAAGAGGGTATAACAAGGGCAAGGGCGTGCAAGTGGGCAGTTAGGCATTTGTGAACCAGGAAATCCCACTTAACACTGACACTTGAGGCTCAATAGAGCCTTGATGTTGAGAACAATCACTGCTGATAAAATTAGGAAGGTTATATACTACTGTGCCAGGAAACCCCCGATTCTCAAAAAAATTGCACGATGCAAACAGCGTCCCACCACCCGCATGTGCGTCCCTATATATGCATGGACACAGCTGAGCACAACCGCTGCACTAAGTTGCTGCCACACTATTATACTGTCCAACTAATCTGCCACCTACAGGTCGCATGCATACTTACAGCCTTCAGTTAGTATAGAGCAGGGGTCTCAAACTCGCGGCCCGCGGGCCATTTGCGGCCCGCGATACAATATTTTGTGGCCCCAAGGCCCCAGAGCTTGTAGGGGCCCCCAGTGGCTACAAGAGGAAAAAAAAATTTTTCAAATCGGCCTTATAGTTTTTGAGAAAATCGATTTTAAAGTTGCAAAGGAAAAAAATACACATTTAAAAACCCGCCGACTTTAATGGTTAATAGCAAATCCACCTTAAATGCTAGAAACCCTAAATTTGCAGGATATGTTAAGGAGATCATTAGGAATAAGAGGAAAAAACAATTTTTCAAAAAGACCTTATAGTTTTTGAGAAAATCGATTTTAAAGTTTCGAAGGAAAATAGTATACTTTTAAATGCGGTAAATGTCACTTTTAGTAGCAAGCCTAACGGTAGTGTAATTTTACATGTATCAAAAGAAAGAGCAATACATTTCCTGACAGAGTTTCCAGGGGGTCCATACGCAGCCGCAGCGCTTTGGCCAGGTATCGCTATACAGCCGTAATATGGCTGTATGAAGATTCCTGGCATTTTTTCCTATTTTCCCAATTTTTTTTTTTATGTTTAGAGTGGGCGGGCAGAGGCGGCGATCCGCCGCGATTGACGTCAGGAGGGGCAGAGCTGAAGCTGAAAGCTCTGCCCCTTCCAGGAAATGCCGGCGGATTGCCCCCGGGGCAATTTGGGGGCTCTGCAGCCCTCGTTTTGCGGCGGGGACACGTGAACTCCCTTATGCGGCCCAGCCTCATCCTGACTTTGCCTCCTGCGGCCCCCGGGTAAATTGAGTTTGAGACCCCTGGTATAGAGTATAAAACCCAACTACCGAATGGGGAGGTTGTGACCCACTTCAACAGGGTCACTTTAAACGGGTTCTGCCTTGTAAATAAACCTGGAATTTATCAATAAGAAAGAATACAATGTATTTAGTGCTGACAAAAAGTAACATTTTAAAGGACCACTAACTTCGAATATTGTAAAATTTAAAATACATTAAAACATAAATAAAAAGTCCATTCCTCCCACAGTAAAATGTGATATTGCGCTGGATAGTGTACTGGTTAAGGGCACCGCCTGAGGTTCGATTCCTGGTTAGGGTCAATACCTATTCAGTAAGGAGTTCAAGGCAAGACTCCCTAACACTCCAGGGTGGCCTCTTGAGCAGTGGCTGCAGCTCTTGAGTGCTCGGAGTCCGACAGGAGAAAAGCGCTATAGAAATGTTCGGATTAATATTCTAAATGAATTTTCTCTTATGTTGCTGTCACTTATAGTAGGAGGAAGAAATCTCAGAGAACTGAGAGGTTTGGGACTAGCCCATCTCCCAAAAGGAGGATTCGCAGGGTTTTCTTTATTGTCAAAAGCACTTAGTGAAGGGCAGTTGCTCAGTTCAGCTACCAAATTGGTGTGGAAACAAGTAGGGAGACTGGCCAGCATATTTGTACAGATCCTTTCCAGAGATTCCAAGAATCCCTCATGGAGATGGACTAGTCAAAAACCTGCGGTTCCATCAGATTTCTACTAAGCAATGTAAGTGACGGCAGCGTAGGAGAAAAGTAATTTATGGCTCGTTTTACTCTGGAAAAAAAACCTACTACTTATGTGTAGGTGTTTACATGTATTTTAAATATTATAATTTTTCGTGATAGTGGTCCTTTAACCAAAAAGGGGAGCTCCTGGCAAGTGTAGACAAAGCACTGTCACTTCACTTGTTGACCTAGGGACTTGTTAATAACCATCAAAATGGATACCTAAAAGTAATTCACTTCTGTGTGCACAATTCATGTTTATAAATGTATTTCAATGCATTTGCACTGTGTAGCAGGGGGCACATAATTATGCTTGCTTCACCATTGATAGCAATAGGCTAGTGTAGGCCAGAGGTAATGTAACTCAACTAAAGCACTAACTCAGTTGGCCACCAGAGGGAGCCTCTGTGCTACATGCATATAGGACCCTTTACCACCGAAAACAGCAATCAGCATTGCAAATGCGTTGCTATGCCGATAGCAATTTTCATGATAAAACCAAATGCGTTAAGCAGCAGTTTGCTGCGGGTATTGAAATAAAAAAAGTGATACACTACAAAAAACGTAGCACAGCGGTGGAAAAGGAGACCGTGGATTACCAAGCTAATCAGTGTCCTTGCAAATCACAAACATCCAAACGTGATTGTGGCCAGTGGAAAAGGGCCCTAAGGAACAAATCCATTCACAAGCTGCAAAGTGACCAGTAAACACCATACAGAGCAAGTATGCATTTTACCTATGGATGAGCATTCTGATTAGGAACGTTTTTCTGAATGATGTGTAACAGAACTAGAATCTAGTGCAGACCATGGCAGGGGAGGGGTTGACTTGCCCTTGTTGCTGCTTCAGTTCGCTGCGCTCCATGTTGCTTTCCAGCTACTACCTCCTGGCTGAGGAGGAAGTATTGTAGACGTGCATAAAAAAGGGCGCGGGATATAGCCAAAATTATAAGTTGTAATGTAAAACAATATCTTTCGTTTATAGCTTATAAACGAAAATCTAGTGCTAAATAGGTTGAAAAAATGAAACCGCAAAATTCCGTCTAACAAAAACGAATTCGGAAATAAAATGTCAAATAGCGTCTATAACAAAAACGATATTTACACTTGTATTAAGCATAGTAATACAGTGGTACATTTTACAGGTATTTTACTGCAATTATACCTAACTGTAGGCTCACACAGATCTCTCCCTAACCCCTAGACCCCCCCCCCCCCCCTCTTGTGTAAATATACAAATTTAATATTACAAATATTGTACTGTAACTATACCTATCCCTACTCTAGAACCCTCCCTGTACCTATCCCTAACCCCTAGACCCCCCTGGTGGTGCCAACCCAAAAAAAACCTGCACAAACACCCTTACACACATATAAACAATATATTTAATCCTTAAAATACGTCACTATAAATAACATGAGTAGAATAATTTATGTATTTGTAATAGAATAAATACTGCGCAAAAGGTGGATCAGCGCAACACCAGGCCGCCTCCGAATGGCCTCCATCAGAGATGCGCTGAGCCCCCCCAGGAACTACAAACGCACCTTGAACCCAAACAGAAGCTCTGCATATACACCAAAAGCATGGCTGTTAAGTGGGAGCAGCTGACCAAAAACTAATTACATTTATTTATTTATTTGTTGTATTTATAAAGCGCCAACATATTACGCAGCGCTGACATATTACGCATATTACATTAGTACATAGCAAGGAAATGAGCAGCGCTACTTAAAAACAGACTAGTGCCTACCTGCAAAAGAGTACAAGCCCCACTTGTGGGGTCGAATACACACCGAGCATACACATGACCTGTCTACCACTAGAGGAGGATGTTGGTTTCCATTAACAGCTTGCATGCAACCTATTAAGTACTCGTCCCTCCCACTGCGAAGAAGTCAATCCTCCATGGGAGGGGCCTAACACTAACTAAACCCTAACCTATGTATATGCATAGCCTGGGTGCGGCTAATCAAATAAAATCGAAAATTGAAAACTGCGCAAAAGGTGGATCAGCGCAACACCAGGCCGCCTCCGAATGGCCTCCATCAGAGATGCGCTGAGCCCCCTTAGGAACTACAAACGCACCTTGAACCCAAACAGAAGCTCTGCATATACACCAAAAGCATGGCTGTTAAGTGGGAGCAGCTGACCAAAAACTAATTACATTAGTACATAGCAAGGAAATGAGCAGCGCTACTTAAAAACAGACTAGTGCCTACCTGCAAAAGAGTGCAAGCCCCACTTGTGGGGTCGAATACACACCGAGCATACACATGACCTGTCTACCACTAGAGGAGGATGTTGGTTTCCATTAACAGCTTGCATGCAACCTATTAAGTACTCGTCCCTCCCACTGCGAAGAAGTCAATCCTCCATGGGAGGGGCCTAACACTAACTAAACCCTAACCTATGTATATGCATAGCCTGGGTGCGGCTAATCAAAATCGAAAATTAAAAACTGCGCAAAAGGTGGATCAGCGCAACACCAGGCCGCCTCCGAATGGCCTCCATCAGAGATGCGCTGAGCCCCCCCCAGGAACTACAAACGCACCTTGAGCCCAAACAGAAGCTCTGCATATACACCAAAAGCATTTACATAGCAAGGAAATGAGCAGCGCTACTTAAAAACAGACTAGTGCCTACCTGCAAAAGAGTGCTGCTCATTTACTTGCTATGTACTAATGTAATTCATTTTTGGTCAGCTGCTCCCACTTAACAGCCATGCTTTTGGTGTTGCGCTGATCCACCTTTTGCGCAGTTTTCAATTTTCGATTTTATTTGATTAGCCGCACCCAGGCTATGCATATACATAGGTTAGGGTTTAGTTAGTGTTAGGCCCCTCCCATGGAGGATTGACTTCTTCGCAGTGGGAGGGACGAGTACTTAATAGGTTGCATGCAAGCTGTTAATGGAAACCAACATCCTCCTCTAGTGGTAGACAGGTCATGTGTATGCTCGGTGTGTATTCGACCCCACAAGTGGGGCTTGCACTCTTTTGCAGGTAGGCACTAGTCTGTTTTTAAGTAGCGCTGCTCATTTCCTTGCTATGTACTAATAGAATAAATAGCCTTAAAATCACCTACACATTAATAATATTATAAATAGAAAAAGGTGTGTGTATATGTGTATCGTTGAAAACGACATTTAAGCATTATATGTATAAAAACGAATTTTAAAATGATAAAATAAGTGTAAATGAAAATTTGCTTGTTACAGTCTGGAAAGCGAAAGTAAAAAATGAAAAAATAAGTAAAATCTCCTATAAGCAAAATTTAAAAACTAAAAAAAATAAGTGAAACACAAAGACAAAACGAATTTGTAAACTATATTTGTAATAAACCTTATTCTGTAAATGAAAGCTTTTGTTAACACGATACCTGCAACCGCTATTTCTCGGGCGCACAAATTTCCTGTCGGGCGCCCAATAGCTGATATTTTGCATTGCAGTCTATGGCGGCGCCCTTTTTGTCCATTAGCTATATGCGCCCTTTTTTACTGCTTCCGTATTGTAGCTGAAGAGCTTGGAAGGCAATGCAGAGAGGCAGCGACAAGGATGAATTAATCTGCCACGCAGCAGTTTAAATTTTAGTCCTGTTCGCACTTTCCTAATTTTAGCCTTTTAGGGTTTTTACAAAGGAGAGTGCACAATTATAAACACCCAAGACGTGTGACCACTGTGAGACTGGTCAATAAACGCCCCTGTCTCCTCCTATGGCCGACTGCCCGATCTCAGCTTCTGGCGGCGCTCCTTAGTGTAGGGAAGAGCTAGCGCCCGCAGGACGATCTGGTTGTATCACAGCGGCGTTTTGCGGAGGAAACCCAGTGAGCCTATCCGGAGAGGCACGGGGGAGAGCCCGTATAAACACTCTACGCGCTGTGTATATCTCATGTTTGTGAGTATATATTTTATGGAATAAAGCATCTTTTTATATAACGGAATTACGCTATATGAGGCTCATTCTGTTTGAGGTGGGCCTTACATCAGGAACAAACTTTAAGGAGGAACCAGCTGGGAGCCTACACTATGGAGTATCGTCTGGAGCCTACACTAAGGAGCGCCGCCAGAAGCTGAGATCGGGCAGTCGGCCATAGGAGGAGACAGGGGCGTTTATTGACCAGTCTCACAGTGGTCACACGTCTTGGGTGAGTGCAGCCCCTAAGGGGGACTCTTCTTGGTTTCCTCTTCTGATGAATGCTGATGAACCTTTGATGAAACACAAGCAGAGTGGAGCGCTATCCACCTATAAACTAAAGACTGTATAGGGGGCACTTGCTGAACCTCAGTAGAGCACATACACACGGGAGGAGTTAGGCTATAAGTGAAGAAAGGACTAAACTTTCTATCTGAACCTGTATACCTGTGGGGCAAAATTGTAGCGCTGTAAATTATATACATACAATTATAAACACATTACAATAGATTGAATAGTAAGAATTATTTTCTATTTAAAACTGCAATCATAAGCATCCTGCAAAACACTCATGATTTGCGACATGACTATTGTGCATTCAGACAGGTTTTACTGCATGTTGCATTCGGGATTTCCAGTAGAGGGGAGGGGGAGCACTGTAATTTTAAATTGTAGGATGAGAAGAAAATCGCACAGCACTGTGTTTGCTATATAACTTTCTTTTGCGTCTGTTGACTTGACCTAAACGCCAACGCAGGAAAAATGCAACGCGCTGCTTTGCCCTGTGGGTAAAAATTGTAGAAGCGGGAAAAGGTCACGGCAAAAAAAAAAAAAAAATCATCCAGTGGTAAAGAGCAGGCAGTACACAATGAGAAAGATATGTGGATTTTGATTGCATCAGTTAATGTCTAATCAAATCATTTGAGACCAGAAATAAGGACATGACGTTATAATATGCATTATTTGAATGGAAAAAAATTAACTAGAGGAATGGTGTAGGTCAATTGGGGAATAAGTGGAATGGTAAATTTACATTGCATGCCCTAATGACAGGAACCCGATGAATAACCCATGCTTTAACATTATACTTTTGCTGCCCGTGTTCCACCCTACCGGTTTCACCTTCAAAGTGTTCTCAGGGGTATTGGTTATCGCAATGTGAGTTTATTCTCGAAATAACTTTTTATGGGAAGCAAAGAGATAACACTTGCCTTGCAGCGCTGAGTCTCTATTTTGAATCCCAGCTAGGGCACAATCTGCACAGAGTTTGTACAATAAACGGCATATTTGATCCCCAGCCGATTTTGCTTGTTTGCCCTCTGACCAAGAAATGATCAGTGTATAATTGTAAGGGTTTATTGCAGCTGTGAGAGAGAGAATAACAAAAGATCCCTCAAAAGCCCAGTGCCCCAAAAGTCAGAGCTTATTGTGCAATGTAATGAGTGAACTTAGTATTCAATCCTCTATCAAAAGATTACTTTGCTGTGCCACACTGCAGAATGCTTTCTGTCAGCCATGCGTTGGTGTTTTTAAAAAAACGCAGCACTGACGGTCAAAAAGCGATCTGCAGTGTGTCTCAGCACTTGGTGGCAAAGCACGTGCTGTCAATCGCAGAGCTCAGACATTGCTTGATGTTGGCCGTCAGGTGTGCACATATCTCGGAAGGGATTTTGGCCCACTCCTTTTCGCACATCCCTTCCAAGTCTGTAAGGTTTTGAGGCTAGTGTTTGGCAACTCAAACCTTTAGCTCTCCACTGATGTTTTTTTTTTATTATTATTTATTTATTAGATTAACCACTTAATGACATGCTGACTTATAAAAACGTCCTGCTAGAGCCTCTTAATGGCTCCAGGACGTTTTTATAAGTCAGACAGTACTGCTGCCGCAAATTGTGAAGAAAAGAAAAAAAAACCCCAAAAACCACACCTTTGCTTCCAAACAATATATTGTCACCATACTTTGTACTAGAGACATAATTAAAATCTTGTGATAACCAGGACAAATGGGCAGATAAAATGTGTGGGTTTTATGTACGGTCGCTGTGTTTATATTAAAACCATAGGGGATGAAATTGGAGAAAGTGTATTTTTTCCTCGTATTTTCCTTTAAAATGCATAGAAAATAAAGTAATTACTGAAAACAAATATCAACCCCAAAAAGCCTAATTGGTGGTGAAAAGAATAAGATATAGATCATTTCAGTGTGATTAGTAGTGATTAAGCTATTGGCAAATGAAAGGGATGAGCACTGAAAGGTGAAAATCGCTCTTGTCCATTAGGGTAAAAACCGCCTTGGGGTGAAGTGGTTAAGGTCTGAAGACTGGCTAGGCACTTAAGGCAAATCATGTAAAAACAGTGTCAGAGATTTCGGGGAATTAATGGGAATTACAGCTAAAGCGGCGCTTGGACAGTAATTTGGGAGCTGTGAAGACTGAGCACAAATTGCTATAAAAGCAGTGTAATTAACGACTGTCCACGGCTATCTGGAGTGGGAGTAGTAATTAACAGCACTGGGACTGTTGCAGAAGCAGGGTGAGCCATTATTTGGCTTTACCCTGCACCCAATTATAGGTACACCATTCAAGGGCCTTGCCTGTGAGACCCTAAATAATCATGGAGAGCAGGAGCACCACCATATTTTACTGTAGGTAGCAGGTGTTTTTCTTAGCATGCTGTGTTCTTTTTCCTCCATGCATAAAGCCCCAATAACTCAATTTTAGTTTCATCAGTCCATAGCACCTTATTCCAAAATGAAGCTGGCATGTCCAAATGTGCTTTAGCATACCTCAAGCGGCTCTGTTTGTGCTGTGGGTGGAGAAAAGGCTTCCTCTGCATCACTCTCGCATACAGCATCTGCTTGTGTAATGTGCGCCAATGGTTGAACGATGCACAGTGACTCCATCTGCAGCAAGATGATGATGTAGGTCTTTGGTGCTGGTCTGTGGGTTGACTCTGACTGTTCTCACCATTTGTCGCTTCTGTTTATCCAAGATTTTTCTTGGTCTGCCACTTCGAGCCTTATCTTGAACTGAGCCTGTGGTCTTCCATTTCCTCAATATGTCCCTAATTGGAGACAAACAGCTGAAATCTCTGAGACAGTTTTCTGTATCCTTCCCCTAAATGCTGGTGAACTATCTTTGTCTTCAGGTCGTTTGAGAGATGTTTTGAGACCCCCATGTTGCTACTCTTCAGAGAATATTTAAAGAGGAGGGAAACTTAAAATTGACCCCCTTAAATAGTCTTTCTCATAATTGGATTCACCTGTGTATATAGGTCAGGGGTCACTGAGCTTACCAAACCAATTTGAGTTCATATAATCAGTTCTATAGGTTTTGGAAGCAATAAAATGACAACAGTGCCCAAATGTATGCACCTGCCTAATTTTATTTAAATAATTATTGCACACTTTATGTAAATCCAATAAACTTCATTTCACTTCTCAAATATCACTGTGTGTGTCTCCTATATGATATATTTAACTGACATTTTTTATTGTAACAACCAACTATTTATACAGGAAAATCATGATGATTGACAAGGTTGTCCAAACCTTTGCATACCATTGTATTTTCAGATTGCTGGCTTGATGAATTCTGGGTTAAGGTGCATTCATGCTATACACTTTGCATTGCGCATCCTGAAAAACGGGCTCACAATGCAACGGTGTTGAAAAGTTGATTCGCTCATTACCAGTGCATTGCAACATACACAGTGGAGCATACAGCCCATAGGCCTATGCTTAAAGCGGACCCAAACCAGATATTTTTTTTAAATTCTAAATCTGTAGTTGCACCACTCTGACGCATACAAAGATAAACACTCCTTCAAGCCTATGAGCATTTCAGTGCATGCTTTCACCCTTCTCTTTTCATAACTAGGGTTATACAGGTGGCAGCCATTACTTCTGAGCTTAATAGGAGGTATTAGATCATGGGTGTGTTTGTCATCAGCTGCCCTCCCTCACAGGGGCGTCGTCTGTGAAATCTCACGCAAGCTGAGATCACCTCTCCTGTGACATCATCAGTAGCAGCCTATGTTTTTTGTTTTTTATCTCCTCCACCAGTCTCCCGGATTCTGTCCCGGCAATATGAAAGGAAGGGAGGGGCTCCTCCAATAAATATAAAATATTTTATATTTGTCATCATGCAGCTGAAAAAAAGGCTGCTATTTATTATAAGTTAGAAAATAGATTTTATTTCTGAAATCTTGTATTTTTAATTTGGTTACACTTTAAACCTTAACTGATAGCGAGTGTGTTGTCCGGTAACTCTCAGCATGCTACACGGCAACAGATGTACCGGTAGTGTTAATGCACCCTCAGGCCTTGGCCCACTAGCACCACTTTTCTTGCTAATGTAATGCTGTGGGTGATTTTTAGAAAATCACATCCCTTGAGTGCTTGTAGAAACAAACGAAAAATCGAGAGCCTAGTGTAGTATGTTAAATCAGAATCAGAATGACTTTATTCGCCAAGTGCGACAGGTGCCGCACCCGGAATTATTTGTGGACACAAGGCATATTGGCAAGTGACAAACAGTGCATGTAACAATACACACAGTATAATTTATAAAGAAACATTGCAACAGAGCAAATGACACATAGAGCGGTTGTTGCCATATTATGCAAAAGATGAACATGTCAGCCTATGGGCGCGCGTTCATACTCTAGTGCCCCGAGGTGCTGGAGGGGCTTAGGAGATGACATTGGGGAGAGGGTCTGAGTTAAGGAGAGTGACCGCTTGAGGGAAGAATGTGTTCCTACGCCTGGTGGTTTTGGTGTAGATGGACCTATAGCGGCGTCCCGAGCGGAGGGGACTGAAGAAGTGATTGCCAGGGTGGGAGGGGTCGAGTGTGATTCTATTTGCCCTGGACCTCATTCTGGATGTGTGGAGAAGGTCCAAGGGTGGCAGGGGCAACCCAATGATCTTCTCAGCCACATTGATGACTCTCTGGAGTTTGAGCCTATCCTTTGCATTTGCCCCCGAGTACCAGACAATGATGGAGGAGCAAAGGACAGATTCAATGGTCGCCGTATAAAAACTGGTCAGTAGCTCCCTGGGCATTCCAAACTTCCTCAGTTGCCTCAGGAAGAACAGTCTCTGCTGGGCCATCTTTTGGGTTGTAGAGGTATTTTCGTCCCATCTCAAGTTCTCCATGATGGTGGTGCCTAGGAACCGCGCGCTATGTACCCTGGTGACTTTGGTACCATCAATGATGACCGGGCTGGGTGGAGGGGCGTTCCTTCTGAAGTCCACTATCAGTTCCACCGTTTTTGCTGTGTTTAGTACAAGTTTGTTGTCTGAGTACAAGTTTGGATGGAACAAATTCCAAATGGATGGAACAAATTCAACATGAACTTATACTCACAAAGACTGGTTACATCAGAGGCAACTATGGTGTTGGGAAATGGAAAGATTAGAACTAACCCCTTTTGGGTTAAGAAATCGTTCTCTATTGGTCAGAATGTGGGGGGTAACACCCCTCCACCAGGGATGGACCAATTGCAATTGATTAAGGGAAAAACAGAGGCAAGAGGAATATTAAAATGTACTAAAATCAGTTTAAAAATGGGAGATAGTGGTGGACTTACCTCTCCATTGAAGATTCAAATGTCTTGTATCAGGCAATAACTTTATTGAATGCTCCAAAAACAGAGCAACACGTTTCGCAGGTATTTCACTGGCTTCTTCAGGCTATAAATGGGA